>NW_020799127.1:6164317-6251063 GCF_003259725.1 Athene cunicularia | reverse complement strand
TTTTTTTTTTTTTTTTTTTTTTTTTTTTTTTTTTTTGTAGTAAGAGGGAGTGCAGTAGGCCAAATGACCTCCTCAAGGTCATACAGTGGGTTGGTGCCAGAGTGGAGCCTAAACAAATTCAGTTGTCCTGGAGTCCCAACTCGTTGCTGTAAAAAGTGAAGCTTTATGTTTGAAATGAAGGGCAGATTGAAGCTGATTCTCTCCTAGGAAATACAGTAGTTCTCACTTCAGTCAGGTGCTTAAGCTTAGGTCAGTATCTGGAGTAGGACTTAACTTTTCCAATAGTTTTCCTGTGAAAGGTGATACATTATGCTCACTGTTCTAGAGGGCTGGCGTGGCAAACTGCTGCATGTGCCTCCAGGAATAAAGGTGGAGCGGGGAGAACAGGGAAGAGGCCGTTATGTGGGCAAAAGTGTTTAGTGTGGTGGTGAAGATCAGATGTGGCAGAGGATAACTAGTGTATAAATACATGAATGCATTAATTGTTAATTGCAGACAGAATCACTAAGACTGCATGTTTCGATTTTTAAAAGTGGTAAGAGTAATGTGAGACGGAGAGTTGGCTTCCCTGACCCACACTGCGTGCAGTTTGTTGCTACAATTCCTGTAGGACCTATACGAAGGAGATAGTGTGTGTGGTGTAAGGACAGGAGGTTAACCTCAGGCTGGGGAGCGCTGTCACAAGAGCTGGCTTTAGTAACGGCTTTATGCAGGAGGGATGTGGAACTTGTGAAGCTGAGCCTCTGCGGATCATACAGAGCTGTTTTGTTAGGAGAGCTCTTGCGTGCTCTGAAGCTAGCTATCTTTGTTTGAAGAGAGGTTTGTCGGGGTGTGTCGCTTGTATCATAACTGTGGGTAGCATGTTCATATTCATTTTTGACAAGTTTATGTGGGAGTTGGCACACAAAAGTGCATATATGGAAAGGCAAGGCGTTGCCAGCGTTGTTTATGAATAACAACCTAAAAAGGAGAACGCTGGTTCCACTCTGGCTTTGTGGTATTTTGAGGAGTGACTGGCATGAGCTTTCCATGGAGAAGCGCCGTGGGTTTGCCGCGGAACGCTGCAGCACCGATGCCTGCTCGCTGGCTCGGTGGGGTGCAGGCAGGATCTGAGGCTTTCCTGCATCACAGAAGGCTGCGGATCTTTTGTGTTGAGCACAGCCCTTCTGTGCTGCACTGCATTATGGTGTTTATCTGCTTGGCAAAAAGATTTCTCCTCCCCTCTCCCTTATTTCCAGCATAAACATTCTATCCTAGCCAAGCCTCACCTGCAGATGCAGTGGGTGGCTTTATTTGGATTCATTTCTCTGAGTTGGAAAGCTGGCTAAGGGCTCTTTGTGTTGCAACCTCAGCTACAAAAGGCCTAAAGTTTTAATTCTGCATTAAAGATTCGAACTGAAATGTTAATCAGCTTCAGGGAGACTATTTTTAGAGCTGCAGCCTTGGATTCCAGTTGAGTAGTTGCAGTTTGTCATGTGATCAGAAGGGTGAGAGGGTTGGTTTTTGTTTTTTTGGGTTTTTTTTCCTGTGCATGTCAGCTGTTTGCTGCCGGGTTTGCTATGTGCATTCTGCAGTTCAAACTGTCCTTAAAGGAACTGCATGTCTTTAGGAAAACCTAAATAAAATAAATAAAAATGGCTGGCCTCTGTCATTTGCTTTTGCGTTGTAGTAAACAGTCTGATCTTCAGAGATGTTTATATTCTGCGTGGAAGGTTGGCCAGGCAAGATGCAGAGGGTAGCTTGACAAGTCTGGATCTTCTTCAGAAAGGGTTTCTTCTTGGAGAGCTTTAAAAATACTTTCTTATGGCTAGTGAAGTCAGAGAGTTTCTGTGAAGCAGCTAGCTAGCGTCAGTGCCATGTAATGCTACTACTGGAGTTCTGACTGCTAGTCCAGTGGGCAAATATCTGTCAAACCACATTAGAAGCTGGGAACTTCCAAAGCAAAAGTTGCTTTTGGGTGAGCTTAGAACCCGCCAAAGCAGTTAGTAGAAGCTTACAAATGGCTGGCCTTGGTATTGTTTCATTGCAGATGTGAATTTCTGATTATTTATGGTTTTACTAATTTAAACAGCTTTTTTGGAAAGCTGCTGCTTCATAAGTAGAATCAAGTTGCTGAAAGAAGTCGTGGAACCTCCATCCTTGGAGATACTCAAAAATTGACTGGACACGGCCCTGAGCAATCGAAACCTGCTGTGAGCAGGAGGTTGGACTAGATGACCCCCTGGATTTCTCTTCCAACCTACATGGTTCTGTGAATCAAAACCAACATCTCAATAATCTCTTACCTGCCTTTGTGGTGACGGGAGTCATTGAAGATATGTATAGAACAAATGGCTTGAGTTGCCTTCTCTCAAGGACCTCCAAGCAAGTTATAAAAAGTAATGAATGAAGCTTCTCTCCCCCTTCTCCCATCAATAAGAGACAATAAGAAAGAGTTAAGAAAACACTTGATTATGATCACAGTGACAAGATGGGAATAATCTGGTGCTAAAGTATATTAGGATGTGCACTTTGTGGCATGGTACACATTAACCTAGAATGAATCTGTAGGGACCGCACTGCTGCCTCAACCCTGTGTTTCCCACGTACGTGGCCTTGGAGGATTGGGCCTGCAACTGGTCAGTGATGCAAAGGAGAATTTCCTTGTTAAACTCATATTTTGGAGTAGAAGGAAAAAATCACCTAGCTAATTCTGGAGATTAAGTCTCTCACAGGCGCACATGATGCAATCAAAATGCAAGTGTACGCAACACTATCAAGCCCAGTGTTTAATAACCAATTGCCTAAACGCTTATGAATCAGAGAGTCATTAGAGGTTTGTGGGGTTCACTTGGTATTCTTAATATGAAGTCAGCATATATTCTGAGGCAGCAAGCAGCCTGGCAGAGGGATGAGAGTGAGGGTAAGCCTAAACAACCCTTGGGCTTCAGGCTAAAATCCTCTTGGGAGGAAAACAAGAAGTCAGGATACTGGGATGGTAACCAGGAGTGCAAACCTGGCATAGGAACAGGTGAGGTGTGAGAGGGTGAACAAGTCTGGGTTTGGTAAATGCACTAATACCTATTTGTGCAGAGCAGGGTGGCAGCAAAGTCAGAGGAGCCAGACACAATTCCAGGAAGCGAGAGGAAGGAGGGGCTGTTACCAGCACTGATTGTTTCATTTAGTAATTAGTTCGTAAATCTCCTCTAAGTCAAATAAAGCAGAGGATGTGAGCTTCTGAGAACTATTCCCTCCTCCCCTTCCCCGCACATCCCCGCCCTTTTTTGCACATACCCTAAGTGAAGACTATTGGTGTGAGATTTGATAATGAGGAGCTTGCTGATGATGTAGAGCGGGTGCTTGGGGGTATCCAGGAGCGTGGGGTCTTTTTCATGATTTGTCACTGATGTGACCTTGAGTGAGTCATTCCCCCGTGTTCTTTTCCTTTCACCTGGTAGATGAAGGGTGAATTAAAGGATCTAATATCTTGTGCATCAAAATTTATCTGGAGTCTGGTGGAGAGGAAAATGTTACAAGTCTCTGAACATTGAAGAAAAATCTCCAGCTAAATCGTTGGTGTGCTGGCAATCTCCCCTCCCTCCCCGTTGCAAAGGAGAGTTGTATACAGCTGGAACACAGCAACGGGGCCGACCGACCCGCTGCTGGGAGGTTTTGCAGCCCAGCTTACCTGGGAATGACTGGGGTGTTCTGTTACCGTTTGGTGTTCATTAAGTGGTAGCTCTGTAAATGGCTTTGTGGGTAGGTGTTTATTTGCTCTCTTCTCTCTGACCCAGAGCGGCTAATAACCTGGGGTAAGCGGCAGATTGTGTGTGCTGGAGTAGAGAGTGCATGTGTTCCAACCTCGCCAGCAATTACAGAGGCACAGTGTTGCCAGGAGGCAGGATGTGACCGAGGAAAGAAATATCCCCTCTTCTGAAGGGAAGCTTTAACTCTGTGAGAGCAGGGGATGTGTTCCTTGATATCAGACGGTCTTTGTCTTACTATCAAACGGTAAGTCCGTTAACAATCGTGTTTGAGAGCACTGGTGTCATATCTTCACAGTGGACCGCATCCAATACCAAGAGACTTTTTGCCACCTCAGTAAGTCTCTGGCAAATCAAATGCATCACCTCTTCCTCCCTGCCACGCTAGCTTGGCTTGGGTCTAGGTTGTGAACCCATTGCTTAGGGTCTTAAGCTGCTGTATATATTAATTCCTGAGGAACCGCGTGTGTTCCAAAAGCAGACAGAGGCGTGGATCTGCTGCTGCCCTTGCTTCAAAGTTCTTGTAGAGCAAAAGACATCTTCTTGAATGCAAAGTTGTCCTCAGACTGAAGCATATGGCTGCAACCATTCCTATGCCTTTCTTGCCTTCTCGCCATTGCTTCTCCTTCCTGAGAACCGAAAGGACTGCCTCTTTACTACAAATAATGATTTGTAAAACAGTGATATTTGAAATTAGTGGCTGCTGCTGTCTTTGATGTTCTTGGCACTGCTGATTGCTACCCAGAGCAAGCTGGGAATTACAGTCTGTCATTCTCTTGCCTCATAGCTCAAGGCTATATTTAGTAGTTCAAGTTGCAACAGATCTGGAAGTTGTTCCCTTTAGCTGCAGCAGAAGGCTAATGCTGTGATCAAGTGCGTTGTTTTGTAAGTGGTGACTCCAGTGTGCTCATTTTCCATCACGAGGACAACTGAACCAGTCAGTGCAGTATTGCAGGGATGTCTTCACTGTCATTGTATGTGTCAGTTTTAGAAAGACCCCCAAGCCTTTTCTCTGGAGAGAACCCCACAATCAGTATGTTTTTAGCGCTTGACTTTTACCTAAATAGAGCTTGATGCAGGAGGACTGCATATCATTTCTGGGATGCACTAAGTGGCATTTCCTTATGGGAGCGAAGATAATGTCATTTAAAACGTGCAGCTGTCAAGAGAAAATTATCGCAGCACCTTTATTTGCTGATTCTATAATTGGATCTTTGCGAAGTGAATGTTCTCTCCAGGACTCTCTGAAACACAACAGATAACGTCTGAATTCAAGTCAGTCCACTGGGCCTGGAGATCCATGCAAATCCTCTGACTGCACACAGAGTTTGCAGCTCCAGAATTACAGGTCTGAGAGCTTCATTGAATTGCCAAAGGTTTTTAAAGCACTGAGTATCTGTTGATTTCAATGGAGTTTATTCTTAATTGTCTCTTCAGAGTCTGGGTATAAATGACTAAAACCAATAATGAAATCATATGATAGGTTTCCCGTTGCCAAAAGGTGAAGGGAGGACAGACAGGTTAGGAGTTAAATGGATATTTAAAAGTGTTTCTCCAATAATAGGAAAGGGGTGAAGACTGCCTAATACTGTACTGCTAGCCAGTAACAGTGCAAATAAGTGTGGAGAAAGACAAGAATGTTCATCCCTTCTTTAAAAAATGGGTTACAATGTGCAAATGCAGGTATTAGCGGTGGTGTTATTTATTCCTCATTTTCCAAAAGTAAGACAGAAAGAAATTCTTTGTCCGTTTGCTCTCTTCTCTTCTCCTTCCTAACCAGTTTTTTCCCCTCATAATATGACACTGTTTCATGCGTAGTCAGTTGCTTTGTGGCTATTGTGGGTTGGTTTTTTTTTTTTTCTACACAGCAACAAGAAAGACAAAAACATAAATAAAGGAAAATGTGGTTGTGGAACCACAAATTTTTATTGAGTTTGACTTAGACTTCAGGTTGTTTTTTTTTTTTTTAAAGCTTAGAGACCATCAAAACCAAATTGTTCTTGTTCTCCTGTGTAGGGATTTGAGGCCAGAAATCTACTTCTGCTACAGATCTAACTGTTTGACTTGGTATAAGCATACCACCAGATCTCTCCTCTGCCTGTGTTTAGACAGTCCCCACTCTGAAGAGCTTTCCTGTGGGTTCATACAAAACAAAAATCTGGTTCCCAATTCTGGTTGGAGCCCTTAGGTAACGAAAACAGTGTATTGGGTATTCACATCAGTATGCAGTAGTAAATCCTTACGTTTAAGAGCAAACCCTGTGTTTGTGCAGTTGAGTGTCTTTGTATTAGTTAGCTCAGTTCCTTCAAGCTGTACATTAAAAAACCAAACCCCAAACCCCAGCAATTCTCCCTGACCTGGCTGCAGCCACCTTTGTGAATACCCTTAGCTCTTCAGAGTCTTGAAACAAGCCTTTTCTTGGACAGGTGGCTCCCGGGACTTAACAGGAGCACTCTGCTGGCCCCGGCTGTCACACAGCTTTAGTTTATTTGGATCTAGACAGAAACAGAAGAGGGGAGCTCTGAATTTAAAGGAAGCCATGGGTGTATCGACATTGATGCTATTCCTGTAACTCTGATAAATGGAGTACTGAGGATTAAGTGAATTAAGGTGAACTCTGTCCTAGAGTCCTCTCTTGAAATAAGAGACTAAGATGGATTGAAACGTCCTGCCAGCTAGCTGTGTTGTGTGGGAGTATTTCTGTACATGAGGCTGCCTGAAATGGGAATTTGACAAGTCCTGCACTTGAGTGCTTGCATTTCAGCCCTGTTTGAGCCCTTGCTTGTAGGACTAGAAGAATCCCCAAGAATCTTGCTCCAAGAAAGGCAGCAGTAGCATTTGAAGAGATGTTTGCGCAGGGCCTCAGGTTCCAATAGTTGCTGTACAAGGTGTGTGGTGTGTATATAGTGTGGGATTCTCTGCGCTGCTGGGCCTGGGGCTTCTGCCAGATGCTGGGTTTAGAGTTTGCTCCAATTTGCAGATTCAAAAAAAAAAAAAAAGGAAAAAAGGCTTGAAAGGAAGCTTGTCTTTAAGGTCTGCTTTCTAGGCAGAAGTCATTCATGTCCTATTGGGGGATGAGAGTCTGTGCAGTGGTGATTCTGTGGGCTCCTGTTTTGTAGAGTGATGTCATTCTTACCCGTAATTGGAGAAACCACCCGGGGAGCTAACTGTCCTTCTCACTAGAGAAAACCAGACCAGCGTGTTGTGATAGATAACGGGGACCATTTCTGTCCTGTCCTGTGGATCATCATCAACGAGAGAGAATCCATCACAGCACTGAACCAGGACCGCACCGTCTTACACTGGAACCGCTGAAGTGTAACAGTGAAGCAGCCCGGCTCTTTCACCAAATCCTCTAGTCAGGATTTCACAATTAGCAGAGTTCAGGGGTTCTGATTTTTAAACCAAGTGATAAAGCACATGTTGAAGCTGAAGCACGGCTCAGGCTGATTTTTGAAACTGTGATTCTTTTAAAATTTCTCATTGACAGCCACTTCAGAAGCCACCAGCAATGTTTACTTCTTCTTGAAAGACAAAACCCACTTTCTGAGAGATCATGGCCTTGTAGAAATGAGGGAGGTTTAAGGAAGCTGATGGAAATGCAGGGTTTCCTTAATCTTTGCCACTTTAAATTGGAACTCTCCGGCTTAAAGCAGCAGTCCTAAAAAACAGGGTTTCAAGTGCCCTGCTGAAAGATGACATTGGTAATCGGTTTGTAGAGTTAGAAGCTGGCTCACTGGAGGCTTGTTGCGAAGAGTGCTTCAAGGCAGTAGCTGTTTGCTCCTGGTAGTACTGAACTGCTAGTTGGGTTTGAACCTGCTCTTTTCATCTGGATGAATCCAAAGGAAGTGGCTCCGGTGTAGTCCAACAGCACCATTGTTTGCGGATCCTGGATGGGACTTAGAGAGGCCGCCTAGAGTCCGTTCCGCTGTGCAGACTGCTTAGTCCAGGCCTTACAGGAGAACTGGAGGCTCACTTTGCCTTCAGCAGACCTGATAAAGATCTTGCCGACTTAAAACATGAGTGCTAGTGAGCACTGAATTGTTTGAAGAACTCAGAATATCTTTTTGCAGCTGTAAATATATCAGTATGTGATTCCGACTGGCTAATTTAACGTATGTGAGGTGGTTAAACGGGGGCCGTGTTGGTTACTGTGCTAGTTAGAAGAACAAAACCTCCAGAAGCTTGGAATTAAGTCTAAAGAAACGGAATCATTTCTGTTTTCTCAGTAGTTGTGTCGTTTATATTTGGTTATGAGCAATCTTAAACTGTTGAAACGTGATGATTTGGAGTCACAGTGTCTTCAGAAGTCAAAACCTTATGAAAACCCTTATGTGAGTAAAAGAAATTGCTGATTTTAGTCTCCTTAATTATAAAGGTTGGAGTTCTGGATTAAGGTTTTTATTAAGAAGCCTTCAGAAGGGCTCCCAGCTGAACACTGTAGTGGCATGGCACGTGTTTAGAAAGGGAGGGTCAGGGGAGGGAGTGCGCAGCCACGGCTTCGTGTCACACACAGCCACCTCTGTGTGTGACTGTGTCAGCTCTTCCCTGAGCCGGGCCAGGCCTTGGCCCTGCTAACCGGTGTGAAATAGGGAGCGTGGTTAGCGAGAGTAGGAAGAAAGCTTGAGTTAGTGAAGAAGGTTGAGATGCTTGTGTGATGTACAGGAGATGAGGGTTCAGTGTGAAGCTCGACCACAACTCCTTCAGTGCCCTGGGGGGGGGAAGGTGCTGTGTTTCAGCTCCAAATCCAGTCTAGGAAATGGAGGTAATAGTCCGTCCTTTGCCAGCGGAGTGGCTTCAAGGTGTGATCTGTGATCTCTGACACAGTGGGATTTTTTTAATCACCATCAAATCTTTAAAAATTGTGTGGAGATGTAAAAAATTGATGAGATTCCACCTACCAATTTGGCTTGGTTGACTGGAGAGGTGCTATTCTACCCTTTATTTTTACTTGATTCCTTTGTTCTAATAGTCACATATTTTTTTTAAATATAGAAGACTTGCTGATACCAACATTTTAGTAAAAAAAAAAAATCTATATTTTTCCCGGACCATTTAAGAAAACCACTGTCCCTTCTGATCTGATGTAATTTCAAACTCTTGATTTTCTTCCTATTGTTTGTTGTTTGTTTTTTCTTTTTTCCAGGGTGGTAAAGGAGGAGATCTCAGACGACAATGCAAAGCTCCCTTGCTTCAATGGAAGAGTGGTGTCCTGGGTATGTTGGCTCGTGTGTCTGTATGCATGTGGTGTTCCATCCCGTGGGCACAGTAGCAGGGTAGTTCATACGTGGATCCTGGTTTTTGTCGTGAACTCAAATAACATAGAAGCAAAGGTTTAGTTTTTCATTATATCTGTAACATCCTGTTATGAAGTAATCTATTTTAAAAACCTGAGTGACATCCACAAAGGTGTGCAGGGCTGAAAAGATGTTTTAAACATGAAATCTTTAACGTAGTAACATGTTTTGTTGTGTCTTCTTTCCTACTGCTCTCTCCCTCCCCTCCTAATTATTACTGAATCTGATGGAGGGCTCTGAAATACTGCTGTAAAACCTCCCAAAATAAGGCTAGACTTCTAAAAGCATTTACTTGCTTAACTTTTGTTGAAACCAATAAGAGCCAAGCTCTAATTCTTGTTAAAAAAAAAAAAAAAATTAAAAATATGTCCCACAATATAAGGTTAAATATAACAGCCAGCTTGCTGGCAGTAGGAGAGTGGAAGCACACTTTGTTCTGTGTTACACAATTAATAGAGTTCTGCCAAATCACTGAGTTTTAATACTGTCACTAAATAGCCCAAACAACTTAGTCAAAACCAGCTAAACGTGATATTCTAGGGGACTTTGGTGATGTTATTTTAATTTCAGTGTATCAGCATTGTGGTAGTGCCTAGAAGGTTTAAATGAGGTATAAATCTCTGAGCTAAACATTATGCATGCATTCAGTAAAAAGGCACAGAAATTTATAGCCTTGGAAAAATAAGCAGGGCAGAGGAATTTGGCCTGTAAGTAATTTGTCCAGTTATAGAGGAAGTCACTGATCCAGCTTGTTCATCCCAGTTACTGTGCTGCTCAGCAGATCACATCTCCCTTGTTCTTTCCCATGTCTGTTTTTAATGTGTTAATTTCTCCGGTATGCCGTGATGTTTATCACCTAACGGTAGTTCTTAATTACTATATCTGAAGCGTTACACAGCCCTTCGGGTTGCTTGCCATTTAACAAAGGGCTGACCAGCGTACAACCTCTGCTGTTCCTTTACGAGTTGGTCTCTTCTCCACGCCCCTAGTTCTTCAGCCATGTTACGATCTACTTCATGGAGATGTAATAAATTCAGTTGCTCCCCAAGGTTACCGTGTGAAATACAGTAATTCCCACCTTCAGATTATGTTTGGGGCACAGCTAAACACACAGGTAAATTTGATGTTTGGCCATTTCTCCACCTGGGGGTAAGAGGTTTGCCATTGTCAAGGTTGATTAAAGTGCTTGTGCGCCTTTAGGCCAAAAAGAAGGCACTAGCATTTTAGATTTTAACACCAAAAAAGCATTTGGGACGTAGTCTGTCTATGATTTTAATATCCTCTTTCAAGCTGACCTTACCGTCTTGGATATCAGAAACACAGTAGTTTCCCCAAAGCTCAAGTTTGACTCCAGTCAGAAATGTGGGGTTTTTTTGTTAAGGGCTTGGCTTCAACAAGTAATGTAAGTAGGGTTAGAAATCATAGTGCTGTGGTGTGAGAACTCTCTGCTGAAGTAACTAGAAACACTGCACAGCCTTTCAGCACTGAATCTGTGTTTGGATACGTGTCTGAAATCTTCCTGTTTCTGGTAGGATGAAGGTAAGCAAGAAACTAGTAGTAATTAAACGGGTTTACTATTTTTTTCCAACTGCACAGGACAACTGGGGCTACTTGGGATTCTCAGCTGGAATGAATTGCCATGTCTCCATCTATTTCTCCAGTTCTATGCTGATCTTAGGAGTTGGAGGTTTTGTTCACACGTCTACAACCATTATCCCTGAAATATTTCAATCCCAGTCACTGAATTTAGAATAAGGAAATCTGTCTGGGCCTTGCATATAATCGTGCTGGGTAGCTTAAAGTTTCTAAGCCTGGCTTCTTGTAGACAGGGTTATGTGTGCTTCCACTGCCATTAAAGAATCATAAAAGGTTTGTTCTGGAAGAGACCTTAAAGATCATCTAGTTCCAACCCTCTGCCATGGATCCACTATCTGCTCCATGATCTTGCTGGGCACAGAGGTGAGACTGTAGTTCCCTGGGTCTTCCTTTTTTCCCTTTTTTAAACATGGGAGTTGTTTCCCCTTTTCCAGTCAGTGGGAACTTCACCAGACTGCCACAAGTTCTCAAATATGATGGATAGAGGCTTAGTCCCTTCATCCACCAGTTCCCTGAGGTCCTGCAGATGCATCGTATCAGGTCCCATGGACTTGTGCACCTTCGGGTTCCTTAGATGCTCTCGAAATGAAATCCAGTATCTGCATGTGTGCATTCTGTTATTGTGTAAGGAAAGTGTAGTGTACATTTTAAACATCAGTTTGACTGTGAGATTGTTCTTAAGTATTGTTGCCTTGTGGTTTATGAAATACAGCCCCTGCTGGATTCTAAGCAGCTAAAAATGTTGCTCATGTGAGGGCAAGGGCTGGCAGATGAATTATGCTCAGCTGTATCACACAATATTACCGCTTCTTTCTGCTCTATTGATTGCTTTTAATTTTAAGACACTCAGACTCTGACAACTGTTTAGTCCCAACAGGTTCTTAGTGTTAGGAAGCAAAGCACACAGCTTCTAATGCATGAGCTTAACCTTAGTCCTCCTACACCCCAAAATGTGTACAGAATATTAAGTGCTTATTCGATTTTATATTAAAGTGAGGCCTTAAGATTCTCCTTCAGTCTATACTCTCTTAAAAGTTAGCGGTTTTGTCACTGGAAATGCATTCAGAAGGAAAAGCTGCTTTTTTTTTTTTTTTTTTTTTGGCCTTTGTGCCCCAACCTTTTGAGTCGTCAGCCATAGCTGACTAAAAACCAGTGTGACTTTCAAAGCTGTTTGTGGAACTTAGCCATGCATTTCCACCCGGCAGAGGGTGTTAGGCAGCTAAACGTCTTGGTTTGAAAATCAATGAGTGTTTCAAAGCAAAGTTGTGCTGATATAAACCTGCGCTGCTGGGCAGCGCTCAAGGGAGAGAAATGAACACAACAGGGATCTGCCTGCTTATCTTCACAAAGATCCCCGGGTGCTGTGCTCCGTGGAGGAGTAAATTGGTTGTCAAAAGAAGTCTTCATTCTCTAGAATAAAATCCCTGGCATTAGAGAATAAAATTAATGTTTAAACAAACAAACAGCCGTGGTCTTTGAGGAGCTGATGGTCCACCTAGAGTGCTGTGGGGGACAGCACAAGATTTTTTTATTCTTAATGAGGCTGTTGGCCTACACCCATTCTTGCGTGGGAGCTGAACGTAGGATGGTGTTGTCTTCTCCAGGTCATGGCTGAACATACGTGCCGATGGCCACCGGTGTGGTACGAGGCCCTTTTTTCTTTGAAGGGCTGGAGATGGCTGAAGGGCTCAGTGCTGCTGAATATGCTACTCTCAGGATATGCTTGAGCTGTGAGTGTTGGTGATGCTCCTTTTGTCTTCAGTTCAAGGATTACTGTGGGTTATAGCGTGGTGTTCTGACAGTATGGGAATAGATTGTATAAAAAGGGATTTTGTGTGTAATTAACAAGCTGAAGAGAGCATCCCGAAAGGTTCAGATCAAAAAGAAAGGCTGTGAAAATTTCATTTTTGTTGCCGTAACATGAGAGCAGTGTCTGTTTTGAAAGCAAAGGGGTGAAAGCGAATAGTAGCCCTTATCAGGAGAGCAAATTAATCCTGAGAACCTATTTCCTCCTTTTCAGTATGTAACATTTGCACTTGATTTGATCCCCGGTGTCATTCCCTCCCTGTTTCTTCCCCTTTCTCCCATGCTGCTGCTGAACTGATAAATATTAACTCAGACAACAGGCGGATATTCCGATTGCCTTCTGCATCCCTGAATGGGGTTCTCTTCTTCCCAATGCATTCGGGAGCCTGGCTGTGTTTGTTTTTATCTGTGTGGTCTAGTTAAAGAATGTATCTTTTGCATTGGTGATTCAATACACCAGTGATTCATTCTGAACGTGTGTACACTATCCAGGCTCTTCCATGCAGCAAAATATGACTCAGGTTGTTCCACCAAGGGCCAACCTTCTTGGAGTTTAGGCAAAAACAACCCCCCAACCCCAAAATATTCCACATGAATAAGGATGTGGATTATTTCATTCCTCTTTACATCTCAATTCTTTAACCTCTTCCTTCTTCCCTCTCAAAAACCCGAGGGCATTTGATCTCAAGTTGAGATCTGAATTTTTTTCCCAGCTCCTTAAATAATATGAAAATATATGCCTTTTCTGTTTTCCAGCTGAAAAACAGGAGTATGAAGAACAGGAAGATCAGAACAAGAATACATACATGTACACACATTAGAGTTATATTTTAATTCTGTGACTGTTACATTTTAATTTCAGAGAAGCGTTACAATTTCTGAAATGCATTTTAAGAACGGATTCAATTTATTGTGATTCCTGTTCCAGCATAGGTTGCTGACCGCTTTCCAAATGTAGAAGGATGCAGAATCCTTGCTGCAAGGTATTTATACCTGGTTTCAAATCTTCCCACCCATTCCCATTTTTTTACAGTACAGTTTTGCTTGTAAGCTGCAACCAAGACCAGTGTCTCTGCTCCTGTCTTTCCCCTTGTGCCATGCACTGTACATACACGTGTGTGGTGGGAGACACGGCTGCTGGTCCAGACACCTCAATCTTGTATTTTCTTTGTTATTTTCTTTTTCCACATTATAGGTGGGAACTGAGACACAGAAGTTTTTTTATGTGGGTTTTTTTCTTCCCCTTCATGTAGAAAGTCTTCCGCAGTCTGATTACTTAATGTTTTCCTGCTGACTGTGAGCCAGCGATGGGCCTTTGCAGGAAAGGTGTGCAGCATCCATGGCTGTCGGGAAGGGCATTGCCAGCAGTTTGACAGAGGTGAACCTTCTCCTCTTGTCAGCACCAGCGAGGACACGGCTGAAGTGCAGCGTCCAGTTCTGGGCTCCCCAGAACAAGGGACACCTCGACATCCTGGAGCAAGTCTGGCAAAGGGCCTTGATGATGGTTAAGGGGAAGAGCATCTGACATACAAGGAGAAGCCGGCAGAGCTGGGACTGTTTAACCTCAAGAAGACTAGAGGGGTCTTATCAATGTGTATCAATACCTGATGAGGGGAGTAAAGAAGTTGGAGCCAGTCTCTTCTCAACAGCACTAGTGACAGGACAAGAGACAATAGGTACAAATTGAAGTAAAGGAAATTCCATTCAAACAAATAACCCATTTTTTCCTCTGAGGGTGGTAAACCACAGCTCCTCCAGAGATGTGCAGGCTTGGAGATACCTAAAACCCGACTGAACAAGGTCCTTAGCAACTCGCTCTAGCTGACCTTACTTTGAGCAAGGTCAGACAATCTCCAGAGGTCCATTGCAATGTCAGCTCTTCTGTGAATGGATTCATGGCTTTTTCTGTAGCTTTTCTGATACTTGCATCAACCTATTTAACAGTAAGACTAGGGCAGTTTCTCATCTACCTTTAATAGACAATATAAAGACAAATTTGGTTTTCCCAAGTCAGAACACAAATCCCTCCTTCATTTCTTATGTCTTTTCTGTAGGAGAATGATGAGTTGCTTTTCTTCCTTAGGTGAAATAACATTAGTTCAGTGATAAAAAGGGAAATAACTTTTCTTCTTAATGCCAACCCAGGAACTTAACAGACAAGAATCAGTTGTGTCTGATCAGGTCTGAGTCAGCAGCCAAGTCTCTAATAGTGAGAATGGTGCTGTTGCAAAGATCTAAAATCAAAATTTCGATGCGTGGCCTTAATTGTTTCAGAGAATTAGTACCGTAGAGCCTTTTGTGAGTGCTCTACCAGTGTAGGCTCTTCACGGGCTCCGCTGCTCAGCAGCAAATGACATAATGCATTATAAACCCATTTATTCCAGCTGGAGTGGAGACAGTGAGCACAGGCAGGTAGTATGGGGAGATCCATTGCTTCAAAACACTTGGACTCTTCCCTCCCTTCCCACCCATCAGCTTGTTTCCAAACGTATATCCCACTAGTTTGGATTCAGTTTAGAGCTCTTTTCTCCAAGATCCTATAGTGCACCTTCTGCAGATGATGTTGACAAGGGCTTCTGTTCACTCTGCTGCACAATCAGCTGAAACATCTGTGTCTGACCCGCATTACGAATTGCAAATTACTTTTTCCACACTAACAGCCATAAAATTGCGGTGCTTATCTGCCTCTATTTGCTGCTAATTACTGGGGGAGTTTTATGTAAATCTTACTGTAAGTTAATTGTTCACAGTTTCGAACCCTTTAATATCCTATTCACTGGAATTTAACAGATAATTGCTTACATATCTTTCAGGTCTAGCAAAGTTGGTTTTTTTACCTTTTGGAAAAAAAGTAGTTTGGGCAGGGCTGTTTTCCTTACCTTGTTTTTCATGTGGTGGGCCTGAGCTTGCTTTGTCTCCTGTGCTGTAAGATGTGTATCAGCTGGTAGCAGACAGCTTGGGATTCTTTCACAAACCCATCTGTGATCGTTGTGGTCCTCGCTGTAAATTGCTGCAGTGTCTATGCGTGTCTTTCCTACCGAGACGACAGATTTAAAATTGGAACATGAAGGGCACACGATCTAGCTTAGCTGTCTCTTCCCCCACAACTCCCCTCTTGACTGATACAGTGGCTACTTTGAAGTTTACAAAGATGACTGACATTTAGAAATTTGAGATTTTCATCTTTTTTAATAACATTTGAATCCTCCTATTTGTCATAGGTCGGAACTTTGATCTTGGTGTCATAGGCAGGACTGGTTGCCGTTGGGGAAAATGTTCAAGGGAGGACCTGCAAGTCTCCAGTTTTTACTTACTTTTGCTGCCCTGGAAACTCAGTGTACAGCTAGATTAATATCATACTTGAATTAGAATCACTGCTGCTAATTAGCTATTTAAACCTCCTCCCCATCCCTTCTGTGTCCTGCTTGTTTTTCTCTTCCGCATCTTAGATCTTGTCCTTTCGAATTCAGGGTGGTTTGGGGACGTTTTTTGTGTGTCTTCAAGGACTAATTAATTTGGGACAGAGGGCTACGACTTACTAGATTCCTTTTCAGTGGTTGACCTTTAGGTTTCTCACCAACAGAGACATTGTATGGCAGAGTTCTTAATCTAGTAGTTATTACTGTAAATGCATTTACACAAACACATCTTCTGCAAGAAGCAGAAGACATGTGTACCTGTTCTGCTAACACACACAAAAAACATAGGGTACAATTTTTCTCCAGATAATTTGTTTTGAGTTCTCTGGGACTGCTTACCTGAGCGATTAATGTATTTTTGTTTTTTTCAGGTCCAGCTCCTTACTGGGCAATTTGGAAAAATAGCTTGTAGGGAAGAGAACGTGTTACCTTGAGGCTTTTTGCAAAAGCTTATAATGTTTTTTTATTCTCTTTGCACGGTCCAGGGACAGCCTCCCAGTGGAAGTTGGGAATATGGAAAGAATTGGCTTGTGGTTGCTGCCAGATTGGAGCCAGCGAGTGGCCTCTGCCAGCAGTTTGCACAGAGTCGGTTGGCTGTTATCTGTGTTTTTTAGGAAGGGTTTGCAACATCTGGGAACAATTCCCTGACTGGCTGCGGGGAATGTGCACTATTTCCTATTGGCTGGCAGTGATGTCATAGCCTTGTGTGAGTCTTTCTCTCTCTCTTTTTTTTTTTTTTCCCTTTCTTCTCTATTATCTGGGTGCCAACAGATAATACTTGTCCTGTTTGTACATAAGCTTTTTAGAAACTGCATTTGCAGTTGCAATTCAAATTGTTGGGTAGAACTGTTTAGTCTTCTACCATACAAGGCAATGCAGGAGCTTCAGGATTGTTAAATGATCTTCAGCAAAGTGCATTGTTGCCTTTCGGCGCAGGACTGAGGCAATGAATGAAAATCCACACAAGCAGATTCTTGTTGATTTCTTTTGTATAAAATAAACTGATTTCAGGATCTGTTTCTTCCCCCTTTTTTTCCTGCTGGTGCTGGAGTGCTAGGGTCTCTATGAGAAAGATGGGGAAGAAGCAAACAAGTTAACATGAGAGATGGGGGACTTGAAGAAAAAGTGAAAGGATGTGCTGAATGAGGAAGTTTCAGAGCTCTGTGATCTTATGGTCTTCTCTTTGCTAAAGTAATGTTGAGTGGTTCTGGTCTGATATGCACAAAAATTCCGTGGCAGTACTTGCTATCATTTGCAGAAGTGTGGGGACACTCAACCCAGGTCTCTGCATTGCTGTGATGTACACAGGTACCTGTTTTTAGCTGGAGTGAGGAATGTGTAAGCTCTCAGAAAAAGTCACTAACCTGCTGAAAAAGTCTGTAAGGGTGAGACATGGAAATAGGCTTTTTAATTTTTTTTTTCCTCCTGTCCTTACTCCACACGTTCTTTAAGAGGCAGGTAATCCAGTGTTTAAAGAGAATTTGCTGCAAAGTGTCAGTCAGTGAAACTGAATTTGTTTCACAGCCAGCCTGCTGTGCTGCACCGTAAACAGACACCTGAGATGCTTAAGAGAATCTGGGAGTAATCTGAGATGTTGTATTTCATGAAGATACAATAACTTCTGTAGATGATAGAAGGTGGCAGATGATAAAATCACTGATAGAATTGACAATTTTATTTTGAAACCCAGGCTGCATCTTTCTGTCTCTGAACACTGAAAAAGGTCGCCCTTTACCTGGCAGCCACAGATTTCTTAAAACTGTTCCTTTTAGCCTGTTACAGCTTCTGATTTCCAGGCTATATAAGCTTGATCCTGTATTCTCTGAGTATCTATGGTCCATGGTTGGAGCCGACGCCAAACAAATGTACTGTAGTTTTCAGAAGAAAAAAAGGAGGGAAACCTAATCTACCCAGCATAGACAATTTCTCATTACTAAAATAAACATCATGTTCCTGATAGGCTTTTGCCGGCCTTCTAGCACTGTTGCCTTTGACAGAATTCCTGGTGGAATAAAGGGCCTCATCAGTAAGTCCTTTTGTGCAGTTGGTCCTTTGGGAGCAGCCTTCGTGTGGATAACGGCCATGTCTCTGAAGCTCTGACTTGGGATTTGAGATGTCTGTGACTTTATAGGTAATAATTACTTTCAACTTGTAGATGAACATGGCTGTTCCGAAGCTGCTGTCTAAAATACGAATGGCTTTTTTGGGGTATTTCTTCAGTTACTGTTAGCAGTCACTCACCTCTCCCTGAGCTGAGAGAAATACCGAGAGCTGCCGCTCTCAGTAACAGCGAGAATTTAAATATTGTAGTTTTCATGAGGATAGACTCATAAATATTTATCCAAATGAGAATACCAGAGCAGAGTTTACCAATATCTGCTCTTTCCACTTCTAAATTGGTTCTTGTTTGGTGTCTTCAGCCATGAACGTTGAACAGGCTGCCTCCTTGCGCTGGCCTAACGCCTCTGTGAGTTTAAGATGTCTGCAGAGTGCTGAGTGTTACAAAAGGCAGTGCTTGCCATAATTAAGTGAAAAGCATATGCAAATGTGGTGTAGAGGAGAAAAAGGCAAACTGAGCTACAGAGAGGTGAAGCAATTGATCCAAGGACTTGCTGACTCAGTAGCAATAATGGGAAGAAAAGGAGGCTCTCCTGGCACTGTAAAACATTCACTGGCCTGGTGTCGCTGTTCAGCTCTGACTGGGGAGCTTAAGTTTTGCTTGTGTTTGAGAGCCCAGCCATCACCCTATTAATTGCTCTTCCACCACTTGAATTTGCTTACAACGTGCAGAACGGACTGGTGCGGTCTGCTTTTGTGCCTGCGCTCGGGCTTCAGACTGGAAGCCTGGTTGCTGAAGTGAACAACGTCGACACGAACGGTGAGCCGAACGCTTATTTCTTCCAGTGAGTTCCAAGAGGACTGTTTCTGGGCAGATGTCAGGTGATGCTGGGTAACCTCCTCTAGCACAGAAGGAAACACGCACTTTTTTGTCAGCGTGAGCAGGCTGCGTGTTTTGTTGCCGCAGCGTCGAGCAGTGAATTTGCACAGCACAGTGGTGTTTGTGCTGTCGTGAACAGGACGTGGCTGTGTGGGAATCACTGGGGGTATCCGAAGAACATAAGAGGCTTTTCTAACATACCAGGGTTGATATGCTTTCTCCACTTCTGGGAAAGATTTAACAGCGAGCGTGATGGTAGGACCTCGGTTGAAAAAACAAACAGCATTTGGCGCGATGGAATGAACTGAATCAAGTTGCAATTAATTCCACACTTCTTTATTAACTTCCTCCATGTGCAGCACACAGAAGACATCCACGTTTCACAGTCCTTTGGGGTGGAACCCAACAGCTGTTTCACAGCCCACAGGCATGCTCTTGAACAACACACGCTACCAACACAGTGCAAGTAAAGAAATGGATTAAAATGCTACTGCCAGTCAAAACTGCAGGGGAAGCTGGGTGGGTGAAATGTAATTATCAGGGCTGGCTTGTGGCCAGGAAGCTGGGGTTAACCCTACTTTTCTTGCAGAAACACAGTGAGGAGTCTATAATGCACCAGTCCCATACTGCATTATCATCCCCATTCAAAGGGATATAATCTTGGAGTGTTTTATTCCTACTATAGGGCGTCAAAGGAAAGGACACAATTTATCTTAAGGCTGATAGGATAGTTAATGACTTACAGAGTGTTACTCGCTGTTGGAAGGAATGAGGAGCTCCCAGCTAACACGGCAAAGCAGGGAACAGCAATTCTCTGTGCCCACACGTGTAGCCAGGGCAGTGACATGTGAATTCAGTCAACAAGTGTACACCCCCACAGAATTCTGCCTCTTCTGCAGTCGCCGTCAAACCCTCATCAAATTGAAAGCATTTTGCGAGGTTCCTGGAAAAAGGTGGGGCTGCTAACTCACTGTGAAGCTCCAGCCGAGGCCGGTATTCCATTGTGTGAGGTGTTACACTGCCTTTCTGATCCTTTTGACATTTGGGAAAAATCAGCCAGACAGTGCAGCCGTAATAATCTTGCTGCATGTGCCATCTTCTACTGCAGATTTTCTTTTCTAGCACAACAAATTTTTTTTTTTTTTTGAATGCTCTTTTGTGGTGTTTTTTGTTAATTTGCTCTACAGCGATCCATTTATATTCTAGTGCTCTTGAACACAGAGATCTGTATGTCACGACTGAAAGCTTTGAGGAAGGGTGAGTGCTGCACTTGTAACCAGACATAGATGTGGACAGCCTGTGTCTTGTTTTAACAACGGAATTGCTTCAAGCTGTCTTGTTTAAATCCCTGAAGTCAGATCCTCTTGCAGAAGCTCCCAGGTCCTGGTTATCATGAGAGTAAGATCATATTAGGCAATCTATTTAAACTGTTACACTCTTGGTATTATTTTATTGTTTGTTTGTTTGTTTATTATTCCTCAGCGGCAAAATTTCACCCTGAAGGATGGTGTCTAAATGACAGGGAGTGTATTTTGTGTGGAAAAGCCCAGGTCAGGCTACAACTAACAGTACAGGCAGTGCAGCGTGGATCTTAATTTGGGAAGGTAAACTGGAGAAGTTCTGCACCGGCCACTGTGTTATCACGGCTGTTGTGTTTACGATTTACTGTTTGAAATCTGAAAGATCTTTATCTAGGATTAAGAAGCCACTTGGAAAGTGGAGATACTGCTAGTTATCTTCTCTTGAGTTCGAATATATGTCGAGTTCACTCTATCTGGTAGGGAACTGATTCAAGTTTAAAGTCCTGAATGCAGCTGAAAGATTAGTATGGGTAATTTCTGCAGCCCTCTTCCCTTTATAATGGTAATGGCATAGTCTGAGGCTGTTTGTGACTCTAATCCCACTGAAGGTCAGTAAGAAGCCGGTACCCAGTGCTTTATCCTTCAGGAAATCACAGCCCAGGGGCAATACTCACAGAGTTGCTTTGCTGCAGTGGATTTTGCTTCTGCTCAGCAGCTCTCCCCAGACGATCTGCAGCCTCCATCAGTACAGTGGGTTTGCCTTCCTAATGGGTTCTGCATTGCCAAGGCTTCCTCCTCCAGGAGCAGGGAAATGCTAAAGAGCAAATATCCTGAAATATGGAAAGGATTTGTCTTGTTGGCTCACGTCTCTTTTCGCATCAAGATCATCTTTGAGACAGGTGTTGCCATCAGCAGAAAGGCTTAAAGAAGGAGCATGTTTTCCTGCTTTCAAATAATTCAGACAAGATGCTTATTTGCGTAGTTTGATACAATTTAGAATGTGAAGGGTGAGGGGATGTATAGATCTTGCCTACACCTAGTTTTGGGTTTGGCTTTTATTTTTTTTTTTCCTCCTTTTTATCCCTTGGTTTGACTTTGTTAGTGAAGAAGGCACAGAGGTTCCTCAAGGGATGAGCCAGGCTCAGAGACATGTTTCCATCTCTGTAATGCCAACATGTTTTCTAAACATCCCCTATTAACTTCCCCACCTGAAAGAAAGAAACCTTAATTATCAAGTTATTAGGAAAACTCGTGTTATTTTTCCCTTCAGTGTTTCCTCTGTTGCTCTTGCTTTGGTGATAAGACTTTGAATAATGCAGCTGACTCCGTGTGGTGCTGGAGAACTGTTTTGTCTTCAGGCAGTTCCTTTTTGACAGTCTGTGTGTCTTTGCCTTCCCCTATTTATGGTGTATGCTCCTAGGAGTAACACACTGCATCCTGAGTGCCAGTCCCCTCCTATCCTGCTGCCTTTCCTTCTCCATCCCCTTCTTTAACACCTAGCATCCATCTGCTGATTATAGTAGAATTAGTCCTTGATAAATTAACCAATTATAGTTGGAAGCTCTTACATAGGGCTAGTTCTTCCACAGCTAAAAATGGAGGGAAGCTGAGATCTTGTTGTCTCTTAGTGAAATAATCTATATCGTTATTTGAGCATTTATTTAATTAAAGACTTTATAATCACATTGTTTAAAGAGACTCGGCAAAGTGATCAGATGGCTCAGGGGATCGGTAATAGGATATAAACCTTTTCACCTCTAGGTCACTAGTTCAAGTCTAACTTCTGTTGGTAGTGGCCAGAAAATGTTGTGTGTGGTCAGTGGACTGATGAAATATATGGATCGTTTTTAGCTTCTTTCCTGATCCCCCCCCCCTTCTTACAAAAACGTTAAAAATATAGTAAGGAAAGTATGGAACTAGATGAGGATGTTCGAAGTCTGAATTAGCTTTCAAGACTGCTGTAGGCCTCCTGGGTGAGGTTGAGCAAGTTGCTTCATTTTGCCTCGATTTGTTCTCAGTACGGTGGTACCAGCAGTGCTGCAGTGCTGCCCCCCTGCCTTTTTCTTGATCTTTTCTGTCTGAAGCACAGGCAGTCCTCGGTCGGCTTGGTCTGGGTGGGATGCCCAGTTTAATGGGAGACTTAATTTTTGTGCAGACATTAAAATACTAACCAAGTCTTTCAGTTGGTGGCATTCTGGTTTTGTTTGGGGCAAAACCTCTCATGTTGGTCATCTGCCTTCCTGCTTTGTATAGGAGGGGACTGGAATCTCTTTCTGCACCGTTATGCTTTTTAGTAAAAAACAACCACATAATCTAGCAGGTGAAGTTGAATTAGAACTGCAAGTGCTAGCTGGGAATCACCACAACTGTTCTGTTTGCAGAGATAAACTAAGAGGAATTTTGGATCGGTGCCCGTTGCTTGTTTTTCTACAGTGGTGCTTTACCCACTGTATGGTGGTTCTACCCTAGGATTTCAGTGGCATTTAGGCACATAAATTATTTTAATCTCAGTTGTGCAAAATCGCTAGTATCCTGCCTTTCTGGGTTAGGAAACTGAGGCACAAATGCTGATTTTTCTTATAAAAGATTTCTTGAGTCATTGTTAGAGAAGGGACATGACCTGTCTGGTTTCTGGGTGTGCACTTCAGCCAGGAGCTTTTTCCAGCACTAGTAGGATTTAAAAAAACCAAAAAAAAACAGCGGAGAACCAGTTTTACCTAGATGTACAAAAGGATCCTTTAGCACAAAGCATCTCTTTTTTTATTACTTTAAAAAAAAAAATGCAGAAAAGAAGATACTAGCCTGGTAGATAAGTGGATAGAATTGGATCTTAGTTAAATGGAAGATCCTCCGTCAAGCATGAGCTACAAACCAGGAGTCTGGGGACAGGAAGAGAGACTCATTCTTCTTCCCCTTGCCTGCTGGTTAAAGATGTCACTCTAGGGATACTGAATGGAGATAGACTTTCTGTCCTGAATTTATTGGAAGTAGGATTGAGTATCGTAAGGCTCCTGTGTGCTGTGACCACGCCTGTGATCCATTATCCAGGAGAATTCCTATTAACGATTGCGGATGTTGATAGGAAATAGAAATAATACACGCTGGCGTTAGTTGTTATATGAAGAATTTACACGGGACTGGAATATTTAATCATTCCCAAACACACCAGGCTGTGTATAATGCTTGGTTTTTAATGAGAAGATTGATTGTTGCAGCGTATCTTCAGTTACCTGTTTCCGTGTGAGTGCTGTGTTGGGTGCTCTGCAGCCTTTCCTTCTACCCTGGTTGATGTGTGGCCAGGCACCTTCAGCTTCCAGGAATGTAAATGTCGGTGTCACAGAATCCCAGACTTATCTGGGTTGGCAAAGCCCTTGCAGCTCCTCCAGCCCAACCATGACCCTCACCCTGACCGTTCCCAGCTCCCCCAGACCCCTCAGCGCTGGCTCACCCCGACTCTTCAACCCCTCCAGGGATCCCGGGGACTCCCCCCTGCCCTGGGCAGCCCATTCCAACGCCCAACAGCCCCTTCTGCACAGAAATCCTTCCTCAGAGCCAGCCTGACCCTGCCCTGGGCAGCTTGAGGCCATTCCCTCGGGGCCTGGCGCTGGGGCCTTGGCTCCAGAGACTCATCCCCCTTCTCTGTCCCCTCCTGGCAGGGAGTTGCCGAGGGCCAGGAGGTCTCCCCTCAGCCTCCTCTTCTCCAGACTAATTTTGGAGAAGTTTTGAAGGTGATAGTTGAAACAGTGTAGTTTTATAAAATTTTTCAGGTCATTATGAATTAGAGAAGAGTGCACACTGCATATCCTGGTGTTCATGGCATGGTTGGAAAATGACATTTCCTATCCGCATCTCTGCCTTAAGGGAACATTAAGAGGCAAAATGGACACAAGAGACACAAGTATGGTGAATATCAGGAATCTGGTCCTCCTCCTAAAGTATATGGCTGTTGAGATTCGGTGGATGTTGATTTTAATTCAGACTCTTAATAGGGATGGTGGCAACGCTGAGATTTGGTGATTGGTCCAGACCAGACTGTGAATTTTCAGGGGTTTTGAAAGTCCTTGTATAATAAATGATACCACATTTGGGCTGTCAATCTGTCAAATTTCAGCTTTTGCTTTTTTATTTTTGTCACGGCAAAACCAGACTGAGAGTGTAGTCTTACAGCGTGTGTGTGCATTTTGCAAGGAATGCTGACAACTTGCATGCTTAGGCAACTCCGAGAATGCTGTAATGACAAGTCACCAAAAAAAAAGTGCACTCCTTGCCCGGTGTGCTTGTTCGTTCTAAGCTGAGAAAAACTCCGTGGCACTTGCCAGAATTTTGTGTATATTCCAGCTGATGATGTTTTCATGTTGAGATTGAATGCAACCTGATTTTATGGAAGTTTGGCAGGAATCCATGCAAGTGGACACTGAGCACTTCCTTCGCTCTAATTTCCCTTAGATCTCACAGAATATTTAGCAAAGCAGTGGCTGAACACCTGATGTCGGAGTGGAGAAACCTGTACAAGTGTCTGTAATTCTCTTCTTTCTGTTGACAGCTGGTCCTGGCTGAAAGCTCCCACTCTGACACAGGCTCCCAGTGCACCGAGAGCCACACAGACCTTCCGCCACCCATTGAGAGAACAGGCGGCATTGGAGACTCCCGGCCTCCGTCATTCCAGTAAGAGCGAGTTGTCTTCTTTTTTTCTTTAATTTTAAACCAAAAAATGCAATTCCTGTCTGTTTTTTCCCCATGTTTCCCCCCTGCTGCTGCCAACCAGCTATTTACTGTTATTGTTAGAAGAAGAATATACTTATTAGAACAGAGGAATTAAAAGGGGAATGGGAAGGAAAAACACCTGTCATTATTAGAATGAAATATATAACCTATATATATATATATATAATTTTAAAACCCACTGTGGAAGAGTTAAGTAGCAAGTGAGCCCAAAATAGCCTCTTCATAGTGTACGGATGACAACTTTCTATTACAGTGTTATGTATAATTCAGAGCCAGCAGAACACTGATATCAAGAGCAAAAATTTCCATAAGGGAAAATGCCTCCTCCACGTGCATAGAGAGGCTAGCAGCTTGAACTGTGCATAGCCAGATGGGGAGTCATCTGATGTCATGATAGCCTTGTTATTTCCTGCTACGTCTGCAGAACCCGTGTATATCCTTAGAATTCCTTCATTTTCGGGGAGGCCCGCTGAATTTCCACAAGGAGGATTTAAAGCAGAACCTGGTTCTAGCTGTGGTTTTAGTCTGTGTTTGGAGAAGAAAACATGGTCTTGATTTGCCTGGTATCATGGGTTTCCATTGTGTTCTGGGGCATCTATTGCCTGGCAGAGCCCTTAGTGTTGTGTATGAGTCTTTTACAGATATAAATGCCTTCTAGAGGGGATAAGAAATGTTGGGAAATACTAACCCTGCCTGCCTGTGTGTGATGCAAGGGCTTTACTGCCCTCGTGTGTTTATGAATTGCTTTATGTTGGCTGGGAGAGGCCTGTGTGAGTGCAGTCACATGACCTGCAAATATAACTAGTTCTTTGTCTTCTGGAACTATACCGACATGTAATCGCTGCAAGATCAAACTTTATTTTCAGAAATAATTGCAGTGTAAGTTAGGCACGAGTCCGTGTTTGTGGAACCACTCGCTGCTCATAACTGTGTGTACTCGGACCGATGAAATTTAAGCTGTGCTCTGCTGATGCACCTGCTGTCTTCCACAGAGATCTAAAAATCTTGTATCTTCCTGCCACCAGTCAGCACAGTGCTGCAAGTGATGCTGTCTTCATATCACAGAGAAAATGTGGGGATCCTCAAGGGGTCACCTAACTTAGGTCAGGCTGAGTCAGGAGCAGCAACACGAGAGGTCATGCTTCCAGGCTTGTGTTCTCCTCCTAGATAAACCACCTTCTCCCTCCCTCACCCCTTTTTTTCTTTTTTGTTTTAAACTGCAGTTGAGAATCTGGCTTGTGGGGATGTCTTCTGGACTAAAACTTGTTCTCCTTTAATGCCTTCTTTGGTTCTTCACAATTGGATGTCTTTAACGTTTTGTAGTGGGGTTTTGCTGTTGTGTTTTGTTTTTTTGATCCAGGAGAGAGCCTAATGATGACTTAAATTTATTTCTGTAACACAGGGCAGAGTATCTCACTCAGTTATTCTGCATGAAGCCCTTAACTCAGTTTCACTATTAGAATTTCAGTTTAAAACATACCCACTCCGGGTTTAAAGATTCCAAGTGATAAAGAATCCACTGTATTTTGAAATTGTTTCACTTGGATAAACTAAGTAAGTTGAGCTGCTCAAGTTTTTCATTGTAAAGTGTGGCTTCCAGAGCTTCACTCATGACTGTAGTTCTCTTCTGACCACTTAAAATTCTCCAGCAATTTTTGAAAATGATGTTTCTTGGGATTTTGGCATGGTGATTCCACAATAGTGTGTTCGGTGCCATTTCTGCATGCTGTCTCCTTGAATAGTATTTCCATTTGAGTGGTGCAACCCTGTAACTTTCCCAACTGTCACTTCAGGATTGCTGTACACTCATGTATTACCTCCCCTTCTGTAAGTGTGATTTAATGTTCTTGGTTCCTAAATCCCTGAGATTTTTTTAAAATGCTATTCAAACTACCAGAGGTCTGTCATCTCCTGTCTTCCTTCTTCACTGTTGATTGGGGGCTTATTTATAAGAAGCCCCAACTGAGCCTAGGTGTTGTGTAATTGTACAAACAGAAATGTTGCTGGGCAACGAAGAAGACAAGAAACAGATGAAGCAGACAGGTCATCAGGCAATACCATCCAAGGGAACGAGATCCTTATCAGAGGTGAAGTGGTAACCGCAGCTGGCTGCCTGACAGCAGTGATATTTTGCTTCATCATCGATTAAATCCAAAGAAAATGTACTTTTCCCTCCTTGATGAGAGTTCTGAAGTTCATCCTGTATTTAATGCTCCACTGCTTCTGTTTATTGGTTGCCAAATCCACGTTCATCTGAATGGGTGAGGCTGCTCCTTGTTTACTGCTGGAGGTGCATGAGTTAAGAGTAGTGACCTCTGAGCTGCCTTTCTAACACAGCTCTTGGGTACGTGCGCTGAAAATTGAATTTAACTGGCTCAGCAATGAGAGAGGAAACAAGCCAGCTGTGAGTTCCCTTTTGCAGTCTTTGTTAGGGTCTTAAACCACTTTTCTAGCCTGGGAAGCGATTTAGAAGTGGAAAGGATGAGCAGTAGTCACTAGATGGTGCTGCTGAGGTGTTGGAGAGCCTCCCAGGGTGACCTTAGAACTGTCACCCTCTTTCTCTTTTCGGTTGTGCTGGACAGAAACAAGAAATGCAGACGTACTGGTGACAGCACTTAAATATATACTTCCATTGTGATTAGCTTCATTAGGGCTTAAAAAGTCAAATGTTTTCTTGAGTAAGAACCTCGATTTCCTAACCCGTGTGGTGGGCATGTCAGTACATTTCATTAGTGCAAAGAAAGTGTGTGGGTGTGCAGAAGGCTCTTCAGCAGTCCCCTGAAATGGGACGCTATGCAGATGTGCTTCCACATACACCAGTCCTGGGTCCAGCTTCCACAGAAGCCCATGGGGCCGGCTGGTTAGATCGTTGTTGGTTTAATTCCCTGTGTAAAATGTTCCTGGCTCCAGCCTCATGGAATTGCAGGAGAGGTACAGTAAGGACTGATGCTGTGCTGTGTGTACAGCGATGGCCATTCTGCACTCTGTAGGACATGTCAGGCAGAAATAGCAGGTGCAAAGGGCAGATGTGAGTTGGGACTCCTTTCTAAGTGGGTGCTATTTATGGGACAGAGAGGAAGAGTGTGATCAGAGATGTTCTGTGGGAAATCTTTCTCAGCAGAGCATTAGCTCACGTCAGATCATGCACTATTAACATTTTCAGGAGCTTTAGCTCAGTTTCCACGATTTAGGCCATTAAAATGATCTGTGGCCTTTGCCAGCACTCCCAAGAGGCTTTTCTTCTTTCCTTCCATATGAGCACTTCAAGGTACCTTATAAAATATAAGAATTTATAGTGGAGAGACATAGAACAGATTGAGCCCAAGGGGAAAACTAAATAGCTAAGCTAGTTCTGGTCAGCAGGAGAAAAAAAAAGCATCTTCATCTTCCCCTTTGCTCCAGCCAACTCTGCTTTAACATGACTAATTTTTTTTTTCCTCAGCAGAGATCTTGAAACAGATGGTTGCAAATAACCAGGCTTACGTATTCATATTCAGTGTTCTGTCCTACAGCCACTGCTCTTGGTTAGTCCTTGCTTTCTCTATTGGAATTAGAAGTGAAAACCAATCTGGTTTACATGAGCTGAGAAATGGCCCTTCCTTGGTACCTGCACGTGCACGTTCAAGAGTATGGAACTGTCAGGGCTGGTTGTTTAGATTCATCCCAGACAGTGGCCCTTAACCATGGGGGCAAGTCTCTGTTGCCTATTTGGAACCTTTTGTTCTGGCTAATTGTAATAGTGAGAAAGTTACTCCCCATAGAACCCTCACAAAAGCAGAGTGGAAGAAATCTGGCCACTGAGATCATCATCAAGATCTTTCTGCTTTTTGCCCAAAGCTCACTTGCTCATAATGGTCCTTCACTGGGACTTCCTAGATTAATATTGTGCTGGCACATCTGTGTAGCTTTCAAACACAGTTGAGAACATGAGGAAAGGACCTGGGGTCTATTTGTACGTTTCACAGACACGCACATAATTATTTTGAGCTTCGCTGTGACTCGCAAGACTTCAGCCTGCAAGGTCAGTGCTCGGTATTGAAAGTGGTCACAATGAGCTGTAGCTTCTGCCCTCTGACCGTCAGCATGCTGCGTATCTAGCTTGGGTATTGTCAGGAAAACACTCCTGCTCAGGGTGAACAAGCACTTAAGGAAGTGAGCTGAAACACTGGGTTTAGTTTAAAAAAAAATATTTATTTATTGGGTGTTGTAGAAAAGGCAACTTTTAATTCACAGGCTTGAGAATAAGCCCCTGATAGAGCACGTTGTCTGTCGGCATTACGAGAGGAGCTCGTACATACTTGTATATATTTCTTGGATCTGTGATCTTCAGAATGAGCATGGGAGAGTTTGCGAGATGCATGGGAACTTGGGGCTGTCTTGGAGGTGGAGAGGAGTGTTAGGGTCAAACAAAGTTTTGTTCTTGCAAAAAAAACCCCAGTGTTCTGTGGTCTTGTGTTAGGCAGGCACGGTGTGAATGTGTGATGTTAAAGCTGTCACGCTGGGACTGTGCTGAACTCCCATTTCCTTTGCAAGTGTGTTAGCACCTACAGCTGTCTTGTACTTAGTTGTCATCTCAGCACGTGCTAAGTGATCCCTTTCCTTAGCATATTAGTAGGCTTCTTTCCCTGTGGAAATTCATGCAACCGTCTTGTGGCAGCTTTTTCAGTGTCATGCTGGTACTACCTGTGTAACAGGGCACTGATACTGAAGTGTCTTTTCACCCTTCGGGTAGTTTTGGGGTGAGCAGAGCAGCCTGGGGGAGCTTGCAGTGCTGCAGCAAGACTGCAGCTCATCTGCGTAATAGTTTTTTGGCTTCTAAACCAACATGCTCACGACTGCAACTGTTTTTATCAAAAAGAAAAAAAAAAAAAAGAGATGACTCCACTGTTTCTTCCTGTTTGTTCTCTAACAGCCCAAATGCTGCCAGCAGCCGGGATGGCCTGGACAATGAAACAGGAACAGAGTCAGTTATTAGCCACCGGCGAGACAGACATCGGCGGAGAAATAGAGAGGGGCATGAGGATGGTGAGTCCTATTTAATTTTTCCCCTTTTTCATTTAGAAAGAACATTTTTTTCTTATCATCTTTCAGAGCAACAATGACTTTTACATGAATACAGCAGTAGAGAAGCGTGTCTGCCTGCTTGCGTGCTTTCAGGGACTTATTATTTTAATGGAATAATTTGATAATTGCTTTGAAACTCTTTGAAGCTCAGTGTTTTCTGAGAGATCTGGACAACCTACAGTAAAGTGGCAGAGAGATTATTTTTGATGATATACAGAACTTTCTGTGGTATTAGAAGATGATTAGCTTGGAGAGGTATAATGACACGCAGTGCTGGGCTCCATATTGTCATGGCTGGGCTGCCTCCATTATTCAAGTTTGCTCATTTAAAGGTGGAACACATTATTTGTGTGATGTGTTGGGAGTTTGCAGTGTCGACAGTATTTTAGCATTGCAAGGTCCGAGCCAAAATCCTCTGAAATATTTTGTTGATTTCTCTAGGCTTGGATCAGCAGTTGTATTTTATGCTGGTATAGCTATAGCACATTGGCTCTGAAGATCTTTTTTTATTCATAAATATACTCAAAGTACACTTATAAACTACAGAACTTCATCTCTTGCCTCTAGTCTGTACATCAAAGTAAGCTTGGTTTTTTTTTTCATTTGTTGCCAGACAAGAATTTCCAGGCTTAATTAAGAATTAATAGGTGCCACCCATTGAGTTTAAAATGATCCAGAATATGGAATCCTTGGGCCCAAGAGATGCCATCACAGGCTTTATTCACAGCTCCACCCACTAAAGTATTTGCCTCCAGTTAGAAAACTGTCATGTATATAGTGTGGGTTAGAAGCAGGTGTCTTTCTGTTCATTTAACCCTTCCAACTTGTGACTGACTCAAAGTGACTGAAAATTACTCCGTGGTTGGAGCAGAGAGCTGTCCTTGCATGATTCCTGCTGCAGATTCCTTTGAGAAATCACAGAAAGAGGCAGAATCTTCTAATAACGTGTTAAACGGTGATTTGTTTTTAACATTAAACTAGTGCCAGTGCATGTTTTGCCATGGACTTTTGTGGCAAAAGAGGCAGTTGTTCTCTAGGGCCATAGTCTCGACTGCTCATATTGTACTGCTTGAGCACAGGAGTTTCTGCCTTCTGATGGCCTGAAACTAGTTGCTACTTTTCCCTTTAGATAGAAATGGGATAAAATTTCCTCCTTCTGTCAGTCTAGGCTGTGGTCAAGCCAAGAACATATCACTCAGTAGGGCAAATGTTATCTGTTCTCAAAACAACGTACGAGGAAGAGGTGAGTTTTGTTAACGTGCATAAACCAAGGACAACTGTTGAATCATTTTGGTCTCATGAAATGTATTGTTTAATGTCCATAGTGTCTCTGTGGTCATCTTAATATTTTATTTAAAAACCCCAAACCACCAGTATGTTGTTATCAGTTGAAAGCAATGTCTCCAAAATGCAGAGTCCAGCGCTATATCATGAACTGCCACTTAAAAAGATGAAAAGAAGTGAAATACCCTTATCTTGGAGAAGGAGTCTCCTCCTAGTAACAACGGTCACGCATTAGTAGAGTCATTCTCCTGAGTCTTTACGTCCTCTGTGTCTGTAGCACAGTTGGAGGTAAAATGGGGGAGTGGTCATAGGAAAAGGGGGACGAAGGTGGAGGAAGGGCAGCAAGGTTGTGACATCTGGTTCACAGCTATTTCAGGGGCAGAAGCTCTCTGCTCACCTGTCATTATGAAAATAAATCCTCCTTTCCCTGCAGAAAGAAGGAAACGCAGTTAAAGCGTTTGATCTTGCGCTGTAGAGACTTGTTTAAATAATACCAAAATTACAGCTCTAGTAGTTCGCAGAGTGGCAGGGTGAGGGATTTTCACTGGAGCACTGCATTACTCATAGGTTTGTTCCGTAGGTATTATTATGCAGAGTAGCTAAGATATATGTACAGTAGTACTGCCAGCTCACCAAGCGGCACAGTAACGTGCACCGTGTGGTGTTTGTAACTGCTTGAGCTCCTGTTTGGTATAAAGTGAATGACAGAGAACAATCACACTGACAACGAGGATATCCCTGGATACTCTGCCAAGGGAGAGAAGTACCCCCCTTCCACAAGAAAAAACGAACAATGCATTACAGCCTTCATTTCAAACAAGGTGAAGTGAGAAATAGTGCTATTGAGCCATTTGGGAACTGCAGAGATGTCGACACGTTGAGCTAAAGCCTGTACAGGTCAAGCAAGCTTACTCCACTGATCCCTGATCACCGTGGAACTGAGAGGTCCAACAGAATGAGGTTCTTATTCTGACTTGGAAAAACCCCAGGGTAGGGAGCAGCAGGGAAGCAAAACAAAGATCTGTTGGGAATGCAGGTAAAACGAAAATGTCCCAAAGTAAATGTGAGTAGAAAAACAGAATTCTAACTGTGAGCTGTGCAGAAAAATCTCTCTCCTGTCAGCCTGACATTTGGGGACCATTCCTGTTTTCAGAGCACGACGGAAGCTTCGTTTTAAGTTGGCCACTAGTTTTCACTTCAGTGCCCTCCAGCCCCCCACTGCACAGCTCCATCGTGAATAGATGAGAATTTCATCTTAATCTCCCAAATGGATTTAGGTTTTGTCTTTTAGAAAGATTGAAATAACACTCCGTAATGAGCTTCATAGGCACCATTAGTTGTAGGCAACCTTTTACTCCTTCTCATTAAGGGTTAGACCCATGAACTAAAAAGTCATTCTACATAGCAGTGGAGTCCTTAAAGCATAATCATCCCTGTCTTCTTAAACTGCAGGTTTTAATTCTAAAAAGACCAGTTTAAGGCTCAAATGAAAAAAGTTCTTGCACAGACCAATTATTGGGAGTAATGGTGTGAGAAGGGGCTAAGACTGAATTGGCAGGAAGCCGAAGGGTTAAGCATTTTTCTGTGTTTGTGCATTTGTATGAATTAAAAAATGTTTATTGCCAGCTTGTTTCCTCTTTGTTTTGCAGTGACAGCTATTCAAAACGCTTGCAGGGCAAAGTATTATATGGAGAGCTCAGAACAGACAGATGCTTTGCCCTGAAAAGCTGATAGTGGAAACATCTGAGCCAAAAGCTGGCAGGGGAAAACAGGCATGGGAAAAAGGGGCTTGTTCTCTTTAGCTACTGTTGATATTAGGAAAAAAACCCAACTTTTAGAACTCCTTAAAGAGTTAAAACAGTTTCTTTGTCATTTCTGTCCTGATCTCCATTTTACTTTGCACAGATTGTTTCCTAATTGTACAACAGACTGGAAAACTTTGTCAGCTAGTTCAGTCTGACAGCCGGTGCCTGGACTGCAGCAGGCTTCTGACGGAGACGTTCAGTTTTGATTTGAAGATCTAGGTGATGGTAAACTAACCCAATTCTCCGATGCTGATAATTAAAAGTGTGGTATCGTGGGCAGATTGATCACAAATGCTAGCCTGATGTTTTACTTCACTGTTGCAGGATTACTCATCATATGAAAAACTATTTCTGCTGAATTGCTAATGGTCATTTATAGACATACAAACAGAGGCCATTATAAATATTGATGGCATACTGCAGCTAGAAGATGTGGGACACACCTGGTAATCTGACAGAGTTCTCACACCTCTTTCCATTGGAAATGCAAAAGGATTTTGCAGCGCAGAGGCTGTGATTTACTAGACCAGGGATTCAGTCTGGTAACAACACAGGCTAGGGCACTTGCAAGCTCTTCCACCCATTTCCCTTGAGTTATGCTGCTATTTTAAGTACAGAGGCAATGAACAGCCATGGGTGCTCCTATGCTTCTATCTTCTCTGGTTTCAAAATTAAACCCACAAAGAGATTGTGATGGGCTGAGGAACATAATGAAACTCCTTTGTTCATCAGTGTGCATTTGAAGGTGTGCGACATTTCAGATACCATAAGGGGAAAAAGGGTCTGGAAAACTTGAAGTGTATTTATAATTTTCTTAGTGAAATATCTGGCAGAGATAGGGAGAAAAATGAGACGGGATGTAGTTTCAGAAGAATTACCCCTCTGGTTCTTACTATACTTAAGAGAGAGGAAGAACTTTTGTTACTGGTGTTGAATCTGTCCTGTGTCTGTCTAGAAGCCTTTCTCTGGTAGCACTGTACAACTGATGAAATCAGGAAACACAAGTGATTCAGCTGGACAAGTTCTGCCTAGCAAAAGTTTTCCTTTTAAATGGAGAATGGGAGGAAGGTGAAGCCAGAGGGGCAGTCACCAATCTGTAGTTTCCTTCCTTCCCTGCTGTAGATGTCCAAACACACGGCATCAGCAGAGCCTCATCAGCCACGGAACGCTCTTGGGTTTGTTGTTGGCCCTTTCATCACCTGAGCGCCTGCTTGACTTTAAGGAAGTATGCTTAAATCCAAACGATTCTGGTCAGCCTCTATTATGTGCTCAAATTCTGTGTTGAACCGAATGTCTGATAGGTGCTAGGGGAAGGTGCTTTCTGCACTTTGCTCCTGGACCCGATTTACACCTGTGTGAAGTCTAAGGAAAGCTTTACACTTAGGTCAGTCCTCTGCCAGAGCTTTGGTTATTTGTGCACCAACCTGTAGCAAAACAACTTGTTTATAGGGTCTCCCAGATTTTCATCTTACTGTGTTCCTTTTCAGTAATTTTTAGTAGACTCTTCTTTGCTCATGGGAAGCAGAACAGTGTACGATGTTGTATATGCAAAGCAGATGCTAATTCTCATCCACGGATGCTCAGAAAGCTGGGCAAACAGTGAAGGATCAACAAAGAGAGATGTAATTTTTCCCCAGGGAATTGCCTAGTTTAAATTTGCTGTATGATTCTCATACTTCAGGCATGAGATTACACACCAAGAGTGCAAGTGTAAAGAGGTTTTGCTCTGATGCTGCTGTTGTGTTCTCAGTGGGGTTAATAAAGTGAACCAGCTGAGAAAGATGAGCCCTGTGAGGTGAGCGTGGACATAGTTGCCTCCTCTTTGGGTGTGTGTGTGTATATATATTTTAAGGTATAATGATTATTATACCATGGAGGTGACATATGCGGAGAATTTTAATATTTTTTTGGCAAGGCTTTGTATCTAAAGATGCTTTTATATGAATTGGGGAATATGTCTTTTCCTGATCACCTTTCACACTAATTAGTAGCAAATCTATCCCCTGGCATTAGCTTCATACAGAATTAGTCTGGAAGAGTTGAGCTGTCAGTATGTCAGAGCTCCACTTTCTCTCTTAAAGCAACAAAAGTCCTCGTTGCTTTGGGAAGTTGACAAAGTCCTATTAAGTGAAAGTAGAGTGAGGATCTTAATTAGAAACGTGGGAGGTCTGCCTGGCACATGTTCTTGGGACCCCTTGCTGTCTAGAACAAAGCTCCCATGTGTAATTTCCTGAGGAGGAGTGGGAAAGGGGACTGTGGAAGCTCTAATTAGGGAGGTAATTAAGGGACAAGTTTTCTTTGGCATTGGAGAATGTTTTATAGCTACTGCTCGGTTTCTGACAAGTCTGCAGATGTCAAGTGTCGACACTGGTGTTTCAACACTGAGTTTGCTGTGGGGTGAACTTAACTATTGTGCAGCCAGCTGAAAAATGCTGGATAATGACCTGTGCTTTGAGAAGCTCTTAATGTGGGCACACTTAGAGATCCCCAAGTATTTGGGAAGAGGAGCTGTTGCAGATTTCCAGTCATTGATGCGGTATATGTATTCTTTACCGTAGTGTGTGCCAAGGAATCCAAACAAAAAGGGCTGGGACTACAAAACAATTGCAGTGGGAACTTGAACAGTGGTAGCTGAAAATACAGGGCTCAGCAATTGTTGCTTTTGAAAGGCTCTGTCATGTACAACTATGAGGTGTCTGGTGAGCCCCTGAAGTTTCAAAGTGACTAGATGGCCGTAGTGGGATATGGGCAGTGTGGGACTGCGTGCCTTTGGTACTGGTTGTAATCTGTCCCGTGGTGATGTCTAGAAGCCTTGCTCTCAGCACTGTAGAGCGATTCGAGGGGCTCTTTAAGGGTTCCAGAGAACTTCAAACACAGGTTGGGGTATAGGGGTATAGCACACAGATGGGCACAAGCATCCAGCAGGAGTGGACAACGTAATACTCGACGTTCTTCCCTACTTTTGTAGCGGAGACTCTAACCCCTGCCTGCAGCACTGAGCTGCACAGATGAGGTTGCAAGTCTTCGTTGAAAAAGTGGTAACATATTTCCTGGTAATAATTGGTAAAGACTTTCTGCATTGGTGGGGGTTGGAAGCTCTGTTGTTTTTTCTCTTAAGTGGGAGCTTGGCTATGACTTCTTCCTGAGACACTCACACCTTTGTTCTCTGCAGTGTCACGGAACCCTCTTTACAGCTTCCTTGAGCAGATGCTGCTCTACTCTTTTCTGCTTTCAAGGATTATTTGATTTAGTACTTTGATGTGCTTTTGTCCCTCAGGCAGGGCCTATGCTGCTGTTGATAAAAGTCAAGGAGGACATATTTTAACCTCCGAGGCTATGCTTTATTCTAATCTCTGTGACACATTGAAAGGCTTTTGTCAGACAGTCTCAGTGCACTCTGTCATCCTCTAATGAAGAAACAGGAGCAGGGGGTCAGCAGGGCAGAAAGTCCCTGGTTATTAGTGGGACGGGCATTGAACCAGAGCAGAGAACGATTCTTGTTTAGACTAAGGACGTGGATTATCTAGGAGTATTTTATGAATAACCCCCCTATAATCATGGTTTGTGTTTGCTTGCTCAATTATAATAATGATTCCTGACCCCCAGTCCCCCCAGACAGTGTTAGCTAAATCAAAAAAAACTTAGAAAAGGGAATTAATTGTGTAAAGATTACAAAAACTTTATGGATGTAAATGCACACCGAAATTACACAGGAAACCTTTCCTGTGAATTCAAGGCTAGCTGTTGCTGTTTAGGAGGTGTAAAACACTGTTAAAATTGAAGTGTGTTTGCATACTGGTAAAGCCACTTTTATCTGTTGGAGCAGCATATAGGAGCTTTTCTGTAGAAGATCTAGTTCAAACAGGAAACCTGTGAAGTTGAACTCATTTTTTCTGTTTAAAGTTTGAGAAGATAGAGCTGGAAAAAGGAAAGGGAAAAAATATAAACAGGGGACAACATTATCTAGTGAGCTCTTCTGATCTAGTATATTAGCCAGGTGTATTTTAGTTGGAATATCTAGAAATACGGATGTTGAACTCAGCTGTCAGTGTCTCTTCAGATCTGCAGAATGAGACTAAAAGCCCTTTTCTTTACCTCACATCTGTTCACCCGCTCCAGTTCCAGCTGAATCCAGCTGTGCACTGGCTCTTAGGGAAACGATGGAGTGAACCTTTTTCATAGCGCTCAAAGAACAATTCTCTTCCATTTTTGGTTTATATTCAATGATACGGGAAAAACCCTAAATTGACGTTTTAATTTACACAGGTAGTCCACACATTGCTAATCAGACGACTTTAAAAATCCATGTATGATAAATACATTTAATTATTATAATAACATAATAATGTTTATATTTGATATAACTAAGTCACTATAGAAAAGTTAAGAGTTTAAGAGAAAAAGGGAGGGAAACTGCATGTAGATACAGGTTTTTTCTTTGTTGGGGTCTTTGCATTTCTGTAGCAGGACTGGGTTTGGTTGCTTGGATGTGACCTGCAGAAAAGAATTTAGAAAGTGACACCATGGTTCAAAAGGCAGAGATTTAAGGTCTTTTTCCATTTCCTTCTGTAGCTCTGTGTTAGTGTTTTGGCGGTTCCTTTGGCTGTTTGGAGTGGCTTTGAAGGTGCCAACGAATTTCTGCTGATGTGGTATTCAGATTTGACTGCAGCCTTCCAGGTGCAGTCCTGCTGCAGGCAGCAAAATCCCTTGTCAGATGGAGCCGGGGCAGACAGACAAAATACCCACATACACATTACTGCCGTCATTCATCCACCTCAGCTTGGCTGTGCCGTTCACTTTCTTTTGCACCTCATGCTTGTGAGGAATCTTGAGGACTTTGTAAAACCGTCGAAATCTGTGTCTTGTCTTCTGAGCGGTGTGTGATGCTGCTGCTGGAATCCGATTTCCCTGGCAGTGCTTTACACGTGACAAATTCACTTTCCTTCCCCATGAGAAGACAGGGATGGGACAGGAGGAATTTGTTGTTTGCTTATTCTTTCTGGTGGGTCTGCCGAACCTACAAGACCACTCTAAAACACGTTTTGTGTTTTCTTTGTATACTGGAAACACGATCCTCTGGGACTCCAGCTCCCATGTCAGTAGGACTGTCCTTTTTTTATTCTGTCATTCCGAAGGGCAGCCTTGCTTTCCCCTAGAATAATTTGACCCCCAGTCACCCCAGGAGGGGATGTAGCTTGCCCACCCCCGAGGCCATTCACTGGCGGGGGAGGGCTTTGCTTCTGCCGGCGCTTTCCAGTCTCCGTGGAGGAACTCGAAGGTCGGTGCCCGCACGCAGCTGAGGTAACGCGGGACCCGCAGTCAGCGAGCGGGATCCCCGCAGTCAGCGAGCGGGATCCCCGCAGTCAGCGAGCGGCGATCCCCGCAGTCAGGGAGCCGCGATCCCCGCAGTCAGCGAGCGGGATCCCCGCAGTCAGGGAGCGGGATCCCCGCTGTAAGAAGTTAATAATTCAACAAACATTGCTTCTGTGCTGTGGCATTGAAGTACACACGAGTGATGCCAGGGCATGTGGTTTGAGAGAGTATTTGAAGTACATAAAGTTCTGTCGATTGTAAGTCAGAGATTTCACCAGAAGGAACAGAAACCTCAATCTGATACCAAGGTATGGTCTGTCCCCGATTCTAAGTGAAGACTTTAAAATGCAAGTCTCAGTGAACCTCAGCTAGACGTGAGCATGTACCCGTGTGAGATCCAACATTTGTTTCTATAGTGTGGCTGTGGTTTGCCATGTGCCAAGCTCTGATTTTTACAAAACTTGTCAGTGTTACCGTTTTTAATGATGATGCCATATTTAGGCCTTGTGAACTTTTACAGTATTGCTGCTTTAAATGGTTTGTGTCCTCAGAGAGCAATTCGTCTGCCTTAGACTTTCTCTAAAACAAGTGGAGTTGCTCCGTCGTCAGCATTTACAACAGCTTAAAGCTGAGAAGCATTTTGCTCTTGATAAAGACACTAGCAGAAGTATGTGGAATTATGAGAAACATACATACCTGTTTGGGGTTTTTTTTAGAGAAATTTTGTGAGAGACTGGAAAACCATATATTTAGATCTGAGATACCTTTCTATACAATACATTAAAATAAGAGATAGTTTAAAAGAAGCCCCAAATCAGTATAATTGCTAGTAGCCTGACTGTATTCTAAAAAGTAATTATGCAAATTCCAGAGGTCTTTTTATGTATGGTTTACTGGGATAAAGAGAGCTATGTCATATTACAGGCTCCCATTAAAAATGTGGCTATAAAAGGATTTGGCGTTTCAGAACTGATCCGTGAAAAAGTGACTTGTATCCAGCAGATGTGATTGCCAAGTGTGTTGTGGAAATGGCAGAGTGGCAAATGGCAAAGTCAGTGCAAATGATTTTTGTTCTATTTCCCCAGTCCTTCAAGATACACTGCTTACCAGATGCGCTGCCTCTTGGGCACGGGCTTCCTTGGGATTATGTCATGGAGGAAGAGCATGCAAAAAAATACATTTTTTGTCTTAATCTTTGAGTCTTCAGGAATGGAATTTTCTGTCCCAGCAGGAGCCCTGAACTGGCTCTTTTTTTCTCTCGCACTGTGTGTGAAAAATAACTACTTGTGGGAAGCTCCATGTACATCTGGATGTGTCTGTTGGACTTGGACAGAGTGACAGTCACAGTGCACACTGGGGATTTCCTTAAGTGGGCACAGCGTGGGCAGGGAAATGGTCACTCCCACGTTTTTGAAGTGTTTTGGTAGGAGCCAGCCACAGCAGGAGAGGCAACAGGAGCTCCACTCACAGCAGCGTTCCCCTCTGAGACCCACTCCCCGTAAGAGATATTGTCACAAGTGGTGTCACCACCTGATGAGGCCATTGGAACCAGTCAGATGCTATCCAGAAGCCCAGCCCCGCATGTATCGCTGTAGGTATTAACATTCATTTCAACTGAAGTTTCTAAGCAGTCAGTGCCCTTGTTTTGTGCAGGGAAACTGAGGTACTCAGTATAAAAATGAGATAATGTACACTGGATCTAAAGGGCATGTGAAAGTTTGGGTGACTGTTAATGGGTTTGGGGAGTTTTTATGTCTAATGCTGATGTATTGCAGCATTGATAAAATCCTCAACTGGATGCTCCCCAGTCTCTTGAGTTTGAATCCTGCCATGTTGAACACGTTGCTCTTAAGTGTTCCTTGGGATTTACATGCTGCAGCACTGACTCTGTCCTTGATTTCTCGGGCATGAGCTCTGCTACCTTTACACAGAAATAAATGGGACCTGCATCTCCATTGCCTGAGGCCCTCAGGACTGTTGTTGGTGACTCTCAAGTGAATTTTACAGCACAGTTTGCAGCGTTCCAGCTGGTGAGTCTTCAGAGTTAATAGTGCATCCCTTCAGGGTCAGCCAGTCATTCAGATGTCTCTCACATACAGGCTATGGCATTGGATCAAACTGCAGTTTCTTTATTCTTTTGTTAACACAGAAAATATATAGGCTTGAGGGGAAAATACCTATGGATGCCATTTCCATGCCTTGGCTTCTTCTGTATTCCTCATTGTTGGAAAATCCTCCATAAGCACTAAGCATCACTCGTCTAAAACTTTCTCTGTTACTTTAGTTGGAAAGCAAACCAGTGAAAGTTCAGCTTTTTCACTGCCTAGTGCAGGTGATCTAGCAGTATAACAGGTACTACAGAGGCACTGCTATTTCACTCAAAGGTGGGGTGCTAAAGAAAACACTCCAGTGGCATGTTTTTGCACAGCGTGTTTGAGGCAGCCCTCAGCGGGTTAAAAATTCTGTCTGGTCGTAAAATCGTCCTCTGTGTGAAAACTCCCCCCTGAGAACTAGCATAGAGCATTGATGTGGGTCATCATAACGTCTTCATAAGAATTAAGAATAAGTCTTCATAACGGTTGTGAAGTGATCAAATTTGTGTGGGGGTAAATTATTCACCTGATAATAAATGAGGAAGCTGTTTGAGACTCGTTATTAGCAGTCCTGTTCCATCTGATAGGAACACAAGTCCTGGCTTCCAAGTTTATAGTCTCTGAAACAACAGTGAACATCTACCGTGGGGAAATTTGAACTGTAGGATGTTCTGGGAAGCCAGAAGGTTTCAGCTCCTGCCAGTAGTTACATAGACTGTAAAATAATCAGCATGTTGCATGTGTCTGCTGTGCTGTAATCCTTCATACACCTGAGGCCAAGCAGGAGAGGAAGAGCATTTCTTATAAGAACGACACAACAGTCAGAAAGTTTGTATTTGAGCCCAGTGCTAAGCAGTTAGAGCTGGCTGACAGCTGAATTACTTTATTCTTTAGTAAATATAAAGTTAAATTTTGAAGGAAGCTCGCTTAGAGGCATCATGAGAACAGTCTTTTAAGATGCTAGCAGGAAGAAAATTCAGATTTGGAGTGAAAAATTACACAACTGCTGACCACGCTGTCCAGTGGCTAGGGGCAGGAAAGACAAATTAGCTGAGTTACAGAGTTTTATCTAGTGAAAGCATTAGGCAAATGACTCTGAATTACAAATTCAATAAAATAGCAATCTGCTCATAGAGCTTTTAAGGGCAAAAATTTTCTGAATAAATAACCCATGATGGATGAGCTGTGACACTTTGAACCATGTCCTGGGTTCACAGCACTCCTCACTGCCAGCTGCACCAGGGCTGCTCGAGAGGTGGTGGGCTGTAGATACCTACGTATAGTGCTCCCTAATTGATGACATCCAGAATTCTCAACAGAGAAGTGAATGCAGGACGGAGTTTTAGAGTGGAAAAGGTCCACAAGAGTGAAAGCTTTTAGACCACCCACTTGGAATGAAATGAAGAATCTGCATTGTCTAATAATCGTGACTTGAGATGGGAGAGACAGGAGTGAGGATTTCTAGTGAGCACTTGAGACAACCCACCTATTGATGACCAGAGGCGCCCGCCCTCCCTCCCCAGCTGCATAAACAGACTAGTTTTGCAGAGAAATATTACAAAATCATGCTGTCAACTTTCTTTCTGGGCTGTATACTTAATAATAATCAAAGCCAAATGTAAATAACCTATCTCTGATGAGAGAAGCATACTGCCTAAATTTGCTTCCTATTTATACTAGTTAAATGTGGATAAAATCCAGGTTATTGTTTTCTGTAATCTACTACCCACCCAATTGGAGCTGGGGAAACTGCTTCTGACAGGGGCTTGTTTTTAATATCAGGGCTCTGTTTAATGTCAGCTTCTCCAAATCAAATCAACATTATCACCCAACATTGATGTGATTACTTTTATAAGTTGCAAGTGATGAATAGCAGAGGAGGGCAGGGAAAACAAGCACAGTAATAAAAAAGAAGGGATTTTTCAAGTGGAGAAATGTGTTTTCTCCGGAGCTGATGTTTTGACATCTATCCATTCTGGCTTTTATACTGCTCCTCTATGAAAAACGAATTTAAAATTCAGAAGGGGCAAATAGATTTTTTTGTAAATTGTGTGCCAGCTAGTAAATTCATAAGATTTGCAGTCACTTCCTATTGAAAGGAGATGTCAGTGGAAGCAAGACTATCGAGTGATCAGCAACCAACTTGCTTGTTGCTTGGAACTGTGTTGGATTTGCATTTAGTGAGAGTCTCTTGTCCATCATAGCTCGTAATCATGAGTGCTTCGCCACAAACCACTGCACATGTCACCACCTTTTCTTGGTGGCTGTACCCTCGTCAGGAAAACTGTGCTGAGCTTGTAAGTGTGATAGTGTTGCACGTGTTCTGGTAATCCAATGTACAGATTTGGTTGTGATGATATTCTTGCAAGCCAACAGTTCTGGAATTAGGTGTGTTTAGAAGGGAGACAAGGGGTTCCTGCGATCAGAGTATGGAATCCTTTGCTTCCTTTAAAGTTACCTGGCTGCTGGATGGTGGTGCCAATGTCAGTTGTTAGCTTTCCAGTGAATGCATATTTGGTATATGCAATCTGTTGGAATAAGAGGCTTTAATTTGCTCCACAGTTTCTGATGTTTCACTGTGTTAGAAACAAAGAATAAATGGACAAGGTGGCTGGACTTGTTTTTATACTTACGCTGAGGTTGAAGAGATCAAGTTGAATTTGTCCCATGCTGTGATTAGCATCCAGGTTTCCAGATCTAGTGAAATATTTTGAACTCTAGGTTGCATTATATGAAATCTTAAAATTAATTTGTAGCATAAGAAAAGGAGGAATTTTAATTGTTCAGGTCTGTGACTTTCTCCTTAGTCTTAAAAGACGGAACTCTGACTGTCTAAAACCTGTTAATTTGCTGAAAAGGGCTGTTTTCTCAGCTTTAGAATGTGGATGTCATTCCCTTTTTTGTTTGTTTGGTTTTGTTTTGTTTTTTTTTTTTTTCCCCCTGTTTTTATTATGGATAAAAGCAGCTTTGAATGAAAAATAGCGTTTTTTTGCATAAATAGCTGAGGTTGAACATTCAGGGACTCTGTAGACTGGATTACTTGACCTTGACTCTTAAAGGTCAGTGTTGCCTGTTCCGGATGAGAAGAAACAATGCAGTATAGTCTTTAACCCACTGTATCTCTAACACCAGCTGTTAGTGCCAGCTTAGAAGAACTATAATTTGGCCAGCCTTTGTGTTTCTTTTTATCTGTATGCATCTGGCATATGCGAGCGTAATTGGCTGCTCCTTAGGTTTTAGTTTAAAGGCAGAGCTAGGAGACTATTTGAGTGTGGATGTGGGATTCCTGAAGGTACTTTATTTTCACCTAATCACCTGTGGTACTGAAAGGAGCACATTAATAGTCAGCTCCCAGTTTATGGAGTTTAAGGAAACTGATGAACACCTTGATTCGGACAGAACTGAAATTTCAAGCCTTTAAATACTTTCTACCCATTGTGTCTATGAGGAGTTATCATTCTGAAGTCTTGAGTTGTTGTTAACTGATGAATAGGTTTTTCGGTGAGGTCTAGTGTTACCACCCAGTATTGGGAGCAGATGGTGGTAGTTGTGGTGAGCAAATTACACCAGGAGAGGATTTCGGTACTGTAGAATATGTGGTCTAAAAATCTCTGGCAAATGCTGTTCTGTCTCCATTTTACACACAGGGAGGTGAGAGGTGGAAGTGCTAGGGGTAAGGCCCGGAGGCAGAGCCTGAAACTGAAACCTGTAAAGCTTAACTTTTTAACCACCACACAGACTTGGTCTTTGAGGCAGTTCCTAGAGGACAGCAGGCAATCCCTGACTCTTTATCACTAGTATGTGCTAGTTTCAGAAGAGGATTCAAGGCTTGAATAAATGGTATAATCTCAACTGCCCTTCAGCATGTGGCAGGATGAAAACCAAGTATCACTTCTGAGCTGGGTGGTGAAGGGTTCGTACTGTTGAGCTTCTCTTCAAACCAAAGCTCGGTGCTATTGCAAGGGGGAAGGAGCTTTGGTTTTACTCTATAATTGAAAGAAGATGTGGTAGTCTTGGGTAGCCAGCTTAAGAGTTTTCACAGCCATTTTGTAAGCCTATGGATGTGCCTAGAAGCTGAGTGATAGAATGGGATATGGAAGTGACATAGGAGAATTTGTTACAGCCATATACTTCAATTATTTTGCTTTGCAGAAATGGTTTAGATATATGTGTAAAAAATGGAGATCTCATATATGTCTGTTACCTTTTACTGAATCTCTTAAAACCCTTTATGGACATGAATAATTAGGCCCGCGTTCCTCAGGCAGAAAGAAAACTAATCAGATTTTTTATTTCACTGCTGAGCAATTTGAAACAGAGGAGTGAAGGTGAGCCGTGGTGGACCTCACAGCTGGATATTTAGGGTGGCTCCTTGTTTTTCAAACCGTGTTACCTTGATAGTTGGCAAGAACTGTCAATTAACTTTCGGTGTGTACAGTTGCACAGCATCATGTCTAATTCCTACTGCAGACATTCCTCCTTTATGAAGGTTTTCTATTCTGTAATTGAAGGGCAGATCCCCGGGACCTGGGAGGGAGTTGTGGAGAGTGTGAGAGTTTGGAGAGTGTGTTTTAAAACATCAGTCTGCCCTTGAGGCCTGTTATGTTTATTTCTTGACCAGGTGCCTTATCAAGTTGAGCCTCTTGTTTCAGGGAAAAGGAACATTCTTGGCAAAATAGAGCACTTACAGATTATGGGTCTTCTAGTGAGAGGTCCCTGAAAGGAAGCAGGCAGGGGAGCTTGCTTTGCAGAGGAAAATCCATAAAATATCTCTTGAAAAAGATGAATCACTGCTGCCTTCAAGTAAAGGGCATTCATACTGAGGGGATTATCTGCAGGAATGTTTCTGTGTCTGACAACATTGGCACAGCTGGGGATTAGTAAGAAATTGTTCCGAAGCATTGCATGCACGTGGAGTGGTCGAGGCAATGTGACTTTGAGATAGCTGCACTGCCCAGGCAAGGTGGCGTGGGTATGGGGACAGGAACACTTAGCACAGGTCAAGGGAAAGGTGGTTTTATGGGTGAGATCTTAGTAGAATTCATCAAGGAATGTTGATTAACATTTTCTGTCCTGCTAGGCCTATCCATACCAAACTCAAATTGCCTTGACTATTGCTTTTCCAAGATCTTCATACGTACCTTCCTATTGACATCGACTTCTCATGGCTGTTCTAATTGCTGTTCTGATGCCATTATACCATTATAGTACGTGTTCATGCCTGCTACTTCTGTCTGGACCCATTTATGGTTTGCCCACAAACAGAGCCATAGACAAATGAAAAAATTAGGAAAAAGGTAGGTTACTGCCAGCCAGGGCAGTCAGCTTTCCAGCTGCTGAATGAAATCAGGCTCTGCAAAGAGCTTGGTTTTGGCATAAGGATCCTCCTGCAGAGTTGTCTGCAGCTATGTGTGAATGTCGTGCTACCCGCCGTGCCACTTCTTCCTTGCTCTTCCTCCTTGCCAAGTAATACTCCATTTATTTTGGGTTTTTTTCAGTCCCTCGGATCAATGGCCACCCGAAACTGGACAGGCACCGTGAGCACCCTCCTGGCTATGACAGCTCTTCTACCATGATGAGTAGTGAGCTGGAATCCAGCAGCTTCATCGACTCTGATGATGATGACAACACAAGCAGGTAGGGCATCCGCATAGTGACTGAGCTGGTAAATACTCTTGGCATGTTTCCCAACCACTTGACTGTTTTTCTGGGCTTTCCTGAAACTTGCTGACTGGCAAGAAGAGAAGGCTTATACATTCTATTTCCCTCCTCCCCCCTTTTTAATTTTTTTTTCCCTGCTGCATATGATTTGAGCATTGAAAATTCATTGGTAACATCATGTTGTATATAATCCCTGCTCTGAGAAACAAGCTGAGTTACTGAGGTCGCTCTCCAAGCTGCCTATAGCCACTGTTCCAATTAAGAGAAAAATTAATGTTCCTGCTCTTTCCTTTTAATAGCAAGAATGATCACATTTTAAGATCAAAGCAATGTGCAACTCTCTACTTATTTATAAAGTAATGATGTGAATATTGTAACAAAATAACTTCAGCATAGATTCCTAATAAGTATGCACTTCACTAAAGCTGAATTGTAAGGGAATTCCTATGTAATTGCACAGTCTGAGACCTATAAGCAGGATGGGAATTCATCAAGGTTAATGCTATTGCAAAGGCAGGCTGTGATGCCATATATTTATGACTACTTAATTATTTTTTTCTTTTTGTGCAGACAGAATGTGAATTATTTATTGGTTTTTGTGAAAAAGCCATTTCAAGACATCCCTGTTATTCTTAAAGATTTTTTTGTTCTGTGAAAGGTTTATATTTCTTGGATTCAAAATTTTTAAAAGATGTAAAAGCAGTCAAAACTAATATTCTTCCCTTTCCTGGCTGCAGTGACAGCATTCTGTGAACACTGTCTCTAGAGCTGTTGTTCATCCAAATGAGCTATGGGAACCCATGAGAGATTTCTATTAATTGTCAGAGAACAAGAAGATTACAGATCTCTGGTTGTTGCTAGAGATCTGTAGCTAAAACACATAAGGTGCAAAGTAATATTCTTAAATTCTAGGTAGAATGGAAACATCAAAGAACAAGTAGTCCTGGAGATGCTTATACATTTGCTGTGTTTACAAATAGATTATTAGCTTCTTGAACTCAGTGGATCTGTTTTGTCTTGCAGTTAGTCATAGCTTAAAACAGAAGTTTCTTCAAATTCTATTTCAAGACTGGATGTTTCCAAAGCGTTGAAAGGATAACTAAATGAACATTTAAGATTTGGTCCTGAATTAGTTTCAAGAACTTATTTTGCAGTTACAGTGAAGTTGCCAACAACCTGAAGACACAGAAAATTAGCCTTCTAGATGCTTTGTACTTCACCTGGATATTCGTGTGCATAAAGGGTTGGCAGGATCAGTAGTTAACCTGAATGAACTCTAAGCCTTCCTAAAGTCTTTAGGGCTTCTAGCCCTCCTTCCCTCCCTAAAAAAATCAAGCCCACAAAACCAACAACAACCCTGCAGCTGATGATGTTTCTCGTAAATAAATTAATCATTTCCATGGCAGCAAGATATGCAGTAGGGCAGGATTAGCACAGCCAGGGTGGCCGCTGAACCCATTATACTAGACCCAGCTAAATCTTTTGATATTAATAAAGTAAAGCTTCCTGCGTCTGACCTGAGAAGAGACTCTTCGAAGCTGCTGCGCAGGCCTTTTCCTTTCCAGGCTAGGGCAGAAGCTTTCTGCACACAGAATAGCTGCCAGGCCAGCTAGTCAGGAAGAACAACTAAATGGAATGCTCTAAGGTATGCTGTTGTGTTACCGTGATGATGTTCTCAAGCAGATGAGAGATTGTGCTGGCAGGGAGAAGTTTTCTGTAGAGGCATATACAGCCAAATAGAAAATCGAGCATGCTCCAGATCTGCTGGAGACAGCGGCCTGGGGAAAAAGAGGTTGAAGAGGGTAAGTTTGTTTAAGAAGAGCTGATGAACTCTGGTGCATTGTAAAGGAGATTGTATGTGGAGGAGGTCATTGAGAGAAGGAATCAGATGTAAAGGATGTGTTACTGTCTTGGAAGTGAAAGGGTTGCAAGATTGAGGATGCTTTTCTAACAGTGTGTGTTTGACATTGGGTTTATTTTATTTTTGATTTGAAGCAGTGCATTAGAGTTGGTTGCTTTCCAATCCAAGAAAGTTCTGTTGCATTTAGTTAGAGAATAATTTTTTGTTTCAGTGAATTTGTTCACAGATATTACAGGACAGTGAAGAACCCTTCAAGTAGTGTAAGTGTAAGAATTTATTGCCTTTCTTTTCAATGTATGATATAACTCAACATGAGTGTTATTTGCAGGTAGTAGGTGGTATTTTGAGTACATAGTGATGTAGGGAGCTCATGGTGAGCTTTACAGTAAGTGTTATTTCTGTCTTCTGTTCAGTGAATAAAGGTCTGGCAGATACAACATCTGTAGCTGTAGGATTATTGTCAGCAACTTGCAATTAGTATTCTCAGTTCAATGTAACTAAAATAACTCAATTGTGTTTTATTTCTCATTTAAGAAATTAACATTAGTTCTTTTTAAACTATACGGATAAGCTTTCTTTAACAAATTGTTACCTTTTCTTCCTCCTTTGGGCAATGTAGATTGGACAAATTATTATTATTATTCTTTTTAAAAATCTCTTCTGTAGGATCTATTAGCCTTTCTCTTAGAAGTGCAGTCAGGGTTTTGGCCAGTAGCTAGTGCGGAAATCGGTAGTTATGATTCCAGATTTGTTTTTCATCTTTGCACTTTTATTTTGCCCAAAAGCTCAAATATACTATCCTGTTTTGTTCATCAGATTGTAGTAATAACTTTTACTCATTTCTGGGGATAATTCAGAGATCAAAGTATTACTCCTCATTAGAATAGGTTTGAGCTGCTCTTTAGCATCCAGATACTCTTAAAGTATGAGATACGCTGTGTTTATGAAGGGTTCAGCAAGGATGCATTAAGGCTATGGATTTAGGAGAAATTACAGGAAGAGTAGATGAAGTGTGCCATAGCTACATGAAAACAGATACAGGCTTGACTCCTTTCTAAGAAATCACAGAGACTCTGAAACCCGATGTTCACAAATATGCTTTCACACGGTGTGGGAGTCTTGCCGAAACAGGCGTTCTTGCCTTCTACTTACACATTGGCTTATTAAGGCAACTGAAGTCATTGTCCAGCTTCCCCCAAGAAGTGGTGAAAAAAAAAAAAATGAGTTGAGCAAGCTCTCTATATATGGTTTCTGTAGTGTAATAAGTAACATTTTCTAATGTTTATCTGTATAGAAGCCAATGTGTAAGCAGACAAAAATGTTCAGGCAGTTCCTTCTGATCATCAGTTTTGTGCAATTAATGTGAGAGGCTGTTTTAGCTCAAGTAGTTACTTCTCTGAAATATTGTCTGTCCTCTTGAACTAAACCTAAACTGTGGCTTTTCTAAGGAACCGATTTCCATTCTTCCAGTCTAATGCTAAGTAGAATGAAAAAAATACCACAGAAAGAACTTAATTTTTCACGTTTTATCATCTGGTAACAGAAGTTCAGAGATTTGCCAATAAACTCTGGTTTTGCTGGGTTAATTTAAAATAAAATCAAAAATGTTCACTGCTTACAGAGGAGTCTAAACTTTTGGCCATGTATTGAAAGGCGATGAATTTTCCAGAGTGGTCTCACCTGAAGTTGCCAAAGTAAATAGGGAGAGCAAAAGTGGAGAAGGAACAAGGTGCTGATATTAGCATAAGCGAATTGTTCACACCTTCATCACCTCAGCTGTGTTCTGTCTGCCTTTGTGCTGTGTACTTAGACTTTTCTTCTTTTTTTTTTTTCCAGTCCATCTTTTTGAACTCATCCCTGATATTTCTCTCTAAAGATAGTAATGAAAGTATTTTTATGTCCTGTACTAGATGATAGCTTAAAATATCCATTCTAAGGACTCAGAGTCAGAGGGCAGTTCTGTTTTCCAGCTATACTCAGTGCTGGAAAAAGGTATTTTTTTGTCCAGTCCAAGTGTAGAAAATCAGACTAAAAGCTGTAAATAATAATTCTTTCTGTTTTTCTGAGCGATGCCATATTGATGTGCACTAGAGCAGGAGGAAGAAATTGGCATAACCAGGCAACCTTGGTAGTCAACAGGTATTATATGCTGTCTGTGATCAGGAAAAATACTGACAGAAGAGGTGTATTAACATACAGTGGAAGGCACTTTTGATTTGCTTACTTCTTGGGATGTAAAGTGCCATGAAGTAATGCCAGATTACAGCCAAGACTGCTCAAGACAAAGAAATTCAGTGAACTGTCTGAAACTTTACTGTTGTCCTTCATTTCCATAACTTGCTATCCAGATAAAATGCCCATTGTCTGGAAAGTGGAGGAAGAACTTTGCTACTGGGTGAATTCCCACTGTGGTCTCCTGCTGCAGGCAGGTGTGGCTTTGAGTATAGTTTTTCTATCCATTTTCTTTCTCTGCTATGTGAACATTGGTAACTTAAAGGAACTTACTTCAGGAACGTAGTAATGGGAAACAATAAATGAAATGACGTGTGTGAATTTAATGGATTCTCTTTATCCACAGTAACCATTAGAGGATGCCATTCTAAAAAGGTTGGTGACAGGAAATATTGCATACTCCTTCAGTGATGCACACTACGATAAAGCCAAAAAAAAGGATATGGCAGGAGGTGAAATATGTGTGTAAACAATGCAAATCAATTGCCTGGATGCCGTGAATGACTTTGGAATGTGATTATAGTAGCCGAAAGGAAAGATAAAATTTTACAGTTTTATCATTTCTGTGATGGACTAACTCAGCTCCAAAACCAGTGGAAAGTCTTGCCTCATCCTGTGAAAGAGCAGGACCTTCACACCCTGGTGTTCTCTCTGCAGCAGGGAATAGGGCCTCTGAGAAGAGGGTTTGCTTGCAGATCAGAGTGCAGAATTTATCCTCTAATCGGTGGAAGAAGGGCACACACATCTCTCTCATAGCCTTTGAAGTGATCTTGTTGCTTCACTTGTGTTTAGGCAGAAAAGCTCTCCCAGTCTTTTGCCTCTTCTCTTTTTGCTGCTCTTCTCAAAGAGCAGGCAGGTTCGCTGTGATGTGAGCAAAACACCTTGCCTTTCTTCAGATTCCTCTAAACTGTTGTGTGCTGGAATGTTTTAGCTGAACCCTACTAATGAGATGTTCTGAGAGAGGGAGAGAGTGAAACTGGAGAGGAAATAGGAAGAAGGAGAATATTGGTAGTAAAATGTAAGAGGAGTTTTTCTGTGTCAGTCTTTGTCAGTACTTTCAAGAAGAGTGGTGAATGTTGAACAAGTCCAATTTTGGGAGCCCTGCATCTGAGAGATGTCTTTATTTTTCCTGTTGAAAAGGTAAAACCTCAGAAAACCAGGTGCTCTGGGCTGTTTCCACAAATGGAGAAGTATCAAATTTTTGATCTCTTTTGAAAATACCACCTCTTGGCTCTTGAAATTAATCTGCCTTGCTGGGAGGGAAAAAAGGAGTGTGTGAGGTTAACATGCCTGAAATAGTTTTGTGATCTCAAAGAGAATGTCAGGAGATTCACACCCTCCGAGCAGTTCCATCATCTGTAATATTCAGCTCAGTATGCTTGACTAAAACACACCTACTTTATGCAAGATGGGTTTCCCAGTGTGGTGGGTTGTAATCTCATGACAGCAAGCTCCTTTTTGAAGTTGCTGATACCAAGTTTTGCTTGAGGTATTCTAGCATTCCTGCATGTGGCTAGGACTTTGAAGACAGGGACATGGAGACTGGGGAGAAAGACTGGCACTGTTTTCTTTGTGACAGTGCCAGTTCAATTACTTGTGTTGTATAGGGTTGGAATTTTTTTTTTTTTTTAAATCTTGGTTAATGATGGAGCATTACTATGTCTTTTTTTGCCATTCTTAACATAATAAATAGAGGCGAGATGTCTCTGCGGTGTTACACTGGTATCTCTGAAATCTAGGCTTTGTTCCAGGCTCCTGAAATTAATTTGAGCAAATCCATTTGTCTTTCTGTGTCTCAGTCCACTATCTGTAAAATGAGAATGAACACATTCTTAACTATTAGGGTATTTAAGCTTTTATATGTAGAATGTGGCACATTTTGGTTCTACAAGTTTGAATAGCCTGGCAAAAAAACCCACAACAAAATAAAACTAACAGAATATGTGAAAGTAAATCATAATCACTGCTCCTCTGTCACTATTTGGTAGTAGCTATGATCAATTGATACTTTATTTAATTGAATTCATGCCCCAGTGTTAAGTTCCTGTTAACAGGATAGATAGCAGCAGCAGCAAATAACAACATCATGACAAGACTCACAAAAATGAATATTAAGAGATTCTCCAAGTTGTCTGCTGTTCTCTCAGAGCGGAGATTAAAATCATTGTTTCATGTACAGTTGTTTTTGTAGTGTGCATTTTTCTTCGATGGGCCTGGAGTCAGAGCCACCTTTAAAGTAGTGGAAGATGGCTACCTCTGACCTTTGGGTGGCTAAATCAGGGTGATCTATGCCTGTTGAGATGTGGGTTGCACTCCAGCTTGCTCCCAAAAGAAAGCAAGGCAGTAAATGATGCTCTCTGTATTTACATCCACTATGCTGGAGGTTAGCTGGGGCCTTCTCTGTGCTCCCAGGCAGAGGTACAGTGCGGGCTGGGGTTGAGCAGCAGTTCAGCAGCAGGCACAGCACTACAGTGTAAGCCAGCTGATGGTGTCTGTATGGCTTACACTCTCCTGCATTCGAAGGAATGAGCCTTCTTTTGGCAGGGTGCAGAGAAATGCAAATGGCTCAGCTTTACAGAGTTGACATTTGCTCTCAATTTCCCTCAGGTTGAGTAGCTCCACTGAGCAAAGCACTTCATCCCGGCTCATACGGAAGCATAAACGCAGGAGGAGGAAACAAAGGATGCGGCAGATTGACAGGGTAAGGTTGGCATCATAATTTTCCAAGGAGGTGAACCGTGATTTTTGAGTGCAGCATGTGAATCAGGAAGGGATCCAGAACAGGTCCATACCTTGCAGAATTCATTCCAAAGGCTCCCTTTGGCTCCAGTCTCTAACATTTCAAGTTCTGCAGCACTAGAGTCAAGATTTTTTTCCTGCTCTCCCTTCTTTTACTATTAAGTGATTGCATTTCTTGTTGTTTCTTCCAAGACCAGCCTCTGCAGGACAACCTCCGTTATGCTACTGCCTGATGTGAGCAAGGGGTGACCGTGGTGTTAGACAGCTGATGTATGAATTGTTGAGATTTGCATTCTGCTGAAAGGAGATACCTACGTTTGTGGGAAATCACAAACCTTTTCCCCTTTCCTGTGCTAATCCTGTGGTAGCAGAATGAGGATGGTCCAAATGATGTACTTCTTGAAGTAACTGTTTTGTTCTCCTGTAAATATCAGTCTTCACAGATTAAAGAATGAGTATGCATACATTTTATAACAAGAACTGAAGTAATGTTTTATAGATATTTGATAAGCACATTTGTATTTTATTTTGGATATTTTGGAGGTTGGGGGGGTGTCTCCCTACTCGTTTCCTGAAGGATCATGTGTTGTTCACTCTTTAGGGAGGAGCTGTGGATGTAATAATTCACACTGCACTGGGCACTTTAGTATTTAAATGTCTGCCTGTCAGTCATGTAGTCAGGAAGCAGAAATGATTCAATTTGAAGTTCAGTTGAGAAACCTCAATATAGGAACTTGCTCTGTGTGTTTTGTAAACAAATCCTTGGAGAAAGTGCAGTATTTTTTTTTCCTTACAGATTCTAAATGAAGAGTCATTTTGAGGAGGCCACAATGGTTTCAGGATGCCTTCCAAACCTATTAATCAGTTCCCGATGAATTAATCCTCAATAGTTATTTTTATTGTCTTACTCTGAGCCATTTAAAACAGAATTTTCTGTTGTATTTTGCAGTCGTCTTCGTTCAGCAGCATCACCGATTCTACTATGTCACTAAATATCATCACTGTCACACTCAACATGGGTAAGAGGATAAGCAGCGTTTTTTATGATGAATTTCAAGTGATGCAGATGTTTTTTGTTACGGTATAGTAGCCCCTGAAGCCAGTAGAAAGTTCCTTGATTTGAAAGGATGCAACCCTGTCAGCTGTGCCTGGGCTCTAGTCCAGCACTGGATAGTTCTGAGCTGTTTGCACAGGCAGATCAGTGTTTTCCCAAGAAACCCAGGGAAGGAGCTGGAACCCCAGGATATGGAGTTCTGCTCTTATTTGTGGGTATGGGAAGGGGTCGGACACTATTAGGAGCAAGAGTAGAAGGGCACTGGAGTGTTGTGTTTCTGCTGCTCATGCATTTCATTGTTTAGCCAGATAGAAATGTACAGGACTGCCAATTCAGCACCTTTCAGTAGCAACAAATCCTTCCAGCCACTCTGTGTGGAAAAAACATTGCCTAATGCTGATCGGGTGCCTAATTTCTAGGTGTAGACATGTCTTTTCAATGTCGTTTCTCTTGCTGATTTTTTTTGAATGTAACTTTTCAGTTTCCTGCATGAAAAAATAATGTCTTTAGCAGCACTTCCCTGCTGCCTTTCCCTGAAGGTGCCAGGCAGACAGACGCCAGTAGGGTAACCTGAGATAATTGTAAGTCAAACATGGCCCAGCTGATGTGTTGAGAGAACTGATTTTTCAAGACTGAAGTAGCTCTTCACTATCATTCCAATCACTCTGTTTGCTTTTTTTTTTTTTTTTTTTTTTTTTTTTTTTTTTTTTTTTTTTTTCCCCTCTCCACCCTCCACTTTCTTTCTGTATAGAGAAATATAACTTCCTGGGAATCAGCATTGTAGGACAGAGCAATGACCGGGGTGATGGTGGCATATACATCGGTTCTATTATGAAAGGAGGGGCTGTGGCAGCAGATGGCCGAATTGAACCAGGAGACATGCTTCTGCAGGTTGGTCCCTGTCCAAAAATACGTGCTGCTGGCTTGTATGGTGGTGGCTCAGCTCAGTCATCCCACCAGATCCACGGCCTTAGAAATCAGTTAACAGAATTCATTCATACTCGGAGAAATGTCTCACAAAGACTGTTATCACTTAATTCTATAATTCTTTGCAAACTCTGCTGGATAGTTGATGTGCTCTGAGAAACAGTATTTCTGCAGCTGCTCAAAGGAATGGAGACAGTTACAAGGCAAATAAATTTGGAAACAAATAATTAAAATGTCTTTAACTTTCCTGTTACAAAGCCTGACTTCTGCTTTTTGCAACGTTTCAGGTGAATGATGTCAATTTTGAGAACATGAGCAATGATGACGCAGTACGGGTTTTACGGGAAATAGTCTCCAAACCAGGGTGAGCATATTACAAAATCTCTTGCTACTTATCCTCCAAATGCAGTTATTGGTATTGGGCAAACCTCAGTGAAATCACCATTTTGATCTCAAGAAGAAACCAGTGTGACTGCTGATCTCAACTCTGAACTCCTCAGTGTGAATGATGAATTGGTGAGACTGGTTCCAGTGTACCAGCCAAAACTGGCACGAACAAGGAGTTGCCTGGTTTCGGTAGCACTGTTTGTTTATACAGTGAGTGTTTTAATATCTCAAGAGCTGATGAGGAGACAGATTTCAGCATGATCTATGCAAAACCAGAAACATTCTGATACTGGTTTGTCCCAAACATACTTCGACAAGCATCTCCAAAACCTTCTCAGAATGTCCTTTGCAACTGTTGATTAGGAATAAGTTTGTTTCAGAGAGTTTATTGTAGTAGCTACAACTGCTGTAGGGAGAGTTAAGACTCACCCTTGTTTTCTTTCTTCCTAGACCTATCAGCCTAACAGTAGCCAAATGCTGGGACCCTACTCCCAGGAGTTACTTCACCATCCCCAGGGGTGAGTACATATTTGTGCTCTTTGCTGGGTTCCTGTGGAGCCCTCAAGGTCTAGAATATTTTCAGCTATTTTGGCATCTAACGTATTTTCATTCCCTACAAGTTCGACACTTTTAAGTTTGGTTGTATTGGTCTTTTGCTGTTTGTTTTGGGAGGCAGGAGTTTAAGATACTCTTTCTGAGACTCCAGTGCCCACTGAAGTCATGGGAGTTTTTCTTTTGATTCACTTGGCTTTGGATCAAGCTCTTAACCTTTTGGTGCGTATATCCTTGTGATCTCAACCTTTCAGTTGATAGAAAGCTTGGAGGATACTTAAGTGTTAAAAAGCCTCATTTTGTCACATGTTCACTTCTTAGAATTTAAACTGTGTATTTTTAATACTTGAGGCCAACAACATTGTTTGGTATATGTAAAACCTCTCGAAAATGATCTAGTTTTAAAACTTCCGGCTTAATAAACCTTTCAGTAGGGATAAAATACGTGTGTGCTCCTGTGTCAAACCCAGCTGCCTCCTGCTGGCGAGTGCCCTGCCTTGTGGTACTGAAGCAGCTTGTTCCTGCTCCTTCCAGGATGAGGATAGCACTGTCCGCTGAAATTAATGCAGTAGACTCACCCAGACTATGGAAGCTCACTCAGTGAAGTCCTTAGGAAAATCAGCATAATCAAAAATCACATATTTCAGATTTTCTCCAGGGAGAGCTTGTGTATCAGTTTGCCCTTTGTTCAGCGCAGGTGCATGTGTTGTTATCCCAGGCAAACAGCAGTCGATCTGTTGTAGTCTAAACCGGTTGCAATAATGTGTGGGATGTTTTGTAGAAACACCTAACATAGGCAGAGCTCTTTTACATAATTTCTGGTTTTAAGGCAATGGAACAACAGCCACTATAATTCAGAAGAAAAGAAGTAATTGAGATTATGGGGAAAGTTGAGTTCTATTCCCAACTTTAAAAGCTGCTTGCTATGTGGCTTTTCTTAAGGTCTGAGTGTAATTTTCACCCTTCTCTGACACCAGTCTCTTCAAATGGTCTTTATATGGCCTGCCTATTTATTTTGCAAGACTATTCCAGTCCTAAAAAGTTTCATTATGGCTGCTGAGAGGTGAATTCTGTGATACCTGATCTCTGCAAATACAGAGCTCTAGAGTTACAGTTCTGATTCACCTTCGGCAGAAGATTCCCTTTCTCTCTGAGTGGTTATTTTAGAGCCAAGACTGGAGTGGGAGCTTCTTTCCCACAAGGAGAACTGTTTGACTCCTCCTGCAGTTAGAGGGAGTGTCGTGGGTTTATCCTATCAGGCTGGTGAGGCCATTGCTAGAGGAAACCAGCTACTGCTGACAAGGTGCTTTTTGTTCCCTTGCGGTGGGGCGACCCCAGGTGTACTACCAGAATGGCAAGGACTTGGGCACCCCCAAAAAATTCCTTCTTACTCTAGGTCTTAGTATTTACAGCAAAGCTGATTCAATTTGTCTTTTTCTCCCTTTCTGGTTGTTTTGCAGCTGAACCAGTGAGGCCAATTGACCCTGCAGCGTGGATCTCTCATACCACAGCCATGACGGGAGCGTACCCCCGTTACGGTATGAGCCCCTCCATGAGCATCACCACATCTACCAGCTCCTCACTAACAAGCTCAATTCCCGATTCGGAAAGTAAGTCACACTGCTGCCAGCCCAGGGCAGGTGCCTTCTGCTCGGGGCCAGCAGTGCAGAGCTGTGCACAAACCCGACCCCAGCCACAAGCACGATGAAAACGACAGCCGCCACAGAACTCTCGAATGCTTTCTTATATTTGTTATTCTTGGGGAGCATAAAACCTTTTTCCTAAGGTCAGAAGTTAACGCAGTGGTGTTTTGCCAGGGTTCACACTCAGGAAGAGGTGGCTTCTGTCCCTTTTAAATTTACAAGGCAGGTTTCCAACTTTATCCCCTCGGATAAGTGTGAGAGCTTCCTCCTTGCATTTGACTGGGGTTTTTTTCATAAATTTAAATAATTTACTTCAGATAGATGCCACTGGATAATAATGTTAGCATATCGTTTAGGAAGTCTTCTTTGCATAGCCTTCTTTTATACTCTTTTATACTTTTTTATTGAACAGGGAAAAAACCAAATGTCCCACATGAAATTATAGTTCAGCCTTCTCTCCTGGTTTGTCTGTCTGTGGCAGTCTCTAAATCAGCCATATCCATGTAACCAACAAGTTGTCACGATTCCTTATCTGGGAAATTTTTGTTTAAAGAATATAAACCCTTTCTTTTACTCTTCCTTTGCTTTCTGAGGTAGGCATGGGATAAAAGCTAGCATTTGGGTTGAAATACATGGCAGTAAGGCAAGACAAATAAAGGAGGAGCATGTGTCTCTGAGAACACTGTCCACTGAAGTCCTGGTTCAGGAAAGTGTTCATATTTAAAACGGCACTTCTGTTTACTTGACGTGAAAGTTTTGAGGTACTTTACATCTCATTAGTGTTTGTTTCCTGTTATATTAATATGGAAGAATTTCTCTAGAGATGCAGCCTTTCCATCAGATTTGTTCATCTGCAGCAAGGAGATTTATTATATTTGTTTATATAAGGCATAGAAATCTTGAAGTGGCTTTAAAGTTCTGAGGAGATTATCTCAATTATGGAACAATGCTACCTCAGGATACATTAATTGAAAGCCAGATAAACACTTGCATAATTAACAAGGGATGGTTAAGTGTCTGCCAGATCTGCAGTCTAAATTTAGGACTGAGTAACTTTTTTAATTTTTTAAGATTTTTTTTTCCCACGAGAAAGGGAGGATATCCTTTAGAAAACACAACAAACTGAAACGAACAAGAAAACATGTTGAGGATTTTAAAGACCACTGTGGTGTTGGTGATTAGCAACAGAATCTTCCTCAGCAAAGTGCATGGCTGGAGTGTGAAACTTGCACTTGCAGGGACCACTCAAGTCCTATCACACTATATAGGTGTCTGCCTCTTTTCCTTCTATCCTCTCTCAGATTTTATGAGCACATAGTTCCTGGAGTTACACCTCACCTTGAATTGAAAGGGTAGTTATCCTCTCTGTAGGTGTATAGCTCAGTGCCTCTGTAGGTAGTAGGTAGCACCACTGAAGGGGAAATACATCTGCAGCAAGTGAAGCACTTCCCTGATGACTACTTTATCTTGAGATGTGTTTTCAGCCTTACAGGTACTAAAGATTGCTGGAATCAAATGTATGTGCTGATTGCTGTCAAACAAGAGTCTGTTACTCTGCGTTCCTCTTGAACTATTCATGTATCGCGTGCCTTGATATTAGCAATGTGATTGGGAAGTGTGGAACGCAGACGTCCTCTCAAGCGTACTTTTAAAATAAAGGTTATTTGGGAGCAGAACCACGTTTCTGAGACAGCTTCTCATTTCTATGCCAGTGACTTACAATGTTGCCTTTCCTGAACGCAAGAAAACGTGGAGTACCTCTGACCTTTATTGTGACCTTCTGCTTAACACTCCTTCCTTCAGTTCAGCCCTGTTACACCCCCTCCCTGATCACGGCAGGCAGCACCTCAGGGCCCTAGGTACAAAGAGCACCTGTTGTGTGAACCTCTTGGGCAGGAAAGACAAGGGAGGAAGAGAGGGAGAAGCGAGGAGAGACTGCGCATTGACATCTCAAAGAACAAAGAGCTTCATGTAAAATGGGGCTTTCTAAATTTTCATGTTCCTCTGAGGCTAGAGTCACTGGCATTTGAAGCAAATAGAGTATCTCTTCTGCAGTGTCTGGCCATGGGAGTGGAAGCAGTGAGTTAACGGAGTCATCTTAGAGCAGTCTGCTTCATGGTTCCTTGTTTTAAGTATTGTGAATGTCTGCTGGTTTCCTCATTGTATAGCGAGGCCAGGACCATGGGAATGGACTGAATAACTGCTTTCCTTCTCACTAGCATTCCTTTGCTCTCTGGCTTCTGGATCAAAAGTGAAGTTCTGATACCTGAAGCATGTGCACAGCCACCATCACATCGGTGCTAGTGATTAAAGTAGCTGACATTTTGGGGCCATACAAATCACCACCACACAGTAGGAATTATTCTGTGTTAGCTCTGTTAGCTCAGGGTTTTCTCAGGTGCCTTTCTTCAAAAACAGGACTATGCAAACCAAGGCAGACTGAGGAGTTTCATAGTAATTATTGCTTTAAAAAGTATCTTGTTCTCCAGCAGTGTTCTGGCTGATGCAGGAGAATATTCTGTCACAGTGGTTTGTGAGTGTTGGGCTCGCTGTCTCAGTCAATGCAAACTCTGCTCCTCATTTAATTTGCTAAAGGTAGATTTTTTTCTAGCCCCTGTTTTGCCACCCCAGAACCCCTTTCTGCAAAGCACTGCTGTCCTATTCCATGAGATTAACTTCAGGTGTTTCAGTGTTTCTTGAAAGTCTTGCTGTTTCAAAATGCAGTCCAGTGACACTGTTGGAAAGTTCTCTTTTTCTCTTGCATGGACTTCAGATGATTTTGAATTGAGACTTCAAACTACTCCTGTTTAGTAGTATTCAGCCTGAGGTACTGTGTAATTTCCTGGGGCCTTTTTCTTTGGGCAAATGTGTATTTCCTTATTCAAATAAGGATACAAGCCAGTGGTGGTATTACACGTGGTAGGACTTAATTTTCATGGAGCACACACCTCTTTTATTACCATTTATACCATTTATTAATGGGAAAAAATGCTGCTCAAAGCCCTGAGAAAGAGCTCTGTGGTAGATCTGGTTCCCCAGAAAGGAGTTACTGTCTGTGTGTTCCCCAGATTTGCACATACCTGTACAGGTTGTCAGGTAGTCAGGCCCACACTTGACTGAGTTCAGGCCAGAGTGGGTGCATTTTAGATGCATCTCAAAATTTTTTCTATTTGTACAGCAACTAGCAGACTTAGAAAATATTAATGGTCATTTGGCCAGTGGTGTTCTTTATCTGCAGATTGCAAGTCTCCAAGAAAATACAATTGATTGCTCCTCACATACTTTCCTTGAGTATTGGTTTGTTGGTTTGTTTGGTTTTTTTTTCCCCTCAAACAAACATGTTGCTTTTTGCCACTAACCAAACTAACTTAAAGCAAGAGCAAAATTTCAGTGTTTATTCGAACTTTGTAAGTATTGAAAACGCATGCATAGATGATCTGGGATGTTTTCATGCATATTAGCAGTGCATGTATTGAAAGAAGCATTTCCAGTTTTCATTGTTTCATGCTTGTTATACCTTTTATCAAATTTTGGGGTTGCTGGAAAAGGACAAAATTGGTTCCCTTGTGCTTTTGAAAGGTGGGTGATACGAGGAGCTGGGAGAAGGGAGGGGAGGAGGGTTTCTGAATTCCTGCTGGAGAAGGGTCTGCACTGCAAACACAAGGACACACGTGCTCAACATGAATTTTCTAGGGCTGAGGAGATGGTGCTGTGTCCAAAGAATAGAGTCATCTTATCTATAAACAGGATGACTGAGTTCTGCACAGAATGCAAGAAGGCTGGTAGATTCCTGGACCCAGCTTCACCCCACTGGGCTTTCAATATTAGATGCCACTTTGCCTCTGTGTGTGGTAGAGGAGTTTCTGAAGGAGCTAGACTCCTTGACAGGCACCTCAGTTCAGCAGGGTGAACCTCAGCCCTATTGCTCTGGTTTTAGGAAAGTATGAAGCCTCTGGTGAGCCAGCTCTGCCTGTAAGGGTGTGTGGAATAGGAACGGAGCAGTGACGGCTGCTGAGGCATTCAGGAGTGGCGTTTTTTGAAATGTTCTGCAAGAACGATGCAGGGCAAAGTAATGCTGGATTAAGTGACTTGTTAACTTGTCAGGCTGCCATCATTGGGATCCTGGAGAATTTTTTTGGAGGAAACCACTAGCCTTTATCATGATGATGGAAGCTTTCTTTTCTAATTTCAATTCTCCCCAGTTATGCTGATGTCCAGATCTTAAAAAAACAAGCGAACATTGACTGAGATATGACCGTCATCCCTCTCCGTGCAGATGGGGATTATTGCTGACAATTAAACCTGGAGTTAATGCACCAGCCAAAACCCCTTCTCCTACAGTTTTGCATACATGGCCCTGAACCACTGGGTGGTAGGGGCTGTTGATGGCAAACTGAAATGGAAAGCAACGGTCATAGAACTCCTTGGGTTTCCTTTTCTGCACATCTCAATGCAGTGTGCCTTGAAAGAGCTGATCTAAAGCTGGTTTGGGAAGTCAAGACACGTAGGGACTCGGCATCTCAGTGCCTAAACTGGGTGCACTGAGCACGGTCAAGAACTGGTACGAATGCTATAATTTATGCCATTGATGAGGGTGCATTTGGGAACCTTTGTGTCTTTTTTTGCATCTGCTGGTAAAGCCGGTCTTGAAAAGTTTCATCCAAATTGGGAGCTGAGAAGTTCTTTCCAGACTCGGTTCATTTCAAAGAAGCATGTAACCTTTCTTCCTTTTAGAATTAGAAGAATCTCCCTTAACTGTGAAGAGTGACATGGCTACTATTGTCAAGGTTATGCAGCTACCAGACTCAGGCCTTGAAATTCGGGACAGGATGTGGTTAAAAATTACCATCTCCAATGCAGTGATAGGTAAGCAGATCAGAGAAATACTGGGGGGAAAAAACAGTGTCTTTTTGGAAATAAACTGAAAAAAATGAACTTTTTATTTCCCTGTCTATGCCGCTTTATATAACCTTGTCTTGGTATTTGTGAACAACTCTAGCGTGGACAGGAAATAACAAATAGTTCTTGTGTGAGCCTGGACAGCCAAAAATCCTGCACGTTTCTGATGCCCACACGCAGCTGGTCCTTAACCCATCTCAGGTTTTCCATGTAACTACTTGTGGCTCTAGCAATCTGCCCATGTTCAGCAGAAACAAAATCCTTGGAATTCCAGTTCCAGACAGCCACACGACCCTAATAAAGCATCTTAATTACACTTAAAATTACCACAACTAGTCTACCTTTGATTCTGACTGTCCTGTGACCTGAACTGTGCTAACATCCAGTCAGTCTAGGCTGTAGTTACTTTTTGCTGAGAAAGGGATTTGAACCCAGGTCTTAACATCTGCCTCTTGAGGAGGATGACTCTCTCAGTCACTTGTGTTTTGTAAATCCTGTGTCATTTTCATTACTGGAACTCAGAAGGGGTTGAACAGTGTCACTATAACGTTTTCTTTGTGCATATTCGGTGTCACTGTTAATGTGGTGTTCAACTGGATGCAAGGTAATTCTTTGCTTTCCTTCTTGATGTTTGGTGGTAACTAATTTAGCAGTTAGGCTGAGTTGTGAAAATAATATTTTAAGCTCTTGGCAGCAAGATTGCTACATATTCATATTTGCATTCAGTACCTGGCACAGTAGTACTAGTGGGTTGTGTGATAATGTGAAGATTAAAAAAAAATCAAAAAAGATCACTTTGGCTCGGATGATCCTGTGTCTCCTCTTCCTGTTCTCATTTTAGGAGCAGATGTGGTTGACTGGCTTTACACACACGTGGAAGGCTTCAAAGACCGACGGGAGGCTAGAAAATATGCCAGCAGCATGTTAAAACATGGCTACCTCAGGCACACTGTGAACAAAATCACCTTCTCGGAACAGTGCTATTATGTCTTTGGAGACCTCTGTGGCAGTAAGTTCCCCATCTGTGAAGGGCCAGGCTGTGGGAGTGTTGTCTGTTCTGTGCTCGCAGGATGCCCAGAGGAGAATCCTGTAGGACAAATGGGTGTTCTGGAACAGGCCATTATTCTGAAGTGGCGTGAGAAGTGATTGTTGCTTCCTCTTAGACCAAGCAATTAGACCACTTGGAAGAGAAGGATGAACTCATCAAATAGGGTATTCCACTGAGGCGCAGGAAAGCAGGATTTATTTCTGGTGATGCCATAGACTTCCTGCTTGTCAGTCATACTTAGTTTCCAGTCTGTAAAATGGGGATGGTTCCTCCTTGACTTAAGAAATACTGCAGAGGCACCTTGGTGCTCAGTGGTAAATATTGATGTCTGCCCTACTGTGTGTGATGTTTTGAGTGAACTCTGGAGGCCGAGTCCCTCTAGTCCCTCACCACACTAGGTCCTCTGTCAGCCACTGTTAATGTGCAGGAGTCAGCTGCTAGGTAAGAACAGAGCCTTCAGCTTTTCTCTCTTTTCCAGATATGGCTGCACTGAACCTTAACAATGGTTCTAGCGGAGCCTCAGATCAGGATACCCTTGCACCGCTTCCGCATCCTGCTGCTCCCTGGCCACTGGGCCAAGGATACCCCTATCAGTATCCTCTGCCCCCTCCATGTTTTCCACCAGCATACCAAGACCCAGGCTTTAGCTATGGTAGTGGCAGCGCAGGGAGCCAGCAAAGTGAAGGTAAGATGGTTCATCTCGTATTTATTTCTCCAACTGTCATTATCCCGAACCATTTGCTTGAGTTCCTTTGTCCTGTCTGTGCTCCTGTCTCGTGGTTTTGTATGCTGCCTGCATGGATTTGGTGCGACTGCACTTTAATTCACAACTGTTTGTGTATGTGATGGAGTGGGTTAGCCTTTCAGCTCTGTATTGAAACTGCCAGCAGTGTTTGAACTGAGTCAGTAGTATAGAACAGAATTCATGCTGTTTATAGTTTTGTGAAGTTCTGTACCCCCAGCGAAATGCCAGTGGGGAGCTAAGCCAACCTGTTCGTCATGTCCACGGTGGCATGGACATCTGTGCTTTTCTTACCCAAAAGCACCACATAGTGAACTGCTTAGATAATGCTGATCAGGCCAACATTAATGACTCAATTGTCCACCCTGTTAAAACAGATAAACTACAGCTCCCCCTTTTTTGAGCTCACAGCCATTGCCAACAGTGGGGCTGCAGTGGCTTGATATTGCTAGAAATCAGGCTGTTCCCTTGCTGATGGAAAAGGGATTAGAACCAAGGTGATCTTGGCTTTTACTTCAATGCTCAGTACGGACTGAAAATAATTATTTTTGCTTGTGTGAGACATGAGGTGGCCAGCCAGATGGTTTACAGGGCTGAAACACTGCTCACAGGGAGGAGAGTTCCTTTTGTAATATATGACAGGGAAAAAAAGATAACACTGCATGGATTAAAAACCTGACCTCCTCCTTTCCTGCCCTAGGATAATTCTGTGATTCATTTTTAAACCTTAGTAAATAAAAATTAAGTATTTTTTGGCTTTACAGATTTTTTTTTTTTAAAATCACTTCCAGGGTGAATGTTGCTTTTGGAAATGCTGCCATTGAAGAAAGGGTGAGGATTCTCTGTGTGGTGAACATCCAGTAACTTGGATGTAACTTCTTCCTGTTTACCACAGCCAGTCAGATTTTGCAGAACTGCACAGAAAAATTTCATAACGGGAACAAGATTTTAGCACTGTTGCTTCCCACCCTATCTCAAAATGAGAAGTGACTGTGAGAAAGCTCACAGTGGTATCCAGAGGTTTTAGAACTGCAAGCTGATTGTCCTGGAAATAATGTGATTTTTTTTCTTGGCAGCTGGGTCTGTGGGCAGTAGAACATTAGATCTCTGCTGCTGGGATAGGAAAGGTATGGTATTTTATCCATGCGACCTGTGTTACTGGCTAAAGAGAGCCTTATGAAAGGTGCCAAGGTGTTTAATTTTGAAGGGTTTCAACGCTTTCCTTGTTCTTCTTTTGGAAACTACACTTCTGTGTCGTTTCTTGTTTTGTAACTGTTATTCCCTTGTTTTGTTCTGAGCAAGCATTAGACTGAAGGATTCATAGAGGAATGGCTGACTCTAGGGGATTGGTAAGCTTCAAATGCCTCCATAATAATGAATTCACAGCATGACCATTTAGACTCTTGTGACCCAAATGTTCAGCTGTATTTTTTTCTTTTCTTTTTTTTTTTTTTTTTCCTTCTCCTTTTTTAATTGTCTTGGACGCTCAACTTGTCTCAATACACAGTAGTCCAGTAGCGTGGCATTAGCATATCAACCTGTCTGGCCCCCGTGTGACTCTGCTGCAGCAGCTAGAGGGAATGGCATCAGATACCTCCATGTCAGCTTGGATGGGGAAATCCTATCACCAGTCTCCTCACTGCTCTCCATGAAATAAATAAATAGTCCCAGCTCCTAATTTATTAGTCTGATGTCATCCATATGGATTGGATTGATCTCAGTGCCCCTTCCACTTTCTTTTACTGAAAGACACTTGAGCACTTGTTCAGATGTCTCTGGCAGGTATTAAGAGTACTGGGACGCAAGTTGCGTTGGTCACTCTCGATAAAGAGTGTTAGAACTGGATTTCTTGTGAAGTCACTCTCTTATGTGCGACGTTAGGTCATAACTGAATTCATCTGTTGAACGAGAGCACTGTTCCAGAGCCCAGTGAACATCACGTGTTTTTTTATTTGTTGATGATTACAGCCAAAAGGCTAAGATTTGGGTCAAGAGACAGATTGAGACTGTGTTCTGGCAAGCAGCAGATGGGGAGGAAGATCTAGCAAAGTTCTGTGTGGTGTTGCAGTTGTGTTCAAGGCTCTGGTCCAGTTTGGGTTGCTGCATATTTCAGCTGAGCCACATCATCTGTCTCTGCTTGTGGTACGCGGGGCTTAAGTTCTTTTTAAAGGCTTGGCCAGGTTGGCTGTAGGGAATGGTGCTGGTGTGAGGACCAGCTCCTCTGCAAAATACCGTCTCTGTTACTGTAGTGTTTAGCTCAGTCATGTCCCTGTTCTGGAAGGTGCTTGCTGTACAGGTGGATAGTGAGAGATCATCAGGTTACGGTCTGAAGAGATGAAAGAAGTAGGAAGGGGGGATTTGTTCAAGCTCACAGGATGTCACTTGTTGAGACAGGAACAATAGAACGGTCTTCAGAGCCTCTATACACTGTCTCTGCAGGCTCTCCTGCCCCTGTCTGGGAGGATTCATGTGGAAACTTCTGTTCCCATGAAATGAAGAATTGAGGCAGCTGGAGTCTCCTTGGCTTTAGGGGGTGGAGATTTGGTGTCCAGCAGTGATAGAGAGGGAAGGCTGATAATATATTGAGGCAATGCAGAGTGCAGCTTGAAATTAAATCCATTGTATGACACTTAGGTTTAAAGTTGGGTTTAGATGGAAACAAACACTGCTGTGGTGGTGTCAAGTTAGCAGCATTTCAAACCTCATCTTTAGGCTGGGCTGTGTGTCTCCACAACAGGCCAGTCCCTGGCTGCCAAGAAGGTGACACTCTTGCTAGCTGACATTTAAACTCAAGGCTTAGAAGGACTTTCTGATTGTTCTGTGACAGGATTTAAAGGCATGTCTGGGAGACAGTGATCCTCAGCATGACCAGAGAATAACTGTGCTGCTGGTTATTCTCAGAGAGAGAGAGTTGTAATGGTAGATGGTTTCTCTATTTTCTTTCTGTCATGTCATCAGCTTGGAGTGCAGCTGCAGAAAGCCAGCTTCTTCTGAGATGAGAAACCTGCATTAAGCACTTGACCTCTCAGAGTCCTGGCAGGTCAGCTAGAGCTGCTACTCCAGATATACTGAAGTCTGAGTAGCAACGTGAAGGATTGGCACGAGGCAGTTTCAGTCCTACTGACTGTGGGAGACCTCTCAAGATCAGTAGGATATGCTTTCAGTGCAGCTTGCTTTCTCCCCTGCATGATCTTTACTCAGCCACAAGCTATGGGACTGACAGCCCTTGTATATGGGGAGCTTGCATCAAGAAATAATGACTTTGGGTAAGTTTTGCAGGGTTTTGGTGTGTGGCAACAGAATGCATCACGAGATCAAGACAGAGGCGTATTATTACCTGTGGAAGGGTTAAAATAAAATGTCAGTTTTCTTCCACTGTGCATGACGTACCACACTGCCATGTACTGATGGAAGAAAACTGAGGCACGAAGCAGGACAGTGCTTTTCCCAGAGCAGAGAAGAGCTAATAGGGGCTACAGTCAGCAAATACCATTTCAGAGTGCCGGGCTCAGAATACTAACTTCAAGTCCAGTGATCCTGTATTCTGTTTTCCATCTATCCCAGCTTTTTTTGCACGCTGCAGGGAATCTAGCCTTTCCACTAGGTCAGTCTCATTTCCCTGTCTCCTCTATTTGCCTGCTCTGAACATCAGCTGGAGCGGACGGAAGGTGACGATCATCTGTAGTTTGAGAAAGGAGCAGCTCACAGTCATTCTGGTTTTCCTGTTTTGGTGACCCCAGAGTCTCGGTGGCTGATTCAGACTCAAAAGCTGGTCCCCAATTATGCTGGCTGGGGATTCTTTTTGGGAAAACAATCTTCCACTAAGATGGCATGAACTTAATGAGAGATTCTGTGGGTTGTTTTTTGGTTTGGTTTTTTTTTTTAAGAATAATTAATTTGGAAATGTTTCCTGACATCATCCTAGCATACCTCTCATGGAAGGAGAGAGCATGACCTTCAACTTTCATGTCAAATCAGTTCTGAAAGTTTAGTAAAGCCCATACGTAGCAACAGCTTAGCTTACACACCACCAGCAGCCCTTTGTTTTTCCGAGTTGATTTAGTGGCCTCTGCTGGGAACATCCTGCACATTACTGATTCATTGTAGAGCAGTTCAACAAATAACTGTTTTTTGAAGAATTCTCCAACAGCAGAACACTGTAGTGATGAATTTTAAGAGAATCTACCCACTGAAGCCAGCAAAAGGGCACCTGTTAACCTCAGGTGATTTGGCTCTGAGTGGGAGTATGCCCAAGGAGGATAGAGAAGGCAAATGAGTTTCCTTTTGAAAAGCTTTTGCCGATAGCAGATAGCGAAGAGAGACAGTTACAATTCGATTTAACCCTGTCTGTCTGAGTCAAAACCCAAATGCCTGCTCCTTCCTTCTGTTTTTGCTCCTCCCCTCTCTCCAGTCAGCGGGGTGGCAGCGGAGCAGATGGCCTCCAGCCAGTAGTTCTAGGCTAGCTGCTGCTTTCACTGTGAGGTGTCTACGTGTACCTGTGCATGGCACAACAACCTTGTCAGCTTTGTTCTACCGATTGTCATTGCTAAACCCCATAAGCCACCAACAGCACGTTCAGGCCTGGTTTTGTCATCACTGTTGCCATTACAACGGTCATACCCGGATCTGCGGGTCTCGGGAGGAGCTGAGGTGGGAGGCGACAGTGGACACGAGCTCATTCTGCTTTTCTGTGTGTCCCTTTTCACTCGCGGTGCTTTAGGAAGCAAAAGCAGCGGCTCGAACCGAAGCAACAGCGAAAACAGCAGGAGGGCTCTTGGCAGAGAGAAGGACCGCAAGTCGGCTGGCAGCGGCAGCGAGTCTGACCACACTGCCCGCAGCGGGGGCGGCGCCAGCGTCGTGCGTCGGGAGAGGCCTGTCAGCCAGCTCAGCCACCGGAGTCACGTCTCTGCCACCCACAGCGAGAGAAGCCACCACAGCCACCATTCTTACGGGCCTCCAGGAGTGCCACCCCTCTACAATCTCCCCAAGCTGGGCTCCAAAGTCTACGGGACGAGCGGACCCCCCGGAGGGCCCCCCGTGAGGGAACTGAGCTCTGTTCCTCCGGAGCTGACGGGGAGCAGGCAGTCCTTCCAGAAGGCTATGGGCAACCCTTGTGAATTCTTCGTCGACATCATGTGAGAGGAAGTGCCTTCAGACTCTGCTTGGGGAAGGGCCGGGTGTGGGTGGGCAATTTGGTCCTTGTCAAACACTTAATGGAAGAAACTTGGCTGTCTTGCATGTCACACCTTCCTGGTTTGCAATTGTGTTGCAGAAAAATCAACAAAACAAAAAAACATAACACGTACTTCCCCCCCAGAAAAACGAACAAAAAGATCTCCTGGGATTGTTGAATATCAGCAAATTGATGGCATCTTTTCTTATCCCCCCCCTTTTTTTTTTTATTCCCCTCTTGTTTTTGATTGTGAATGGCTGGTGTATATTCACATCTTAACAAGCTTTGGTAATTGTGGCACCTACTTCAATGCAATTAGTGTATCTTTTTGGCTGATTCAAGGACTATGATTTCACATGACTTCTAAATTTCCAATAATGCATAGTAGCACTTTTATTTTTCCCTGCTTTTTTCTCTTACAAGGAAAAAATGACCGTTGGCTGGTATCTGTGATACTGCCTTGTAATGCTCTTTCTTGGATGCATCAGTCAGCACTCTAAGCAGACAAGGCACCCACAAGTGAACAGACAACACGTGCCTGGAAGGGAGCGGGCTCAAACCAGTTCCTAGCAGAAGGCAAAGCTGTGGCTACCTTCCTTCTTCTGCTGATTAGGGAGTATAAATCAATCTTTTTTTTCTTTCTCTCTTTTTTTTTTTTTTTTTTTTAGGGGAGTGGTGGAGTCTTGCTACTGTATGTGTTCATTGTGCAGAACTTGTAAAGTTGTTTAATTTAGTATCATGATAGTGACTTTGTAGCTGCAGTCCGTTCCTGGGCATTTCAGTCACATCCCAGCCAACAGATGTGTCTGTTCTTTCTGGTTATAATACGCACTTGCTTACAGGTGTTAAAAGTCATTTCCACAGAGATAGGACAATTGCTGCTATGCCATTCTATCAGTATAGCTGCAGCTCTTCCCTTCTATTTATCCCATTTTAGCAGAGACGTAGGTAAATCCTGGCTCCCACTGGGACATGGCTTATTCATTCTGATCACTTTAATTTCCATTCTCAATTTCTGACCAGTATCTTTCTCTCTTTTTGAAATAGAAACCTGGAGATGTCTAATCCCAATTGCAGTGTTACCCAAGGGAACATGATCTGAACACAGATGGGGGCTAGCTGTTAGCAGAGAGGTGAGAGGGTGTTCTGAGAACAGTTCATAAATGGTACATTGAATCAGTCTTTATACCTGACACAGAGCGAGACCCATGCTAAAGCTCCAGCTGGGGAGCTTTGACTTAAGCAACTGCTGTTGTATATCCCCAAGATTTCATTACTGTGTATTTTTTGCTCTGAGGCTATGGATGCTTGATAAAGTATGTTCAGGAACCTTCACTGATGTTTTAAGAAGCTTTTTTAAAGTATCTGAACGAGGGCATGGTAAGAGCACACCCACACTCCACAGCCAATGGTGGCTCATTAGTGGGAAATACTCATTAAGCTGCAGCCACTTACTGGCATTTGACCATGGGGCCGTGCCTCCCTTAAATCCTCTTTTGTGAGATACTGCTCCTGGCAGGGTTTAGGGCAGGTGCTTTAAAATCAGTCTTTACTGTATATAAGCATTTTCTTCATTGGTAAAAAGCTTCTTTTTGTTACGTTCCATGGGTAGTGTGAATATCCAATATGAATGTCGAAAGAGAACAAGTCTTTCTCGCTATATACGTGTAGGTTCATGTTCCTTTTGTCACCCTGAAAAATTACTCACCAAACTGTCCACTTTGTATGTTGTTCATTCTGATAGATTTTTCACTACTTATTACAGGTCTGTGTGTAAACACATCCCTTTTACAAAAGTCAGAGTAACGTTTTCAACTGTCTGTGTTAATTGGAGACTTAAGTCTCACTTTCAAAAGGGAGCCAGGCACTTAAGAAACTGTGTCACTCAGACTGGGTACTCCAGTTACTGGGCTTCTAAGCTAGCTGAGTGGTTTTAGACAGTTTTATTAACAAAAATCTCCCGAAAAGCTACATAAGGTTTCCTGAAAGCAGCGCTTTCGTCATAATCCATCTGCTGGGCTAGCACAGATTGCAGAGTTGGTGATGGCTTCTTCAAAAGTGAACAGCACTACCTACAGCTTGGCTGCACGACAGTATCCTTTCTTTTCCTTTCCTCCTCCCAGTAACATGGCAAAGATGCTAACTAAAAACTCAGTAACCTGTTTTGAAAGATTGACATTTAAAGCAGTGAAATAAATCAGGGTAAAATAATTTTGTAATTTTGCTATGTCTCCAGGAGACACTGTTAAGGAGTCTGACTTTCCTGACAATCATTAGTGGTTCCACTTTTCTATTAATTTTAACTTTTCTGCTCTCTGCTATATTACATTTTTTCTGGCCCGCTTTGTCTTAAGGCAGCACTTAACAGCGCTGGAGGAAAAGACTGTCATTTTAATAAGATATTTCCAAAAGGGATTAAAGCTGGGGGCTGAGCTTTCACCCGTGGAAGAAATACATTTAATTTCTTTATGTCTTTTCAAGAGTTGCAGTTTACATGCCTGCTGGGTTTTTGGGGTTTTTTTTGTCTTGTTGTTATGCTGTTGGCAGAAACCGTTCTGTGTCTTGCTGGTCTTTGCTGCTATGTTGAAACAACTGTGTTCTATACTTGCGTGTTTGTGGGTAACTCTGGAGTGAGGCTTGACAGTCTGTAAGGTGTGGGAAAGCAGTCGCCTGCTGAGGAAATCAGGCTGCTAAATCCAGCCTGAATTAGCTTCGTCCACGAAGAGGCAGCCGTTTCAGGCAAGAAATGAGTGCCCTGAATGTACTGACAGATGTGTTAGTTGGTTAATACTGTAGAGCATGTAGAACCTGCTATTTACAGAGAGCAGTAGGAGAATGTAAATGACCCTTCTGTGAACAGTGCAATACCTAATGGCCACTGTGTGTAAAACAAAAGCTTGATTTCCCCGCCTTGTAGTGTACAGCGGAGAGGCTGGTTTGAGTGAATGGAAAGTTAGGCCTGAAACCTTGCTAGCTCCTAATTTTCCAAAGTGAACGAAGACAGGAGATTTCCCAAACCCCATCCTTGGCTTTCAATGCATGTGCATGTGTCTTTGCAAGAAAGGAGGCCTTGGGGCCCAACTCTGCCGCTTTCTCCTGGTGGGTACAGTACAGCCTGCAGAAGGAAGTGCCACTGATGCCCATGGAGCTACTTACAACAGGAGTACTGTGCCAGGTAGAAGAAAGTTTGAAGGCTGGAGTCCTTCAGAACTGTGTTTCTCTCGCTGGGGCCTGAATTTTTTCTCATTTTAGTGTTAAGAAAAACTGGCACTGGCTGTCTCTAGAATGCATGACCCATGCCTCTAACGACAATGAGAAGTTATGGGTTTGTTATTAGGGCATTGCAACAACCTCGTAACGGGAGCCTTAAATAGTTGATGTTCTTATTCTGCAAGTGAGACCCTCAACATCTGCCTGTGCTCTGCAGCTGAGCTTAATGTTCATGCTTACCTGGCCAACAGCTTTTAACAAGGACGTTAAACAGGTATGTTTGGAAGGTCACAGAAAATCATGAGAAAACAGTTTGGGATGACGTCTCCTATCCAAAGGAGGTAGTATCTGTAGGGGTAGTGTACCCACCCAGTATATTCACTCTGAGGAGTAAGTTTTATGGCAAAATAGTCTTAAAAGCACTGCTATTGTCTTTTACCTCCTGTTAATAAATCTGCTTTTCAAAGGTAACAGTCCCCTGGACACTTTATCCAAAGGTATATTGGATGGCAAGCAATGATGCACAGACATTGACTTTTGATATTATTTTTGTTCTATTCAAATGGGCAGTCCCATCTTGAGACTTGACAGCTCATGAGTTGATGTAATTGTTTTTGTTTTGCATTTAACTGGATTGTAATAAGATTGACTTAAAATTATTAATTCTAATCAGTGATTAGAAATACATGTAAAGAATTTTATGTACAGTAGAGGAACAAAGTTACATGATTTTAAATAATGAAAATCCAGACTATCACCTATTCTAGAATTGGTTCTACTCAAAGAGTGACCTCTTACTAGCATGGACTGCACTGTTCCTGTTAAATGTCTATTGCATAATTGAATTCTTTTTTGTAGATATTGTATTAAAACCCAAGTGTCTGTATAGTTAATATATAGCTGCTTATGTGTAAATGCTATTTTAAACACTAAAAAGCTTTTAATTTTATGTGATAACTGCAGTGTATGTCTTCAGTTCTTTGCACTACTGCTTTATCTTTTATTTGTGAATGATGAAATATTGGTTGAATCTTGCTCTTTTTTTTTTCCCCCCTCACACTGAAGTTTTGTCCTCTCGACAGGAGAAGGTTATTCAGGAGCTAATGATGGGCCCCTGGGAGTTCTGTGATTTAATGGTACTTCAGAAGTGCTTACAGTTCAAAGTGTGACAGGAACCCTGTAAATGTTCACTGCTAAACTGTGTCACAGATGGTTGAAATGCAGAGGCCTGACTCTTCTGTGCAGGTTAATGACATCTGACTGGCAACACGAGACCCCACCATTCACCAGAAGTGCTGTAGCTTTGAGCTAATGACTGGTATATTGGTGCAGAAGTTGTGCTTTCCCCTTAAATTGCCCTGCCTCTTAATTACTGAGCTTCTCCCTCTCACAGCTTGGCAGGAGTAGTTATAAAGGAGAGGCTGAAGAAAGTTTGTGGAAGTAAAAGACAGCTGGAGGATAAGTGCTGTTACAGAGACATGAGCTGGAACACGTTTTCCTGCCTGCAGACCCAGGAGATGAATCTGCTTGTAGAATCCATCAGTGTATTCAAGCTGCTTCATGTGAATATTTCCTTTTTCTGGACTCTGTGCAAAAAGTCTAGCAGAGCCAAGCTAGGATCAGTAGGACACCACTTTGAAGACTAACTGGTAAGCCTTAAACCACGGTGTATTTGTCATGCAACATAAGGACACGCAGCCTCCCTGTAAGGTCCTTGTGGTTCATGTACAAAGAACAACCACAGCTTGATGAGACAGGTTCCCTTTTCTTAGCTGGCAGAGATCAAGCAGCAAGGGAGAGACAAAATTGTAGTTATTAGGGAGACACCCATTATAAACAGTGCAATTCTGTGGCACATTTATATTAGAGCCTATGAGAAAGTCTTGCAGAGTTTCCCATGTTCCCCTTTTCAAACCCTGTTTGTTTACATAGGATGCAAAATGGTCTAGCCAGCGTTTTCCCAGCTATGTGAATATTAAAGGATCAGAACTTTGGATGTGCTCTTGCAGCCTTTTTAATGCAGGGCCTGATGGACTCCAGCTGACCTCGTATGAATTGCTTGCAGGTGAGTTGAACTGGTTGAACAATTTAATCAGCTATTTTGACCTTCCTCCCTCTTTCCCCACCCCTTTTGCCCTAAAGGAAAAGAAAAATCAAGTCTATCATGGCTCTAGCTCTGCTGCCAGAAAGAGAAGCAACAGAGGTAAATCTGTTTTTTTTCCTTCTCTATTTCTGGAGTGATGGTTAAAAGTTACTTGATGATTCTCTGCTCTGAAATCACAGTGATAAAGTGAGTACTGAGATTCTCAGGTACAACAGTATGCTCATGGAGACTTGCTGCAGTATCCAGAAACAAGGACTTCCAGTCTTCAGGTCAGATTTTTGCTATCTTTAATCACGCTGAGGAGTACTTTTGTCAGATGTTTCACATTTTTCCTCAAGTATGCTAGGAGAATTTTATACACAGGTAGCCACAGAAATTTAGGACAGCTTGCTTTGCAGTGCACCAAGAAGCTCTTTTTTTAAGAATAAAACTACTCGCTGGTTTAGATTAATTTGCAAATTCTTGAGCTGAATGGATGAGTTAACACAACCACATAGTGGATAGATGAAAAGACCTGAAGTGTAGAGCATTATAGTTGCTTGTCAGAGTGGGTAGGGAAATGATCTTTGTGATGTGACTTGCTACTGTTTGGTGGTAATGTGAAATAATGTGGAAATTTTTCTCTTTTTACCTTTCTTGGTTTGCCACTTCTACACTGACACAATTTCTTTGTGCTTTGTTGTCACGCAGCCAGGCCAGGCCCTGTCAGACACAGCTGCACTGCAGAAAGGACCTGCTGTGGGTTAGAATCCCAAATCTCTTCCCTGGCTTTAAGCAGCCCTAATGGATTTGTGACGCTTTCAAGAAGAGAGACGCGTCCAGTGTTGTATGGAAGGGCCAATTCCATTGCTAGGAAATGTAAAGGTAGTTACAGAGAAGAGTAATGGAAATAAGGGGTGTTTTCTTTTGGCTTTGTTCAGGTTTGATTCTAGTAATTAATCTGTGCACAAAGTCCTGTCTAGAGGGTGCGTCTGTGGTTAACAGGCAGTGAGGGGAGTCTGATACAAGCAGGTAGACTGACAATTAGAGGTGATTTTTGCATACACAAAAACAGGTTTGTGAAATTCTTGATATACGATACTGCCTAGTGGCAAAGAGCTTGTAACATTTACAGGTTAGACCTATACACTTTGTTGAACCTCTGCACAGCACTTCAGAGGATCATTTGTTCAGTAACTTACACCTTCATAACATAAACTTAGATATTAACTGGTTCTAGTTAGCAAGCACCTTTTTTGAGGGAGCTAGTCTATGTTTTCCTTGTGTATTTCTTTGTTGTCCCTTCTGAAACTATCACTACTACTTGTTCTTGTAAATCAGGTGCTTAATGGGGCAAATCATTAAGGATTCTCCTGCTGTTCAGTGAACAGGGGCCATGAAACACGTATGAATACAGATTAGAGAGATTTCTTACTCCTCAAAGCTTTTGATTTATTTCGTCCCCTACGCAAAATGTCCCACCAGGTAAGAAATGTTTCTCTCTGGTGATCTTTGGGTGGTTTTGCTATCACTTTGAATAGTGTGATTTGCATGCTATTCATTTCCGTGTGACTTGTCCTTATTTCCATGTTTCTGCAAGCACATGTTCATGAAACACAAATGAGTCAAAATTTGCATGGGTAATAATACTCTTTATATCGTGCATACAGCTACCTTTACATATCAGAATGGTTTCTACAGATTCTGTGACAAAGTAGTCAAGAAAATTAAAAAAAAAAATGTTTTCTGTAGAACACATTACTTAACAGAAATTTAAACATTGGCTTTGGAAAACTCAGCTTTTTGTTTCATGACAATGGTACCAAAACTAAAATTCGTCTTGTAAATGAAGTGTGAAATCTGATAAATATTTCCATTAGCATATCTAAACTTTTACAGTATCATTTATCTGAAAAAGAAATCTCAGTTTTACCTTTAGTGAGATTCTGGCTTGAATAACTGCAATTAATCTCACTTGGCATGAAACTGAAATCTCTTAAGTGCAAGTTCTTGTTTGTATTTTGTTTCAACACTCAGTGATGTGTAAGGGCCGGTTCTTATCTCGGGGTACTGATGACATGAACGAAAAGAGCAATGTTTGTCACCAGAAGCTTTGCTTAGCCTTTCAGTCTTTTATTTAAGAGTCAAAATAGTCAGCCCTTCTTGATCTGAGCATAGTTGTTTCCTTGTACTTCAGTTTGTGTACGGAGAGGATGGATACTACTCTGCTGGGGCATTTTGCTGTAGCTCATTGAGTAGAGCCCTGTGCTTTTGCAGCTTAAAAATTCTGCTCTTAGTGTCCTGCCTGCTGGATAAGGCTGTGTTTTATATGGTGCTTGTGTCTGGGACCATAGCTTATAGTCATCATAAACAGAATTATCTCATTAAAATAGAGCCAACTGCTACTGAGGAGCTGGTGACAAGGGGTCTGGTTTATTGTCTGTTTATTGAGTCTTCCTCAGGTTCCTCTTTGATAGAATTCTAGAAATAATCCACTGTGTTCATATCAGGTCTAAGCAAGATGATGTAGCATTTAGGGATATAGTAGATGCCCAAGATACCCAGACAGGTTGTCAGAATGGTGCCAATCTGAGTAACGGACCTGAGGACTGTCTTCAGCGTGACAAAGATGGCAATGAAGAAGATCCAGATGATGAAATAGATCAGGATGGTGAATGTGATCCCCCGGGCGATATTGTACTTCTTACCGGCAGTCTGGACCATGAACGTGCACAGGAGGCAGACAAAGGCTAAGCAGCCGTTGTAGCCGTGCATGAGGGCAAAGGCAAACCAGGACTCCGTGTTACACACAAGCAGAATTTCAGTGGGCAGTGCCTTGTAGTCAGACACCAGATAGTCGGGGCCCAAGCGAAGGTAGCAGAAACAGAGCAAGCACTCGGTGAGGAGGCACAAGGCGACGAGGAGCCAGGCCCTCCTCTGGGTTAGCCAGCGCAAGAAGGTGGGGGCACAGCGGGGGAACTCTGTCACGAGGGTGATCTCAAGGGACTTGATGAGGAAGGTGGAGAAACACCCGTTGAGGCACAGGGCATAGACTATCTGCTGGATCATACAAAGGTCGTTAGTGGGCTTCCCTATATAGAGACAGCAGCTGAGACACAGCAGCGTGAGCATGAGCAAGGCAAAGAGGTTCAGTTCACCTCCAGAAGCCTGCACGAGGGGAGTCTCGAGGTTCTTCAGAAAGAGCACTGCTGCCAGACAAATCAGGGATAGGGTGATGGACATCAGTGTCAGCAGGGCCAGGGCGAGCGGCTCGTTCCAGAAGAGGTACCTCTCGCTCCGGTCGTAACACCGTGTGCTGCGCCCAGGGGCCCACTGGTGCTCCGGGCAGGGAGTGCAGGCGGAGCTGTCTGCAAAGGAGGCGTGAGAAGCTGAGGGCCACCCTGCACTGGAGCGCGGCCACCCTGCTGCGGGCAGTCCTTGAGGATGCAGCAGTCAGGAATGAAGTTGCCGGTGTGGGTGATGCTTTGCCTACTTCCCTCTGTGTATTGGGTCTCCAGAGTTTGTGATAGTTCAATCTCTTTTTTTTTCCTTCTGCTTCTCCACCCTCCCCTGAGAAGGATCCACATATTTCTTGGCTGTTTCCCTTCCCCAGGGAAGGATGACCAGCTTCCAAAAGATCCCAGAACTTCATGACACCCCTCTCTCCTACCTTTTGAGATAAAACATACATATTGTCCTTACACGTTTTCTTTGGGATCAACAGAGGAAGGTCCCCCACTGAAGACCTGTAGAGCAAGACCGAGCAATGCACAGCAGAACAAAAAGGAGGTAAATATTCTGTACTGTCAGTGCTTCGTGGAGGAAGAGCTCACATCTGATCGTTGCCAGCTCTGTGAACCTGTGTGACCTCAACCAGCAGATAGACATAATACAGACAGTTAAAGCCATTGAATTTCTCACCTTTAAAGCTCCAGAAGGTGTTTTCTGGACAGTCTGTACAGTCATAGCAGCAGAGGTGGAATCCTTTTATTCGCCTGAACTGCCCTGGTTTACAGTGCCTGAAGCACTCTGAGGTAGGCTCCTAGGCAAAAGGAAGAACGAAAGTCAGCCCAACACTTTCAGGAGAAGCACCATATTGCTAAACAAATTAGAAAAAATTGGCTGGGCTGTGCTGGGATCAAACCTGTGTCTGAATCTTAAACAGTCCTGGGAATACCTTTTTCTAGTTTTTGCACAATGGAGATGGATTACATGTTTGCAGAGGTGTAAGAACTGCGTCCCACGTAAACCTTGTGGGAGTAGCACGCAGCTCCTTACAAACAGGCCCGGTGAAGTGGCAAAAAACTTTATTTTGTGACTGTTTATGCTTTTCCCCACTGTTTTTACCTTTTGATCTGCAGTGTAAAACTGAATCTGGGACTTATTGATGGACAAGGACTCTTCATAGTCGCCTACAGGCAGATACGTAAGGGTGCTGTTATTCCAGGACCAGAATATGAGCTTGTAGCCAGTGTTTGTGCCATGGGATTGATCAAACCTGAAACTTTGGCCATTCACCTTGAACGGGAAAGTATTCATGAAGTGCAGCAGCTGAGGAGAAAATGGACAGTAAATATTGGTACAGTTGACGTTCTTGCGCGGAGGATGATAATGCAGTAATTTCTGGCTGAAATCAGTTGTCCCATTTGTGGGCTAAGATTGTGACTAAGGGCTGTATTATCAACTGCTCTACCTGTGGTGCCAAGCAAGCCCAGTTAGTAGAGCCAGAACAGCCCTAGAGAGGGGAACACAGCAGCAGAAAAGATGCAGCGTGCTGGGACAGGAAGGAATTGCCGAGGTTTTATCACCGCCAGGAGTGCAGAGCAGTGGAACCCCCATCCCCGGCTGCCTGTGTGCAATTCTGATGCATAGATGGGCTGAAAAATTGCTGTTTGTGCCCCTGAGCTTTACTCACCTGCCAAGACCTGACGGAGGCTTTGGGACACGCCCGGTGGGTGCAGCCCAGTGCTCTGTGCAGAGCGTGAGCCACGCTGTAGACGGCGACGTACACGGGTTGTATGAGCGAGCGGCTCAGCATGGACGAGACGTCTTGCAGCGAGATGAGGTCACACTCTCTGCAGTGTGTGTCCAGCATGTCAGAATTCATGGGGTGGTGGAATTCTCTAGACTCCTGGCAAAATTTATCCTGCTGAACGGAGGTGAAGAGGTCAGCAACGTATTTCTGGAAGCCAGGAACTGTGCCTGCTTTCATAATAAAGCCTAAGACTGTCCCGATGCTCTGAATATTTGGGATGGAGGCAGCTATGTTGGACAACATCCAAGCTTCAGTGCCAATCCAGACTTTCTTGCTCAGTCCCATGCTGATGCTGTGTTCCAGCAGGGCCTGGACAGGCTGACTAAAGGCAAAAAGGACAATGATGTTGACTTTGGTCTTGTTAATTAACTTAATGGTATCTTCCAGTTGGTTTTTGGCTTTGGAATCTGTAAGGTCTGTAGGAATTAGCCCCTCGAATGCAATGCAGATGCTGTGATTTCCAGCTGTGCTTAAGAAGAGCTCCTGGGCTCCTCGACCGTATTCATCATCGCTTGCGATGGTGGCAATCCAGTTCCATCCAAACTTGTTCAATAGCAGGGCCACAGCTTCCACCAAGTTCTTATCACTGGGAACAGTACGGTAGAAGGATGGGTACAAATCTGTGTTGCTGAGCTTCTCACTGCTGGCTTTATAGCTGACCTGCAAGGTAGAGGGTAAGAGAGAAAGCAGGACAAAGCGTAAAGTTGAGGGAAGTGTTCAGAGTCCAGATTGCTCTCCACCTTCTTTGTTTAGTCCCAGTGCACTAGATTTTCACAAACGCTGGGTCAGGATCGTGGGAAGGAAGAACTCATCTAAAAAATTAGGTCCATCGTGGTTCCATTTACCAAGAGAATCATAAACCGCTGTCCCACATGGCTCCCTCCTTCCACTGCCATTTATGTCCATCATCACAACACCAGCCCTTATCATTAATGACAATTAGAATTAGCTACTTTTCTGCAAAGGGTGACACACCCAAGAGTCAGTAATATCTTAGCTCAGGGCTAAATTTCCCTGACCATTATAGCTCACTCTGTTGTGGTAACTGAGTACCTAGAGTTACGGACGGATTTTCATGGGATCCTCCTGGTTTACGCTGGGAGCTCTGTTATTCCCATTTTACGTGGACCACAGAGCAGCCTGAGTTATCCCTCTTCTCTCTGGGACTGGAGTTTGTTCCAGGAGGGAAGGTTAATGACCTGCCCAAGATCACTCAGGAAATCTGTGGCAGAGGAAAGACTGAAATCTGCACTTTGAAAGTCCTGGATCAAAGATCTAGAGCATAGACAGCATTGTTGGTCCCAACCCCCCACCAAAAAGGAGAATCCCTGCTTCTCCAGAGTTTACCTGTGGGATCAAGAAGAAGCTGAATAGTTTGGCTGTTAGCAGGCAGAGATCTGACTTATGTGGTCCAATCACAGCAGTCACACGAGGCTGGTAGTCGGAGTAGTTGCACAGTACTCCAATGCCCGACGTGCCGTTGCGGGTCAGAAATGGCAAGCTGGTCTGTAAGGCTACCAGTGGCTCAAAGCAGGTGTCGTAGATGTCATAGCCCAGCTTTACTCCCGGGAGAAGTGAAGTGGAATTGTTGATCTGATCGATAGCAAACTTCATCCCAAGAGCCCATATCAGCCCATCTACAAACAACCTGCGGTGAGAGGAGACGGGGAATTCCATGGTCCATCAGTGCTGTTACAGTGGCCAGTTTATTCCACATTCTCTGACGTTTTAGCATCCTGTCTGTTGCCGAGCCAGATATACATGTCAGCACAGCATCCCTGTCCCCATGGCCTTTGTAGATTTTGGACTGAGAGGCTCTGAGCACCTTTCAAATCTAATTAACCTTGTCTGTCAGCAAATACATCCTCTGTGCCTCACAGGAGAAGAAACAGAGGTATAGAGAGACCTATATGTTTTGCTGTGAGGATCAAGATGACCTCCTGCTTAGCTTTGTGTGCTTCAGCCATGAAACCAGTGGTTCCCAAAGTGCTGTCTGTGCTAATTCAGGAGAGAGATCCTTCCAGGGATTTTCCTCTGCTGTATAGCTCAGTGCACTTGAGCGTATTCCCTGCCTTACGGCCTGCAAAGATTTTGGACCGTGCTTTTGTGTGCTTTGCTGCTGCCACGGCAGCAGGTAGGACACTAGCGTGGCTTTTCATCCTCATCACAAAGAGCTGTAAGTAGCTTGCAGTGGGATGGTGTGAACCACCTTGGTGTGACCGAGTAGGTTATAGTGATCACGCCCCGGCAAGTCTACGAGCCGGGTGATTGTTTCCTGCTTTGCCTTGTGCACAGCACTGAGTGTTCTTGTGCCTCATAAAAGGCAACAGCAGCGTCTCAAAATGTGTCATCTGCAAAGCAAAAGCAACATTTACACCTTTGTCTAAGTGTTTGATTCAAACACTAAGGAAGCCACTAAAAGCTCTCATCGGAATGGGGGGTTGGTTGCATCTGAAGTTTGACTGCATAGTGGCGTGAAGAAAACACGAACGGGTTTTCCATTTCGGGATCAGTACAGCAGCACTCCATCACCTCAGAGCTAATCTGTTTCCATTGCACCGTTAACGTTCGGCTGCGAGACCATCAGTTGCTACCAGGACTTTCTTTTCCTTTCTCTCCCCAGCCCGAGTGACCACACTTCAGTGAACTAATGAAGCTAATAGTCCTCTTACCTTTCACACACCACTAGTGTGGGCTCTGATCGTGCCGTCAGGTTTATGGTGTCCATCCCAAAAGGGAACAAGCCTCCTATGATATAATCACCGGGTCTCCTGAACTGAGCAGAAAGGCACGTGGGTTTGAGGGCTGCTGCATAACCAAAGCTCAAGCACAGCAGCAGGTCAGGGACCATTATTTGTCCAATTTGGGAAAAAAGTTTCAAAGAAATCCCCCAGCGAATGTGGGAGAGGGAACAGGGGCAGGGGATCCAGTCTCCTTAAACAGAGCTCAGACGGGAAAATAACTGGGGAAAATTTGTTTAGCAAAACGCATCAAATGTGTAATTCTATGCTTAGTGGGCAATAGTCAAATACGCAGCAATACCCTATGGGTGTATTTGTTTGTAAACTGCTGGCCTAATCCTCGTTTCCTTTACTCAGTGAGTAGCCTTTCCTTGAGCAGAGTGACTTAATTCATCGTCAGGGCTCTGGAAATCAGGCTTCCTGCAGGGTAGGGGGTAAACTCAGGTGCTGCACCTTCATTTGGACACATCTCTCTTTGCATTAACTCCTCCTCAGCCCAACCAAACCAGAAACATCTGTAATGGAATGTGTTTGTAGAAACTGTCCCTGGTTACAGTTTTCGCAAACTGGATTTGTGACTCGTCTAACGCTGGGAGCCGATCTCAGTCAGTGCAGGCTGCTCATCTAAAAGCATCACCAGGGAGAATGTGGACTCTAATAAGCTGAATGGTGCCCATTAGCACAACATACTGTTAGACAGATGGAGGCTGAGGAGGAAAAAATTTATTTACTTGCTCACCAGCCTTGCTTCCTGCTGCTGAGGTTCCTCTACCATCTCTGATCCCTACTTCGAAGCAGTCTGCACTGAATGTCATAGCCTTTATTTTTAAATGAACTTCAGAATAATATGTTGAGGTGCCTGAACTAAAGGGTAATGGTTAAGATACTTACACAGCAGTATTTTTTTATTTTTTTTTTTAATTAGAGGTCACCTGACTGTGGAGATAACCAAATCTTCCTCACTGAATTGCAAAAACTTGCCTGGAGCAGGCCACTCCCTATTGCAAGGTTGGTGAGCTAGGAAGTTGTTACTGGCTGATCTCAGTATTTTTCTCACACTGAGCTATGATGTTAACTTCAGTTTAAAAACTTCGGCTTAGGTACAAGTTCCACAGCATAGTAATTTAGGTTGTGTCATGGTTTTCATTTTTTCTGTCGTTTGAATTTTGGAAAAGGGGGTAGCTCTGAAGGGGAGGTTCGGTGTACTGCGTTTAAGTGGCTTTTATATTTATACTCTATCATAAAAACTGTTTATACTGCCAAAGTGATATACCACTTGTACTACAAGGCAAAAATATTTTTCCGTGTGTGAAGAGAAGCCAGGAACACTGTAGAAAGCCAAGTATAGCAGTACTTCAGGAAAGATTTCTATAGCAGATATGGTTACACTGGCATCCTTGTGAGGATACCTTCCCCTCGATGGAATATTTTAGTGTTAGCTTCAACTTCCTTTAAAAAGCTGTAAATACAAATTCAACTGCACAGAGCCGAGGGGAAGAAAAAGCTGTTTGGTGTAGAAGTCACACACAGGCAATTATTTATGCCTGTCTGTACTTTGACATGAAATCATGTGTGCTTACTGTGGCTTAGGAGACAGTTTATGTGGCAGACTTTTGTGCAAAATATTCAAACTCCCTCTAGTGAATCTGCAGGCTGTTGCAGCTTTGGCTTACACCAGTTGCTGTAGGTGAAGGTTTTATTCTTCTGAATTTGGCCCCATTAGTGAATGCTGCCAGATTCTGAACTTGCCCAAAGCCAAGTGCAGGACCTTAGTTTCACTCAGTGGGGCAGCAGGAGACGGAGCAGGACACCAGGAATGTAAAATAACCATGAGGTGATACCTAAAGGTTTAAATGAGAGCAGGTGGACTGAGGGAAAGCTCTGTCTCACTCTGCACAAACTGACTGGCTGTAAACTTACAACAGAGCTTTTTCCCTACTGAGGAAATGTAATGGCAAAAACTGAAATAATCTTCAAAATTAATGTTTATCTCATAGCAGGAATAGTTGAGAATGAATGTGACATGGGAGAAAAAGTAACTTTCCCTTTGTGCATTAAACCTCGAGAGATCTAGAACATTTTTTCACTTGACACACATTATTATTTGACATCGTTTACAGCATTTAATACACAGATGAAATACCGTCTCTATCTGTATCAGACAGCAGGAGAGGCACAGTATTTTGTGGTTGTGACATGGAACTGTGACATTTAATATATGGATTTATCCTATGGAACTGTGTTTTAATTTTAAGGTGGCCTTAGCAGAAAGGGAATGATGTTCGTGTTTCAAAGCACAGCAGCTGTATCTGCATTTCAGATGTTTGAGGAAACTCCCTTTCCTATATTCAGGGAAAAAAATAGTGTTGACAGATACGAGTAACCAGAATAGGAGCTCAGTACACAGCATCTAACTGCACCTGGGCTACTCCTGACAGCTGGTTTCACATCTGATCACTAGGTAAATGAAAGACTCTGCTAGTTAAAAGACATGAACAGGTAACACTGTAGGTCACCTTTCCAACACCACAAAACCAGAAAGCATTCCTATAAAGGATACTCTTCAGAAGCGTGTTATTCACATAATTTAATGTCCAGTTAACTTCCGTGAGGCAGCTGTGATTTCCTGAATCACGCAGTGTTACATTAGGCCCAAATAAATCCCCTCTGATACAATCAAAACACGGTACAGCCAGTGGGATTCTCCCTCCTCCCCCAAATATTCACATCATCCTGAACTAACAATATAGTGCTTTTTCAGCTTTCAGAAAGCTAAGTAAACTGCATTTTAAGATACTCTGGTGTGTATATATATACAGCAATTTGCAACAGAAGCCATAAACCTCACAAAGTAGTGACTTACAGTACAAGTTTGGATTGCTCCCCAGTGAGAAAAGTAATTTTTGTAGGCATTTGACACATTCTTTAAAAAAAAAAATATAAATTTTGAGAACACAATTTAGAAGCATGGCCGACAAATAGATCAGGTACAGTCTGCAGTCTTAGCTGGATATAAAGGATTGTGCAGGACATACTAAAAACATCCCAAGACGCATAAAGCATAGATTAACGGGCAGGGGAAGCTACATAGAAGGCAGGTCCTGATTTAATGTGCACGGATCCAAAGGAAAAACAGTCTCTTAGAGCAATGACATAGAGCACCATTTCCTGCTTTAATTCTAGGGGACACAGAATTAGCAGAAGCAATCACGAATCTGTGACTGCAAAGAAAAGAGCTTCCTTTCAGAACTACATTACCTGGGATTATATTTTCAAGGTTAAAGGATAACAGAGAGCAGCCCCTCCCTGATCTATTCAAGGGAGCAGCTTGTAAACAAAAGTGGCTGAGTGAGCTCACAGGTGACGTGTTCAGACACCCCATCTGAAAGCTCTACTGTCACACGAGGTCCTCACTATCGGTGTAAATGCACAGAAGCTGCAGTGTTTGGCTTAAAGAAACTAATCTCACCCTCCCAGACTAGCTGGAGAGTTGAAGGTGAATCCAGGAATTAAAAAAAGCTATTAATAGTGTTTCTTGCCATAGAGCTCTACACACAGGCAGATATATGTACATATTAAAAAAAAATTGGTACTTTTTTTTTTCCTCTTATATAAAGTGAAGCATCCTGAATAGCTTTGCCAACCTGTCAGCTCCGTAATGGAAAAGGAAAGGGAGAGTGCCCGTGGACAGAGAACCAGATGCTTGTGCGTCTGTGGAAATGCTCGTGTTTCACCCCCGTTCATCCCGGTTCTGCTGGGATGTGTTGTGGCTCTTTAACATCTCTCCTGTCAGGGAAGGTCAAGCAGCTTATGCTGGGCAAAGAGCTCCTGGGTGATGCCGTAGACGTCGCAGATGTAGGGTAAGGCCTCGCCCAGCATAGCGACCGCTTCCTCGGGCGTGCCCACGTTCATGATCTCCAGGAAGGCATTCCGGGGTGGCAGCGCGCAGAAGGCCACCGTGGCAGCCTTGCGAACGACCCAGGGGTGGTAGGTAGCCAGGGAAGCGTTGTAGGAGTCCGTGCAGATGACAGACGTCCGGGAGTCCTCCCGGCCGGTTCTCAGCCCCTCCAGGAAGAGCTGCAGCCAGCGCAGGGCCCTGTGGAGCCGCAGGACGGTGCGGCAGCCGGAGTCGGCCCCCCCCGACCGCTTCTGGACGCCCACCAGCCCGTTGGCCAGCTCGTACTCCACCATGGACTGCAGCGACACGTACTTGTCCCGCTGCTCGCCGCCGCAGTAGCTCTCCATGATCTGCACCTTGGCCACCGCGTCCTTGGAGATGAAGGAGAAGATGGCGCCCAGGCTGTGGAGGAACCTGCGCGCGGGGAAGACGCGCTCGCGTTAACGGGCGGCGAGCCCCAGGCCCCGGGGCGGCCGC
>NW_020799127.1:6116626-6164267 GCF_003259725.1 Athene cunicularia | reverse complement strand
CCCGCTGCGGAGCAGGAGCGCTTCCCTTTCCCGCCGTTCCCGTTTGCGTCCCGGCCGCAGGCTGCTCCGCGTTCCCTGGGCCGCGGGGCGGTGGTGGAAGCCAGGCAGGCCCGAATCCCAGCTGTGAACCGTCCGCGTGTTGGTCTGATTTGTGTTTTCTGTTTTCCCTCTAGGGAGAAGTTGGGCCGCTGCTTAAGTCTTCTCCCTGAAACTGGAAAATAATTGAAATGGCAGCTGTAAAAACGGCTAAATCTTCTTGTGGCCCTCGTTAGACTGTTTCTGAAATAATGTGCTATGCAGTTTGAGTTTTAGAGTTTGTTAAAATGCCTGAGATAAAAGTCACTCCCTTGGGTAAGTCCAATCTGAAATGGTCCTGAAATAAAAACACTGGAAAACTTCGGAATTTAGAATTTGAAGTAACATGTCTCAGGCTGCTGGAGACGTGTGCCTTTCCGTGCCACAAAAAAAGTCGTGGTGCTGTACTGCAGCATGTGTTCGAGTTGTGCAGCACCTTAAGGTTAATTCTTGTCAGTATGTCATTGTCCTTTTGTCTTTCAAGCATGTAAGAATTGAACAGTCTGATAAGACTATTTTGATTACAGGATTCATTAATACATTCTGGTAAAGGTGTTGTATGTGCAGTATAGATATTCACATAAGTGCTAAAGATCCACGGGAAGCAAATTTTTCTTTTTTTTTTCTTTTTTCTTTTTTTTTTTTTTTAAGAGTTGAGATGCATTTATGTACTGAGAGGGCAGAGTATGTGCTGAGCAGGAGAACTGCTTTATCCCGGGGGATAGTTTTCTGTCTGGGTATGGACTTAACTGGAGTGTAATGGAGGTCTGCTGTGAGGCAGATTATCTGGGGAGGTGCAGAGCCCTGGGAACTTTGAGTTCCGTGCTGATCCTTTCCAGATAAGAGATTATTTTGCTCTTACTTGAAACTGTAGCTGCGATCATACAGTAGCAGGCAGAGAACAAAGTGCCCTGTACCTGAACTGCTTAGGGGTTTGGCTGCAGTGCTGCAGCTGCAGGGGCCTCTCAGAAGCTGAGGGAATGGGGTGAGTCAGTTCACACTTGAATACCCCCAGCAGATCTGCTTGCTTGAAGAAAGGAGGCAGTCTTCCTGCATCAGAAAAGGGCTAGGAAGTTTGTACAGACCTTTAAATGCTTCTCTTCTGAAGTGATTGTAAATATTCCCAGAGATATCTTACTTGTCTTTCTTTGACTTGGGTCCCAGGAGCTGGCCAGGATGTGGGGCGCAGCTGTATCCTCGTGTCTATTGCTGGCAAAAACGTGATGCTCGACTGTGGGATGCACATGGGCTACAATGACGACGTGAGTATGGTGGAGAAGCCTGAGTGTGGTGTAGAGATGCTTTCCAGGTGTAAGGCCTTTCCCAGCAGGGCTCCTGGGTCATTGTTCCACTCTGTTCCCTTTTATCTGAACGCTGCCTGACCCATCTTACGTGGCGTAGGGTGGTGCTAGCTAGGTGTGTGTTACTGGGCGTGGGATCAGCCACTGCTGGAGCTGGGTTATGGCAGAGAACGAACTACTGTTGCCCCTTCAAAATCCTCCTGTGCAAGAGGTGCGTCCCCTCAGATATTCCTGGTGTGTGAAGTGCCACCATCCAGCCATCCTTTCCCTGGGCTATGGACTCTGAAAAAATATTAAGCAAGGTGTGAGTGCGCCATTCCTGGTGGGTTTGGTCTTTCTGTATTTGGGTTTGGGGCAGTTGATTGCTTATGGGATCTGTACCACGCATGTCCCATGCTTTAGAGGGAAAACCAGGAAATAGTCCTGATGTTTGGTCACCTGATACTAGTAGGAAAGGAATAATGGCAAAAATACCCTGTAAGAGAGGAGTTAGTGAGACACAGAGCAAGTGTGCCATTACAGAAAAGTTGGGAGACTTTCTGCTTTAATGCCTGGGGTAAGCTAAAACACATTGGTCACCTGTTTTACTTTGAAGATAAACTTGTCTGCAGTTTATTTATTTGCAAGTTTGCTTTCCCCACCTGCCCTCCGGCAGCCCTCCCATCCCTTTTGACTCTTTCTGCACATAAATGCTGATGGTGTTGCCTGCAGCCCTTACTGCTGACACTAGTGCCTCTGCTGCCTTACTGCACTTCTGCCTGGAGGTGGATTACAGCATTTCCAGGTCATTTGCATCCTTGGTGGTTGGTACTGTAGTAATAACTGCCTTTGTTTCGCCACGGGTCACCTGTTTTCTCCTGTCTTTGCAGAGACGCTTTCCTGACTTCTCCTACATCACTCAGAACGGAAGGCTGACTGACTTTCTAGACTGTGTGATCATCAGGTGAGGAAGCTCCGTCCTTGTCAGAACTCAGGTGGGAGATGGGAAAGCTTTGTATGCTGGCCCTACAACCCAAGGGTGTTGGAAGTTCACCGTTCATATTTTGGCTAGTTTCCTCGACGTCACGCAGTGCTTTAAAGATCTGAAGGAAGATCTGAGAGCCAGGCGAGCTAAATTTCCTGTGCAGCATCTCCTTTATCCTTTGTGTCTTCTTGCAGCCACTTCCATCTGGACCATTGTGGAGCTTTGCCCTATTTCAGTGAAATGGTGGGTTACGATGGGCCCATTTACATGACGCACCCTACCAAGGCCATCTGTCCCATCCTCCTGGAGGACTACAGGAAAATAACTGTAGATAAGAAAGGGGAAACTAACTTCTTCACTTCCCAAATGATCAAAGACTGTATGAAGAAAGTGGTTGCTGTGCACCTTCACCAGACAGTTCAGGTAAATGATCATTTCTCCATACTCCTGGATCGGACCAACTGGGTGGTGGATGTAGAAGGCAGAGCAATTTTAGGTTTTGAAACTAAAATTTTGAAACTCTGGTGTTTGCCCGTTGGTGCAGGTGGACGAGGAGCTGGAGATCAAGGCGTACTACGCCGGCCACGTGCTGGGTGCAGCCATGTTCCAGATTAAGGTTGGATGTGAGTCCGTTGTGTACACTGTGAGTATGGACAACAATATTTATAGCTACCTGCAGCTCCTTTTAACAGCCCGTCCTGTTACTGTGAGAATATTAACAGATTTCTCCTCTTCTGTTAGGGCGATTATAACATGACACCAGACAGACATTTAGGGTGAGTAGGAAGCTGAGTTTTCTATGAACTGTCTGTATTTCTGACAGGAAAATTTTACCACAGCTTCTGTTAATTCTAGGGGCTTATCAGCACTGATTCTTTGTTAGGAAGCTGGAACATTAGACGATGTCTTTGCTGGAAAGATAAATGCAATTTTGAATTATGAGAATGAACAGATTTACACTGATTCTTCCAGATAGATGTTAGTGTAATCTTCTTCTCTATACTCATGTTAATCTGTTCCTAAGGCTACGTAATAATCAGATTTAGATGTTTGAAATGTTTTATTGTCGTGGTATCTTCTAAATGTAGTTACAAACTTTTAATGTTCATTTTAGTTTTACTGGCATATACGAGAGATAAATAATGTTTGTGCTGCTTAGAATAATCTTTTAATGCATTTCAAAATCTGTAGTCTCTATCCTGAGCTGGATTAATTTGAAGAAAGCAGGGCCTGCAAAGGCAGGGCTCCTGCTGCTGCCACAGGACTCCTAGGGGACTTTGAGCAAGCTGATGGACATCTGGGTACCTGCTGTCCTGCCTGCAAGTGGAGACAGTGACATTCTCCTCCCATCTTTTGAGACCTGCAGATCAGAAATGCCAGATACCATCTCTTGATTGAGGTCTTTTAAAATTCATTTTGTTTCAGTGCTGCCTGGATTGATAAGTGTCGTCCAGATTTATTAATAACTGAATCCACCTATGCAACAACTATCAGAGATTCCAAACGCTGCAGAGAAAGAGACTTCTTGAAGAAAGTTCATGAGACTGTAGAAAGAGGAGGGAAGGTACGGTGTTTTGATAATCTAAGTGATGTGGTTTTTCCCTCTTTTGGGGCTCTGTAGTGCTGTGTAACTGTTAATAAATTGGGCACCCATGTATCGCCACTACATGAAACCAAAGGCATTTTTATGTTGCTCCATCTGTACTTTAAAAGCCACAGTATTAAACACTTAAATGGTGCCAGGTGAGGACAGGATTTAGAGTTTCAGTCTTTTCTGTTTCTTAGAGCTTAGCCCCTGTCTTTGCTAATACAAAACTTTTTTTTGGAGATTCTCTTTTCCATTACCACCACAGTTAGAGCACATCTAGGAAGAGACATTATAAAAAGAGACATTTTAATCCCACAGAAAATGGAATTAAAAGCAGAAACATGGAACACAGGAAAGTTTTATTGATTCGGCCATAGCGAAGGATCTGGTCATAGGTTCCTAGGAATTAGTTCATTTAGCTTGATTAAAGGGAACGTTAGCCTGGCTGTTGATTGCACGTGCAGAACTTGAACTACATTTCGGTTAAAAGTCACAGCAGTTTGTCACCTGGGACCTCAAGCCCCGTATTTGATTTGCTGGTCTTGTCTTAGCAGGGCTAAAATGTTGGCTCGCTTCTGGAAAAGAGGGTGAGTCTCTTGGTATTGGGTGTGGTTTGCCAAACAGTGCTGTTAAGCAGCAGGTGATGGCTTTCCGCTGAATCTGGAACCCAAAGGAGTAGCAGTGTTCTCTTTGCTGCCACGTGACGGCACCCGACTGAAGAAAACATTGAAAATCAGAAGAGCTGGGTGTTTTTTCCTCCAGTGTCACCTTAATTTAGGAGGGGATGAAGGTCTTAATTGCCCCAGCAAGGCCAGAAACGCTCATCTTAGGGCCCATTTCCACAAATAATGCCAGAATTGCTGCTCTCAGCAGCTTGTTTTTGTATTACCCGGGAGAGAACAGAAGTGAAGATATTCACAAGCACCGCGGCCTGCTGGAGACCCCCCTCAGCATGTGCAGACTGAGGGCTCAGCCGCGGGGATGCTTGTAGAGATCTGAGCCATCCACCCCAGAACTGCAGCACACCTCCCAGACCAGCACAAGAATATCAGTGAGAGGGAACCGAGGGGCTCGTTCAGCAGTGATCGTGCTGCAGTGCCGTGTACATGCTGTTTGGGTTTCCCATGCTGTAAATTCTATCTCAATTGCAGGTTCTCATCCCAGTTTTTGCCCTTGGACGTGCCCAGGAACTTTGCATTTTACTGGAAACCTTCTGGTGAGTGCCGTCTCCTGTGCATGTGCCACCTCCTTTTCGTCCTCGGGTTGTGGTCCTGGCAGGTTTCTGTGATTCTTTCCTGTCTGTTTAGTACAAGTTTTCTCATTAATATTCCTCCGTATGTCAGCCGTGCTGGCAGCTCCATAGTTAATTATTTCCCTATATTATGCATTGTTAATGACTCCAAGCGCTAAACTAACCATTTATCCAGAGTCATTCTCCACTCCTTCCCCAAAACACTCAGGATAACTGTCCACTAAAAAACCTGACTGCATCTTTGTCACGTTGTAAAACTGTTCATGTGAGGGGGAGGAGGGAAGAAGAAGTGTTAACTTCAATATAAACGTTGTGTGAAAACATTTTTGATAATACCAAATGATACTGCTTTTAATTATGTCCCATAGCAAAACGATTGCTATTTGTGATGGCAGGAAGTTGTCTGTAGTGGGTGAGGAGGAGAATTGGGCTAAAATGTACTTTGTAGTACGTGAATGAGCAGCGATGTGCCGTCGTTGTTACACTGACAGAATAACTCACAGAGTGGGGTATGCACAAAAAAATCTTTGGAGACTACTCCGTAGGTTTGTGAGCTTTCAGCGTGGATAACCAGGATCCTAATTTGGCCTCTGCAACGCTGCTTTCTACAGGGAAAGAATGAATCTGAAGGCTCCAATTTACTTTTCCACGGGACTGACCGAGAAGGCCAATCATTATTACAAGCTCTTCATCACCTGGACTAATCAGAAAATTCGGAAAACCTTTGTGCAGAGGAACATGTTTGAATTCAAACACATCAAAGCGTTCGATCGGGCCTTTGCAGACAACCCAGGGCCTATGGTAGGTGGGCATCAGCACCATGCAAATAGAGCAGAGGCAGAGTGTCAGGGGCTGGTTTTGTGCCGCTCTGTTCCTGGCTGAGGCACAGAGGCAGTCTGTGAAAGCTGAGAGCCCTACGCCCCTCTAACATCAGCTGCCCATCTAAAACCCTTTTGTGGCCGGGTCCTCTGAATGCTTTTATCTGTGTAACTATTAGAGATCTTTCTGTCTTTGTATCAGTAAAGGTAGAATGCACAGAGAAAATGAAAAGAAGTGACTGCACGTTCATATAATCCCTACATCTAGACCTGATTGAAATCACAATTTTTACAGTATTTACTTCTGACTTGTCTGAGACAGATCCTTTGTGGCACAATCTCTTGTTGATTTTATTTCCAACTGGTTTATTGGGCAGCAGCTGAATCTTGAGCACGATAGTGCCGTTAATAAAGAGCTCAGAGTTTTTATCAGACACACTGGATGCTCACAAAAATCTCCTACAGCGGTAGTTCTGTTTATGTGAAAATTTAGACAAGGTGGGAAAATTAAAAAATAGCCAAAATCCCTGTTGGAGCTTTGGGGTGGTAAGTGTGCAGTAATGTGTATTAGTGGATGCCCTCCACGGCTTTAGGGTGTTTATATATTATAAGCAAGTAATGAGGAAAAAAAAAAATCTGTATTTTGTGGTGATTCTTGGCACATCTTTGAATTCTAGGTTGTGTTTGCAACCCCTGGTATGCTTCATGCAGGACAGTCCCTTCAGATCTTCAGGAAATGGGCAGGGAATGAAAAGAATATGGTAAGAAATTCTGTTTCCTTGAGTGATGCTTTGCGTTAACGTGACAGGGGTCCCGCCAGAGATTTTTCTTTTCAGAAGTGCTTTCGTTAATGTGAAGCTGCTTCAAAGACACTTGTAACCGGCATTAATTCTTGTCAGTGGCGTGTACGGTTCGGCAGTCTGCTTTCTCATTTCATTTTTGTGGGTGTCCCCAAGCTGCGGGACAAACCCCCCATGAGGGATGGTCAGATGTAAGATGGGGAGAACACCCGCTTACAGCAGCAGTGTGACTTTGGGGCTGTTTTTCTGTTAACAGCAGCTATGCCACAGACATTTTTCTGGTTTCCTCCTCAGGTCATCATGCCCGGCTACTGTGTGCAGGGGACTGTAGGCCATAAGATTCTGAGCGGGCAGCGCAAGCTGGAAATGGAAGGGAGACAAATAGTAAGTTTTATTTTCAAGTAGGCTCATTTGGGAGAAGTTCTTCAGAATTTTAGCTGGTAGTTAGACACCACGTACTTCTAATGGGAATGTGCCACGTACAACATTGAAAATACCCAAGTCATGTTTTCTTTGGAGTGGGACTAGGTGAGGTTTCTTTTCCCCCTTTGTGTTAGCAATGGTGTGTCTTTTTCTGCTGTAAGACTTTGTTGGGGTATATTTATAATGTTTAATAACTAGACCCTGTTAGATAGGTAAAAATGATGCATTTTTACCATTTTTATCATATCAGACAGGGATATTAAAAAACTGATACCAGCAAAGTATTGATGTGGCGTTTTGGCAAATGTGTGATGAGTATTGTGCTCTGCAGTTGGCAGTTTGATCGTGCGAGTTAGTTTCTGTACAGCATCGTGTTCAGTCTCTGTGGATAAGTGGCTCCCCGCAGCCTCATTTTCCAGCAGAGGGGTTGTGCTGCTTCTGGAAAACTAAACACAGGGCAGTTTGGCTCTTGTCTGCGCGTGGCCAAAGCATTCCCTGAGTCACAAAGCCTGTGCTTTCTGCTCCTCCCCAGCTGGAAGTGAAGATGCAGGTGGAGTACATGTCCTTCAGCGCCCACGCGGATGCCAAGGGCATAATGCAGCTCATTCGCCAGGCTGAGCCACGAAATGTTCTCCTGGTCCACGGGGAAGCAAAAAAAATGGAGTTTCTGAAGCAGAAAATAGAACAGGAATTTCGTACGTATCGTGCTGGTGCTGAGGGGGAATGGCAGTGGAGGGAGGGTATTAAAGGTCACCTACTTATTCTGTGGGACCTCGGCACAGAGTTAGGCATGGCCAAATTTACAGGACTGGTCACCCTCAAGAGACTACTCTCTGTAACTCAACATGTTTAGCCTATTTAATTTTAATCCCTGTTTGGGCTTGAAGTAAAAGTTGGGTTTGTTATGTTTGTATTGTTGTAATTCAGCACTTACTGAATTTATATTTCTTCAGACTCCTAGAAGAAGTTAAGGCAGGTGAGGTACATCTGAAATTATAACTTAGCAACTTCAGTTCAGGGGAATGAGCTCCAGCCAAAAAAATAATTAATTCTTTGGAAACAGCTGACTCTTAAAGGATGAGAGGAGAGAGACTGGCCACTTACTGTCTGCAGATTTCTTTGCAGTAGTTTATAAGAGTGGGGACAGTTTTGTTGCCATCTCACCGTTTTCCCCCTCACACGGAGTTAAGGCCAGCCAGGTGCTGCCCGCTGGGGCTGTGGTGGCTCTGGTGAGGTTGTCCCCTCCCCTCCCAGCAGCAGTTGTGCTTTGCGGGCTCTGCCAAAGCCCTGCTGTTAGTTCAGCAGTTGCTGTTTAACCCTCTCTCGCTGCTCCTGACCGTGGTTGTTGTTGCAGATGTCAGCTGTTACATGCCTGCAAACGGAGAGACCACCACGATATTCACCAACCCCAGCATCCCCGTGGACATCTCCCTGGGCCTCCTCAAGAGAGAAACCGCCATAGGTGACAGCCTTTCACCCAGAAATTCCAGCTGTTGGGCCCTGCCGCTTGCGGTACAGGACTTGTAGGAGGTGGAAACGGTGACTTCCAGCTGTGCTTCCCGGAAAGGGACAGGTTTTATCAGCCTTAAGTGGCTGAGACGTCTTCCTGTCAACGTGTGTTCAGTCACGTTTAAAAACATACACACACACACTCGCTGCTTTGCTACTCGTTGCCCATTCACTATGGAAACAAAATCCACGTATGCTTTTACTAGCTAGGTCTGCAAACTGGAATTGCTTCTATAAAACCAGTTTTAAACCTAAAACCTCTTAAATCAGGAAGCGATATGGGAAGAGAGGCAGTCGTTCTGTATTCCCAAGCATGGTTTCTTACACGTCTAGAGTTCTGATGGTGGGTTAAGCACCATGCGCTTTAATGGGCAGAACAGAGATTTAAAATCCGTCTCTGAACCCCAGCAGGGACTCAGAAATGCAATTTATGAAGTCCTATAGCAGTTGCCTTGTGTGAGAAGCAAGCATACCCTCATTAATTTTTCTCTTCCCTTGGCCTTGGTTTAGGTCTCGCACCAGATGTCAAGAAGCCAAAGCTAATGCACGGCACGTTAATTATGAAGGATAATGTAAGTAAAAAAGTTCTTAATGTTTGTCTTGTGTCCTCTGTACAAGGGGTGTCGTCAGTCATACATGAGTTCTGGGTGAACAGGAACTAAACCGAAGAGAAGCATCCTGGTTTCTTGGAAGGAGCCCAGTAACGCTGTATCTGGGAAGATTTATCTGTAAGACAAACTCTGTAGCTTGTCAGTTGTCTTGACTGACAGTCTCCACTAGTCCCACAACTTCAGAGTTTATAGCTTGTGTTCGTGAGCAGGGTGGTGTGGGCGTGGAATTTTTCCTAGTCTGTCTCATGAATGCCCAAGGCTGAGGTCGCAGGGAATGGATAAATTTGAAGAGGTGGTTCTGTTCAAGGCTGTTGTTTGCCCTGGCCCCCTGCAACCTGCTGTGGGCAGCTGCAGCCGTTCTGAGGAGACTCTGGTTTTCAGCCTGTGGATCCACGGGGTTTCTGCTTCGCTGTGCCTGTAAAAATCAAAACCAGCAGCCTGGTGGCAGAACCTTGGTCTGTTGGACAAGGAGGGAAAGGTGTCAAGGGAGGAGTTCTCATTCCCCTGATAAAGAGGTTAAACCAACTTCCGTGCAGAGAACAACTTCAATTTGGGGCAGTAAAGAATTGTTATGATTTAGGTGGATGTTTTGCCTCAGTCCTGCCCCTACGTTCACTGCCCATCCCTGGCTGTTGCTGCTTGCAGGAGTAACTGAAGCGTCCAGAGGTGAAAAGGAACAATCTTACCTGCTGGAGTTCTGCAGGGATGGACACGTACCCGTGTGCAGCCGACCACGAGGAGGAATGCAACTTCAGAAATGGTTTATAATGGCTTTGTACTTTTCTTCTGCAGAGCTTCCGCCTGGTCTCGCCCGAGCAGGCGCTGAAGGAGCTGGGCCTTGCAGAGCACCAGCTGCGTTTCACCTGCCGCGTTCACATCCAGGACCCGCGGAAGGAACACGAGACGGTGCTTCGTGTCTATAACCACCTCAAAGGGTCCGTCTGCTCCTCCCTGGCTGTGGTTCTGCCCCCCGTGGGATGGACTTGAGCTCGTTCTCAGCAGAGGCAGCACAAGTGCTTCCTCCTTTCCAGCCTTCCAGTCCAGCCCCACAGAGTTTAGAGGCAGCCCAGAGGCACAACGGCTCCAGATTTAACCACCATCACCAGAGCAGGGGTTGTGCTGTGGTAGCAAACAAGCTCTGGTCTTTGCCAGGCTTGAGTGTCCACCTGAAACCTTCCTTCTGTTGCTTTGCTGCTGTGCCAGCAGCTGCTAGTTGTCGCACAGTTGTTATTATGACAGTTTTAGTTGTGAGTACAGGAGCGAGACCATCAAGCAGAGGCCCAGGAGGCCTCAGAGCAATTCAGAAGCTGCAGCAGCTGAATCTCTAAAGCTGTTTTATTCCACAGGTGGATTCTGTGAGTAGTTCTGTGCTGAGATGGGATGAGTAGGGTTCAGACTGGAGCTACAGCTATCGTGAAACCCAGAAAGAAATCCTACATGATTAACACAAGCACCAAGATCGGCCCCTTTCTCCCTTCCCTGGGCAGTGGGTGCTGGCTCAGACACAGCCAAAAGTAGTAACAGTGGGGTTGGGGCTCCCAGATACAGGGCCTGACCCACCTTCAGCTTGTCCCCACGTCCCATCCAACACAAATCCTGTATCTTCTCTCTTTCCAGGGTCCTGAAAGATTATTCAGTGCAGCATCTCCCAGATGGTTCTATAACGGTCGAGTCCATCCTCATCCAAGCCACGGCACACTCGGAGGATCAAGGCACCAAAGTCTTGCTCGTATCCTGGACCTACCAGGTAGGAATACTGGACAGACTTCCCAAACCACTGATCAAACTCCTGGCGGCCCAGGACCGTCCTACCGGGGGTGAGTTTTCATCGCTCTGGTTTTGAAGGAGTTTGACTGGAAGATGACGAGGGGAGTCGCTGCCATTTCTGTACCATTTCAGGTTGAGTACAAACCATTTTACAGAAGCTCTGCTGAGTCAAGTTTTCTCTGAGACCACTGAGCAACTGATGTGGAGTAATTACACTTAATACAGTTAATTACAATTATGTGTGTGTTTTGAGGACGCTGTAGTATCCAGCTTCTAACCTCTCAAGTGTATCACTGCTGCCAGGCAGCGTGGAGGTGTTTTAGATCGCATTTGTTAGGTGTAAAAATTCAAACAAGCAGCAAGCTAGCCAACACAAAATATTGGTAAGATTAGACAGCCATGATGGTTTTTTCCTTTCAAAAGTATACTGAACTGCTTTCTTTACAGCAAGGAAATGCCTTCTTGAGGGCAAAGCAGAAAAAAAAAAAAAAGAAAAAAATTCAATGGTTCTTTGCTTTAGAGAAAAAGTTATTTTCCTCAAAAGAGACACCTCGAGTTCAGACACCTACTTTGAGAAGTGGGAGTTTTACACTGATATTTTGAAATGCATTTGTGTGAGCTGGATTAGCTTCCCCTTTTGAACCCTGCTAACATTAGATTTTGCTGGGAATTACTTCAGTCTCTAGGTACCAGAATCAAATTTACTGCCACAAATGGGAAAGTCAAGTAGCAGATTGCTTTCTTCCTCTTTCTCTCTATTCTCTCTAGGACGAAGAGCTGGGCAGCTATCTCACATCCCTTCTGAAGAAAGGGCTGCCCCCGAGCACAGCGTGAGCAACAGAGCAGCGCGCACCGTGGCACGAGAGAGAGATTTCTATTTTATTTTGTTTACATTGTTCGCCTGTTTTTCTGGGTTTGTTTCAACAAAGGAATTAGAGTGTTTTTTCAGTTGCTGCAGTGACCGTGTGTTCCCCTCAACAGTACCATGGCCTCCCCCCTCAGAAACCTGCCCCAGGAGTCAGTGCAGCCCCTTTGGAAAAGCCTCCGGAGGGAGAAGCTTGCTCTTGGGTACCCAGTAAGGTAAAGGAGATTTGTCATTCCTGCCCTCCCCCAGCTCGTTGCCCTTAAAAACCTGAGTGAAACAAGGAGCTTTCAAAGCCTCACAATGAATATGCAAAGCATAACGGAGGCAAGAGTATAAAGCCCTAAGCGAGCTATTTACCAGCAGTGTAACACCTTTAATTATCCATCTGCCCTCGGTGACAGCTGAGGAGGCTGCAAGAAACCTGCACTCCTGGATGGAGTCTCTAAGAAAAATTTGTCTTTGTCCAGAACATAAAAAAAATTGTGCTTAGTTGGAAATAACAGTCCCTCCAGTGCTGGGAGTTTTTTCCATACCCTATAAAGGGACAAAAATAGCAGTCTCTCATGGAAGGTAAAAGATTAATTTGTCCTACTACCCCCTCAGAGGCTCTCCTCATCTCCATTTTACAAGTGCAAGGATTTGCACTTGGCTTACCAAGCCCAGGCAAGCAGAGGAAGACAGGAATTACCATCCTTTTCAATATTTTAGAAAAGTCTGTGCAGGTTATCTTACCGGTATTTAAAAATTCCTCCAAGCTAAAAGCAAAGTGCAGCAGGGGAGGGGTCGGGGGCACGACTCAAGCTGCGTGTAGCAGTGACTGATGAACGCGAGGCCCCTCGGAGCAAGCGCAGCGCTGCCCTCTCCTACAGCCTTGGCTCCGTGCTTGCTGTGTACAGCTCGGCTGGCTGGAGGGTTTGGGTGGGCTGTAACTCCACAGTACAGACCCTGTTTGCCATCGTAATCCACAAACCAAGACCCCAACGTGCACCTACGCTGCTGCTTTTCCAATCCCCGTGGCATTGGCTGCTGTCAGAAAACTGTCACAAAATTGGCTGAATACAAGCAGAAGCTGCAACGTCCATCGTTGTGCAAAGAGAAGCTGCTACATCGGAGACACACAATTATTTCTCCCCCCACACTGTTCCGCCACAATAATCCTCCTCCTTCCCTCCTTTAAGGCCTGGGGCAGTTCTTGGTCCAAGTCCAGTGACAGCATAACCCAACCCCTGCCGCAGTGGGCCAGGTCCAGGTGTGCCTTTCACCTGTGTTTTGGTCACCTGGCACCAGCAGTGCTGCTGCAGCGCGTTGCTGGGATGGGGATAACCCCTTCCCTGGTAAACAAGCCCCCGACCTTGTGTATCTGCACTTTATAAAGTTTGGGGGGGTGGCGTGGGGAGGAACTGAACAGTGAGTCTGTGTATGTGTTACCAAAAATCAAATCCTCTTAACTAAAGCAGAGCAGGTTTTTCAGCCAGGCCGGTGCTGTGCTGGTGACTCTGATAACCCACAAGTGATAAATATTCTCCAAAGTCTCACGTTCCACAGGGTGGAGAACCTGGCGGTTTTCGGAAGCGGTGTGGCTCTGTTAATACAAGAAAAAGGGTGAAATGGGTCAGATATTGTGTTTCTATCACAAAATGTGACCGACAAGAGAGCTCTGATACTGGAACAGAGCCGCAGAGTGGAAGGGGTTGCACTGGCAGCACCTTCCCTGGCTGCCTGCTGCTCCACCACAGGGTTAATTTTGGATAAATCCTTGGGGCTGGTCTCTGCGTTTGCACTAATATCCAGCTCCGGTCCACAGAAACTGGAGCTGGAAACCCTGTGCTGAAAACTCCTCGGGAAGCGGGGCAGCGGCTCCCCAGGGGCTGAGAGGCCCTTATTTGGCCGTGGAATGGAGGCAGAAAGCAGTTTGTGACCCCAGCTGGCTCCAGTGTGGCCCCCCCCCAGGGAGAACACACAAAATCCTGCCAAAATAGGGAAAAGCCAAGCAGGACAGCGCTGAGCCGCTCTGCTTTCAGCCTCGGTGGCCAGCAGGAGGCTGGTTTCTTTCCAGTAACTCTTCCCTGGGCTGTACTGTGCTCCAGAGAGCCCTGCGTGCCCCTGCCCAGCCCAGGGTGAAACACGGGGAGCCCAAGACATCAGGTACACGAACACGACGTGTGCCACCAGGAGACTGTCCTAGATGAGAATAATAGTAAGTACCTGTGAGGTGTTTCCCTCCAGCCTTGATCTAACAGCCACTGTACAAAAGAATAGTAGGTTTCACAGGTTTGTTTTCAAAGAAACAGTTGGGAAGATGAATACTGTACTTACTTTAGGTCGATCTGTTGATTCCATCTCTAGGATTTTTATTTCCGTCTCGCTGGTGTAGTTTGTACACATAGGAGGATTCCCCGAATTTCTGGTCGGAGATGGTGAACACTGTTTTAGACCTGAATCTGAACCTGAAGTTGAAGTGCCACTGCTTGTCGGAAGAGGTGAAGTAGTACAGGAGAGGGTTAAGGCAACAGTTGAAGCTCACGAGGGCCAAGGTGACCCTGCGCAGTTTGTAGATCAAGTTGGTGAAGGACTCGTTCTGGATGACCTGGGTTCTCATTAAAAAGTAGAGCAAGTGAGTGAGATGATAGGGGAGAAAGCACAGAGTGCAGATGACCAGGATGAGGTAGATGGTGCTCAGAGCCTTCCTCCTGCGAATGCTGCGTTTGACCCGGGAAATCCTCCTGGCGATGAGAGGGTAGCTGATGAGAATGATGGAAAACGGGATCACAAACCCAAAAACCAAGGCCAGGATGTTATAAGGCGCCATGCGGGAAGTCCAGCTCGTGGTAGTGAAGTTCTCAAAACACGCTACCGTGTTCCTCGCACCGCTGTTGTGGAGGGGACCCCCGAGGATGAGCGGAACTGCCACGCTCAGAGCAGCCACCCACAGGACAGCCACCACCCCCACGTAGTGGCCGACCCGGATCTGGATGTAGGTGAAGGGGTGCAGCACCGCGATGTAGCGGTCCACACAAATACAGGTGAAAAAGGCAATGCTGAGGCAGATGTTGATGTAGTAGAGAGTCCCGGTTACCCTGCAGGCCATGTCCCCAAAGAGCCAGTTGTTCTGGTTCAGGTGGTAATGAATTTTAAATGGCAAGACGCAAACGAACAGGACGTCTGCCAGAGCCAGGTTAATCATGTACACGTAGGAATGAGACACGTGCTTGACTCTGCAGGAGAGCAGGTACAGAGCTGCGAGGTTCTCCACCAGCCCCAGCACGAAGACGATGCTGTAGATGACCGGGAACAAGGAATACTGGAAGTCTGCTTCCAGGCTGAGCTCTGAGCTGCCGTTGGCCGCCGTCTCGTTGGAGACTCCTTCAGCCCAGGCACTACCTGCCATGATTTCTGCTGGAGCGCAGGGGTAGCCGGCAACGGGATCAAAGTCTTAAGCCATCCCTTACCTCAGGAGGTTTATTTCATCTCACGGGGGTCGGTGCTACAGCTGCTGTCGGGTCTGGTGATGTCTGTGGTTCGGGCGGGAGTCTGTGCTTGGTACAGTCAGATGGAAAGGGGTGTTGCTGTAAGGGAGAATAAATCACTTAGACCACAAGCATTTGGAGTTTACATGGCAGGTGATATTTACTGGCATTAAACTCATCACAAGGTGACAGTACTGAAATAGCAGCACAATTCCCCTCACTCCCCCCCAAAAAAAAAAGCCCCAGAGAAGGGCTGTAGCTTTGGCTAAGGCTGGGCCAGCAGCGGGAGCAGTACAGAACTGTGGCAGGGATGCACCTTTGGAGGGCCCGTAACTCGTGCCCCATTCCTAAGCCCTGACAGAACTCCTCTATCATTGCTGAGACTCGTGTGACGTTACTCTGGTGTTGAAAGCGCTGCAGCGAGCGCCTGCGCAGGCTTCCCAGGAACAAGAAAAGCTGTAGTGGCAAAAGCACAAGCAGGACATTTTTAGTGACTCCAGCGCGACAGATAAGCCAGCGGCTGATGACTTGAACCCTTTTAACCTTGCTGCTGCAGTTTTGTAAAGAGCATGTGTGCAACTGTCCTGTTAAAGTGCAGAAACGGTATTTGAAGCAGAGAACTGAAACAGGTAGTTGGCATCTGTACTAAGCCATTGGTGAAGTCATGGAGCAGCAGCACCACCCCCTCCATTTAGGGGGGGCCGTCAGCAGCGTGTTACACGGTGTAGTAGCTACATGCTGTAGTACGCACAATACAGCTGTAACAACAGTAAACAGAAGGTTCAGCACCTCGGATGTGATGTGCTGGGTCTCGGAACAGTCACTCGCACACACACACAGAGGCTTTTCCATCCTCCCACCTGCTTTCATAACCTCAGGTGACACTGAGCCAGGCTCGGTGTAAGCTCTTGGGTGACTTTACAGCACCCCAAATCTGCTCTGCAGACACACTGCAGAGGGAAACCACCACTCGGTTACAAAGGGAGCCTAAAGGACTCGATTTTGTGTTTGAAATGCAGGAAAGAGGCTCTGTGCAAGTAGGACTCTTCTCATTTAGGTCACCCGTCACGTAGGCAATAAACCGCTTTCCACCAGTGCAGCTTCTCTCCATCAATTATAAAAGAAATCTGAGTCACTAAGCCAAACCCAGACACCTAAGCAGAAGCCCTTAAAGGCAGTGGAGGATTAAACCCAGCTACAATATGCACAAGGTACCTTAAGCTGGGCCATTGAAAGCACAAAAATACAAAGGTTGTTGGGTACTTTCCGAAGGAAACTCTGAAAATCACACTTCCTCCCGATAGTTGTTTATCTTATTAAGTCAAAAGCACTCGATAACTGGAAGATCAGAAAAAAAAAAAAAAAAGTTTCACTTTAAGTAGGCAAACATACGTACCTGCTTCACCTAACAGCAAAGGCTTGTATGCACACAGGAAAATGAATACTAAACCAGGCCTGGCTAAGCCACAACTTGAAGCAGCACAAGACTTGAAACAACCTTTATCCCAGAGTTTTTCCAGGGGAGAGCCACAGAATGTCTTTTCTAGGTTCAAAGCACAGGGCTGTAACCGGGGCCAGGCAGGCAGGGACTGACCAGCTACTGCTGCTGCCCAGGTGAGCACAGCGAGCACATCTCTAGGCACCATCAGGTAAAGGCACCATCAAAACCAACTTTTCCAACCAGCACCTCCCTTGTCCCAAGGCTGCAGAAGCCAGACACGAGTTTCTGTCTGGTTCTGCCTAAAACCCACTCCACCCGCGCCCCGGAGGGACGGTTACGAGCCCCGTGAGGGCACAGAAGTTGCTTGCCCCGCGGTACTGCACTAACCCCGTTTCCTTTCAGCGCCTGCAGCCTCACCGAATCCCCCAGGATCCCACACTCTGTCTCCTGTCCGTGGAGGGGACGGTGGCACCATCAGTCCCTCGAGTGCTGGGAGGTGACTGGTGACACTGGGCAGAGCCGCGTGTGCCCACCAGCGCTCCCACCCCCAGGCACAGCCCAGCAAGGAGCAAACACCCATTTAGCTGAACTACACCCGAAGTAAGGAGCAGCAGAAGGGGCAGGGTGAATAATAAATCGCTGACATGGAGTATTTTACAAATCTTTTACAAGTGTCTTCCACCCAGTCCCAAACGGTTACATCTGCACTGCAGGACCCCACCGTGTACCTCAACCTGTCTGAAAACATTTCCATTTCCTGTGAGAATAACAGAACTGACAGTCTACATCTGAACACATATTTTCCAAGCATGTAGCCACTTTCATCTCTTACAATAACGTACCATTTACTTGTCTACCATTTTAGAAGTATGGAGACTGATCAAATTCTAAAGTCAGCTTTGCTTCCCTGGTTGTTGCGGGGTTGGGTTTTGTGTTTGGGTTGGGGCTTTTTGGTTTTTTGGTTGTTTGTTTTTTTTTTTTATTGTTTGGTTGTGGGGTGCTCTGTTTTCTGTACAGTTATTTGATCTACAAAAATCACATAAAAGCATACAGCAAAGTTTCCACTGGATTTTGAGTTCATTAAATTATTAGAAATGCGTTCATATAAAACCAGGCTTGAGCCTTTGAACTCTGGTCAGGTGTGAGGTTTTTCTGGTTTTAGTTTTAAAGCATCACTGTCAAACAAGCAGAAAGACAGATCTCCCCATAGATTAGATGTCCAAATTGGATCAACTGAAAAGAATTAGTGATGCAACGATATAAAAAGGAAAAGAATGCTAAGTACCACCTGGTAATAAGTAACAGGTATTAATGATGGACATCACCAAAATGATTCAGACTAGGAGTCTGTACAGAAGTTCTCTACTGATGGTGCAGTTTATGATGCTAAGAGCATGTTCTTTAATTAAATGTCTTTATTGTTAACAGTTGCTCCGGGATTTAACAAAGCAAAACCCCACAGCAGTTCTTGGTGGTAAGAGCAGGGTTAGGCAGTCAGGCTGCCTCGAGGTTACAGGCTGGACAGCTGAACCTGGCTTACCGGATTTGGTAACAAGCTCATAAACATGATCAGTTTTTATTGTAACCAGAAGTTAGGAAATACCTGCAGAAACATCGACAGCAGGTATTTTTGCACTGTGACTATTTAAAAAAAAAAAAAAAAAAAAAAAAAAAAAAAAACAACAAAAAAAAAAGAGCAGGGATACCTGAGCCTGCAGTAGCAGTTAACCTGATAAACACCCAAACAGCATTAGTCTTTGGTTCAGTTTTCTGCCCTGGAAAGACTCATCATAAATTGAGTTAGGAAATTAACTTACCAGAGCTCAGGTCATCAGAAGGTGCAGATGAGAGCTGCAGCCTCTCCAAAGAGCCCTCCCAGCTGCAAGGTCAGTGCCGAGCTCCTCTGCGTAGGGTTTTGACACCAGAGCCCTGCAAGACACCGCAGAGCGCTCCCACGGTGCTCTACAGAGGAAAACCACAGGAAGCCGAGATGAAAAGCTGTTGCCCAGATCGAGACAGAGCTCGTGTGCCCCCACAAGAACTGGGGAGAGGGCACAGCAAGCAGCCAGCACTCGGGCAAGCTTTAGTTCTCTCTGTGTGTCCCCCCTGCGTGAGGGAGGCACGATCCTGCTGCTCAAGGGCACCCCAGGGCCCCTCCAGGCCCAGCAAAACCAGCCTCTCTGGAACCCAGTGCCAGAGCTTCAGGCTGGGACACTGAAATGGGCCTTCAGCTGCGCTCTCACTTCCCTGCAAAGGGAGGAAGAGCAACACTTTGCTGCCATTCCCATCCAGGAAAACCACCGTCTGGAACCATCCGGGCACGTTAAGGTTTGGCCCGCAGACAGACAAACCCCACCACGTGGGTCGAGGGCTCAGGGCAGCACATTACAGCGTCCCTACCTCTGGGTGCTTGTACATCAGGGCTGGGCCAGGAAAGCACAAACACCACAGCAGCCACAAGTCTCCTTTTCCATGGCAGAGACCCAGGACTGCTCTGAAGTTCTGTCCTTGTCTTTGGGTATCAGTCCCTGCGGAATAAAGCAGGTAGCAGTCAGCGTGCTCCAGGGAAGGGAGGAGCAGCCAGAAGTATCTCGGCCTTTCCTTCCCCTGCTCTCTAAAGTAGATCCCTGGCAAAACTGCTACCTGGAGCAGAGCAGGGAAGATGTGGGTCACTTCTCGTGAGGGGACACCTGGAAACAGGCTGTCCTGGTGTTCTGTACCACTAACTCAACTCCCACTGCCAAAGGCAAGGGTGGCCCCGAGAGAGGGCAAAAGGAACTGCTGCCTCCCCTGCTGTCTAGTTTGTGGGTCTCCACTACACAAACAAGAGACTGGAAACTCCGGTCTCTCAAGGTTATTAAGATTCTTCCTTTATTTATCTGAATGCTACAGTCTGTACCACTTTGAATTGCCACATAACAAAGAGCATCCTCTTACCAGATCAAGTGGGCTGTCTGCTCCGGCAAACTGGCTGTCTCAAATTCTGCACTTCGTCTCACAGATAAAGGGGATATTAATTATGGTGGTACCAGGCACCTCAGCTGCACATTGCTTCCACTGTGGCACTGTTTAATCCAGGTGTTGTTTCTTCTGTCAACTTCAGAAGTCAAGGTTTCCATCCTCTTTCCTGTAACCTGGCACTCTAACAGTCGTTTTATAACCAAACCAGACAGACATTCTGGTGTTGTTCATGAGAAAAAAACCACCCTCAAGTTACCCAGTGTGTATTTTGTTGCTTGGGCAAGCAGGCAAAACCATGATTCCCATGGCCTCAGATCGCTGCCAGGCTGCACCGTGCTCTGTGCCACCACTGCACCAACACCTGGGAGAACAGAAGGTGGCAACAAGCAGGTCGGAGCCCAGCGCCAGCCCTGACTTTGTACCAGGGAACAGGAGAGGGTACAGACCACGGCAGCTCAGCCAGGGAGTGACCGCTGATGAGGAGAGGGAACGGTGAGGACTTTCAAGGGCTGTTTTTTTAAGTCAATGCATCAAACAGGAAGAGCTGTCCCTTGCACGACCACAGGAAGGCAGGGTTACAGGGGAGAGGGGCAGAGAGGAAATGCTACATTCTCCTCTGTTCTAAGCCTTTATCCCTCCCACACACCCCACAGAATGAAGTAAAAAAACCCAAACAACCCAAAAAACCCAAGCCCCACTCCTTCCTCCTCCTGTTTGAGACGCAGGCACCAGCGTTTCAGAAAAAGATAAAAAACAACTTAAATAGTTTAGATCAGATGCTGTTAAATGAAGAGAGCCACCACATAAACAAAAGGATGATCTGGTCTCTGTCCCCAGTCTGTACAGTCCTCTCATAAATACCAGAGGAGAAGGGAGTGAGCAGAAATGGATCTGTGGCACCTAGATACCACAGAACATTTGGTCTTTATACATGGTCAGGGACAGAACAAGAGTTGATGAGAATTTAAAGTGTCTTTCACGTGAAATCTCGAAATCACTGTCAACACAATTTGTCTTTTACTACCCTGCAAGTAAGAGAAGGAAACCTATTAGAAAAAAAAAAAAAAAAGTGTGGGTTTTTTTTTCTAGTAGGTTTCTTCCTATTATATTTTTTCCACAGCAACTGCTGTAAACACCTCTACAGTCCAGGGTGTTCGCTATGATGTGGGTGTCGAAGTTGTGAACCCCAGGTCAGACAGCACATAAAGGAGGACCACGGGCATTGCTGCTCCCTTCAGTAATCAGTAATAGATCTGCCTCCTACAAAAAGAATGAGTTCACCTACCTGCTTCATTATATTCCACTGATTTTAGAAAGAGTCCAGATGGCGGAGCCATGGCAGATGGTGGAAAAGCCCGTGAGTCTTTCCTCTCCAGTAACTCCTTTATATGATGAGGTGTTAGCTTCCCCTGGCCAACTGCAACTAGAGCCCCAACCATTCTTCGGACCTGGAAAAAGAGAACACAGCTTAGGAGCTGCCCTTGTAAAACTTAAAAGAGATTAGGAAGTTCTGTCCGGAGTCGTGCACTCGTGCTATCAGCAGTACTGTGCTGTTTAACAGTCCACAGTTACTAAAGCTAGAAACCTGATGGGAGAGTTCAGTGCCTGTCACTCAGGAAGGAATGGTATCACCATGATTTCTTAACATGAGCCTGCTCCTGAATATGGGTACATCGTTATTATTAAAGTCAGTTCTCAGAAGCCCAACTTGGTGTTCCTCTACTGTTCCTAGTACTGTCAGTTGTGCCCATGCCCTTTGCTCCTAGTCCAGCTGGGTGTTAAGAAAGAAACAAGCACTTTCCCACAGAACAAATGTTTTGACCCTTGTTTTAGGTGCCACCGAAGTTTCCCCAGTCATGGCCCAGTCCTGGCTGCCCCTCGTATGCCTTTGGCACCACACACCTCCAGGAGCATTTCCAGTGCTCGCTTTATTTCTTCAGAGAGATCACACTCCCTTAGAGCCTGAGCAGGCCCCAGCAGTCAGAGTCACCCCCCAGTCTGTGGAGGAGAGGTGTTCCCTCCCCTCACAGCGGGGACTGCGTGGCCTGCCCAGGTTCTGCACAGATTGGGGTGACACAATAACACGCAGCAGCTAAGCCTGTCCACAACGTGCAGAGGCACAGCATCTTCTAGTGACCAAAGCTGATGGTAGGGAAGGGGAAAGAACCAGCAAAAAGTCTTCCCTCTTTACAACTAAAGAGATTTATGAGAAGGGGACCTGTAACAGTGATCTCCAGGTACACAGCACTGCCTTGGAGCAAGGCTTGTTCTCATCACGTGTGGGAAGAAAGCTGAGCAGGGGATGGTTTCAGAAACAGCAGCAGCACCCACACACCCCTCTGTGGCAGGAAGCTCACACACTTGCTGGGAGAGCTGAGCTCACAGGTTCTTAGTATATAAGCAACACTGTTTGCAGGTGGGGGGTGATGTAAGGGCTTGCTTCTCTCAGAAAGCCAAAAAAAGAGGAAAACAAACCCAAATAGGACAGGACCCCAGACCAGACAGCATCCCCCCAGTGCAGCAAACTGGTATTTCAAACACCTCTGCATGTCCCAACTTCCCTTCCCTCCCTCCACACGCAGCAATTCCAGGTCTAGTGGGTTAGATTTCACACAAATTTCACACCCCACAGTGCTCACCCTCCTGCATAAACACCCCTCACACCACAGCATCCTCTTGGTGAAAAAAACACCCTTCTGTGTCCCCTGAAGACACGCAGTTTCAGGAGGGCCAAGACTTGTATCTGCCAGTGCCACCTGCTCACCAAATGCCAGCTCCCTGTGACTAGCTAGCTACTACACACCTGAGTGGTGCCTACGGTTCTCTCCACCCCGTTCCCCGAGCTGAAGTCATCCTTCTGAAGGCAGAGTACTGACCACTAATCTTCCCAGGATTTCTTATGTCAAAGCTGCTGTCGAGGAAGAAGTGGTCAGTAAGAGCCCCACAGCTTGTGCCAGAAGTACTCCCAGCAAGGTTCTCCTGGAGAGACTAGCATACAGGCAGTACCTGCTTCCCATGGGCATCAAAAAAAAGCTTGTGCAAGAAACATCTGGGGATGGTTCAGGGAAACAAAGGATGAAGACAGAGAAGGGCAGTCCTTTTCATGCTTCTGTTCAACAAGAAATAAAGCTCAAAGAAAGGCAGGCCCTGTCCCAGTGCCACTGGAGTGAAAGGCTGTATGAGCAGCCCCATCATGAGAAATGCCTCTCTGAGGGGAAAAGAAACAGCACAACACAATGAACTCAGCCAGGCTGGCAGTGTCCAGCCCGGCGAGAGCTGAGCCCCCTCCCAGAACCTGCCAGCACTTTGCTTGGGCTCGCCTGTGCTCATTTGCACAGGAGAGCTCACACTGCCTCGGGGAACACGAGTCTTGTCTGACCCAGGAGCCACACTGAAACTCAGCCCTTGCCACGGGCTGGTGGCGAGTCCCCCACTGCCACCAAATCCCAGCTCCTCTCTCTGCCCACACTGGAAGAGCCATCCCCCAGTCTCAGATTTTACAGGCAACAGCAGCACCAGCCCACATGAGGGAAACTGGTCAAGCAGACACTGTCCTGATTCACCTTCTCGGGCTGCTGCCAGAACACATTCCCACTTGCACAGGCATGATCAGCCATTCGGCCTAAATAAACATTCATCCTATTAATGACCTTTCAGAGCACATCAAGCTCTCCAAAAACGTAAATGTAGCGCTGTGACGAAGCATCGGTCTGAGCTTCTGATCCATTAACATTTACAAAAGGCTAAACCAAGGTCCACTAAGCAACCTAATCATGTTTATCACCGTTAACGAGACAGGTCCAGCAAGGCAAGATATATTTATCCAAGGGCAAGCACTGTCTCTGCCTGTGTGCTCTGATCTTAAACTGCCCTGCGGAGTGCCAGGAGCCTGCCTTTGAGCAGCTGCACAGAGAAGCAGCACAGATCTCTGACGTGTGTTATTTTATCTATCCCTCACTAGAGGTCATTGTATGCTGTGACTTTAGCTTTGACGTCTCCACGCTGGGAGTTAGCTAGTGTAAATGTGGACTGATGGTGCCCATCTGAAAAGAGCCGTGTGCGTGGTGTCTGCCCGCTTCTGCATGGTCTTCAGCAAAAATATACACATACAGTTTCTGGGGCTGTTTTAACACTTTTCTCTCATAAAAAAGTGTCAATACCTATCACAGAGGGATACGAGGTGAGATATGAGGGCCAGCTGGCCCAGTCTCCTCTCTACAATAGAGGGCAGAAGCAGATGCTCAGGTAGAAGGGCACAAGCTCAGCGTGTACAGCCTGTTCCTGCTCCACCACAGCCTGCCTGCTCACTGCAAGGCAGAGAGGGCATTGGGCCGAATATTATGGGTAACTCTTCATCTTGCACAGCATCACCGAGTAGCATTTCCGTTCCAATGCACTAAATGGGTCACCAGCATTTTCTCCGTGTCACAAGAGCATCTGATGAAGCAAACCCCTGCTGTATATCAAGCCCTTCTCAAGCATGTTGTTGTTCTTCCCTTGCTCATATCCAGACACCCACTGTCAGAGAGCTTACAGAGCATTACTTGGCACAGGATAAAAACAAATTTGGTTTGTCAAAACAGAATAAAAAATAGCTGCTTGCTGTTCCCACAAAACACCCCCTCTCTCCTCCAAAAAACAAGCCCTCTCTTGCCTATTCTCTGTCTCCAGAGTGTGACCATGGCCAGGATAGGCAGAATGAGAACAGCCAACTCTTTCCTAATGAGGTGATCCATTAAGTTGTGGAGAGAGCTGTCTCCCCTGAGGATAGCAGCAAAAACCCCACTGGAGTTATTTCAAAGAAAACCCAGTGGAGACTAGACAGCATGGCAGAGGGAAAAATCCTGCAGTCATGCCTGCATAGCTGAATCAGGTCTTCCCATCTCTCCTTTGTGCAACACTGAGAATTACTTCATGCTCCAAAGCCAGAAAGTAAAATTCCAGGCAGTCTTTGCTGGGCCCAGTGCCATTCAGCAGAGCAAGAACATATGTCTGTTGGTTTTTACCACTCAGACTGCAAAGACAAAGATTGTGGAAAACAAAACTTTCCATCCTCCCACACAATTCTGTGACTTTGGCCATTCATTTTAGACACAAAGTTGAGAAATTCTGGTTCTACCAGATCAAACAAAAAATACAGAACCTCACCTCTCTGTCCCTGTGTGTGACACAGCTGTAACACCAGCTCTGCCACAGAGATGGCGCTACATGGGGATGCAACGCTGCTAAACTGGTCAATAGTTCAAGCAATAAAGATACTGGTTCTTGGAGGCAAAGTATGTGCTGAAGGCAGCACCAAACAGTACCTGTCGGTAAAGAAATGATCTGCTCCTGAACTTCAACTCCCAAAACTCCAGTCCCCTAGAAAAAGGAACAAAAAAAAAAAAAAAAAAAGCCTTTAAAAGTCACATTTCAAATGGCTCTTCTACCCATTCTACCCACAAATATAGAACACAGGTGAACATGAGTAGAATGAACAAGAGGCTGCAGAGCCTCCAATTAACCTGAAACAGCCTCACGAGCTTTTGAACACCAGACTGCTCATTTGCTATGCCGATGCAGAGATTTTCTGGGGTGAAAAAATTCCTGCCTGCTTTGTACGTGCCTGGTTTTATGGGGCTTGATCTCCCGGCTGCCTTACACCATTCAAATGAAAGGGAAAGGGCAACATAAACCAAGGTGCAGCTTAGCAGACTGCTAAGGAGCTACTGATTTGAAGAACACAGTCTGATGCCTCCTGGAGAAAACAAGAAACAACCAGCCATAACAAAACAACTCTACCATTTCATTTGGAGCTGGCTTGGGAGCACCACGTGGTCCTCAGAGGCTTTGCAGAATGAATTTCAACACTCAGCAGTGCCTACTGCGACACTCACGTGCTACTGGAAAGGCCAGGACAAGCCAGGCCTGAGGAATCCAGCACCAGAACACAGCAACGGCAGGCAAGGAAGCACTCGAGGCTTAGAGCGAGCAGAGCAGGAAACAGCAGGTGAGTATTTGGGGATGGATGGATGGATGCTACTCAGCAAAAAGACATCCTTTCCCCTCGCCAAATCTGTCTGTTCACACAGATACCATTTTCCAGAAAGCTTTATGGTAGTAACCAATATTTCTTATAAGAACTCAGCTGAGGTTAACTATTCCAACACTTCACTGACACCTGCATCCTCTGCTAGATCTTTCCAAGTTGCTTTCTACATTTTTTTTTTTTTGGTGGTTTTGCTGATGTTCCAGTACCAGCTGTAACACTAAAACCCAATGCAAACCTGTTCTCAGGAACAGTCCTGCAAGGAAGAACCTATATGCATGTTTCCCTCCTACAAATCAGAAGTCTGATATGCATGTTAGATATATATATATATATATATATATATATATATATATAAAACACACACACGTATCATACATCAGATATGCCATCAGAGCACAAAAATGAGCAGGTTTTCACTTCGGCACCTGAAATCCCCAAACTTTCATGCTACCAAGCAATCCTAGAAGTCACATTGATAAAAGTAACACTAAATAACTACAAAAAATAAACAAAGTCACTAATTATAAGTGCTTTTTACATCCCACAGCTTTCCTACAGCAAAGAGAGACAAAGCTTAACATGCATAACCCTGAAAAGCAGATTTTTACATGCAAACCCTCTCCTCCCTTGCAGTGAGCCCAGTAACTGGCTATCAAAGGCCTGTGGAGACTCAAATCAGCTATGAGAAGAGCATAGCTGCAACAGATCTGTCAGGGGGGTTTGCTGGAAACACTGGAGCACCAGGAAAGGGGCTGCCCATTCCCTGGGAGAGGGGACAGCTCTTGGGAACCACAGAAGAAGAGGTGAAGCAGGGCCAACGCGATTCACTGGCCCACATGGGGCATCGGGGCAGGGCCAGCAGAAAAATGTCATCACAGGGAGCAGCCACAAGCTGTTTTCTCACAGCATTTACAGGGAAATGACTGCTTTTAGCCCTCCCGATCATGTATGTTGATGTATGCAAGGCAGCTCCTGCCCCCGGATTCCTCTTTGTGTCAGGAAATGACAATGTTTCTATCGCCTGCTCTCCCCCTTCCCGAGGTGGTGGCATGCAGACACGTCTGTCCCTACCCACTGCATCTTTACCTAAACAAAAGAGACAATTTTTTTTTGAATAGGGACAAATCCCCCTCTCATCAGACTGAATGCACCTTCTTTAGGCAGGATTCTGTCATCTCAGTTGTCTTGACAAGATATATTGAGCTACAAAAGATGGGTTACTTAGGAAAAATATCTTGTAAACTTTGAAAGAGAGCAAGATATTTTTCTTTAAAAGGGAAACATTGTTTTTCTTGTCAATCTCACAGATAATTTCGCTTACCAGCAAAAAAATCCAGCTGTCCTTTTCTACTTAGCAGCAGAAGCCAGCACCTTGCAATGAATAATACATATTCTGCTTGAAAACAGTCGACAGAGCAATCACGCCCTAGGAATAAGTGATGGGGCTAAGTCTCTGAACACATCCTTAGCATTCAGGATGGGACACCAACTCCACTGCCACTGTTGCTGAGCAACTAAGTTTGATGGGAGGAATCACTTTAACAGTTAGCCTTTTAAACAGACAAGTGGTCAATTCAGAAGATTGCTTTAAGTTGAGAAAGGAAGGAAAGAACAAGAAAGAAAAGCTGCATTATCTGACTGAGAGCGCATGGTTTATCATTCTGTGGATTCCTCCCTCTGAAACAGAAAATAAGCGTCCTTAGATTAGGCTAAAGAAAAAAAAGAAATTAAGAAAAATATCTATTTATAACTTTTTACTGCTATCCCAGCCCTTTCATTGCAGGAACAGTTCATTCTGCCTCTGTAGTGAAGAAATAGAGATGCACTTAAGGCCTGTTTGCTGTCTTATTTGCAGAATGGGCAACCAACCACCGAGCTCCATGGCTGCAACTGTTCCCATTGGGAGAGTTTTACAGATTAAAAGTAACTAGGACACTGTAATTAAAAAACCCAAACCCCACAACTATTTTCTCTAGATCAGAAAATTCATGGTGGTGCTTATTACTAACAAAGTATTCTAAGATAGTTAAATGCCATTTTAAAGCGTTGAAACAAAGCTTCTCAAAGCCACCCCCTTCAGCCTAAAATTTGTTAAATTAATTAATATTGACAAATTATAAAAAATGACTCGCTAGAAAACACAAGTTTGACCACATGTGTCACCAAAAGCAAAAATATTCCATCAGCAATTAGCTTGATGCTTTTGATCCAGTTTTTAGGTTTGCTCGTTCTCATGAGCTGTTTCTGGCCTCATGTGGGATGGGTTTATGCATCAAGTTATGCAAAGAATGGCAATTCCGAGCTGATCCATATTAAATCTCAGTCAAGTGACAGTCGCAGGTCTGGATTTGGAAGGTAACCTGGTCCATAGGCGCTCACAGGTGATGTCGACAAGACTGTCAACAGCTATTTTCAGGTTAGCTCAGGATGCTGCCACTTACAGTGTCACCAATCATAAAGGACAAGATAATCTTGCGGCTGAAGCATTTCACTGTCACTTGTGTCCCCAAGCATAAGCACGCTTGATGGAGGGAGGCCACACTCTCTATTCAGCAACGATAACCCAGTAATAAAGATCAGGAATGCAGCCACATGACAGCACCCACCTTCCTCTCCAGCCTTCCTTTTCCCATGGGATGGTGTTTCTCAGCTGCCAGAAGGTGGGAAGTTAAGCATTTACATCTGGCACTAACTACCCACGCCCTTGGGCTCAGACAGCAGAGAGAAGCAGTGGAAGTGCCATACCCAACTGCGTGGCTCTTTCTAACATGGCTGTGTGCTGTCCGGCACCAACGCTGAACGGGAACAGCAGGAGTCAGAGATGGGAGGAACTGAAAGACCAGGGCGTACAGATAAAAGAGCATACAGATGTCTCTCTGGTTTTTCAGCTACTTTTCAGTTTTTATCTTACACTACTGCTGGCAAAACACACCGTTGTAAGATGTGGTGAAGAAACAGCGGGCTATTTGCAAACTGGCAAAGCGTACAGCATGGCACTTATTGTTACAGACAGCTCGGTAAGGGTTCAGACCTGATGGAGGGTCATTGGGGAAAACTACAAAATGGGTTTTCTCCTAATCAGAAATCAGGAAAATGTGGTCTGGAGACAGACAACAGCAAGGTTTGCTTTCAAGCTGAAACACAACAGCCACGTATCTGTGAAAGAAGCCAGTGTGAAAGCAAAAGCCATGTTCAGATGATAAATATCCATGATCTTTCTGGGAAAAACTTCAGTTTCTGCTACAGAGAGAATATATTCAGCCACTTAATTTTAATACTTGAAAGACCTGGTCCTGAAAGAACCTGACACTCAACAATCTTTTGTTTATGTAATGACTGAGGAATACTGGACTTTCTGTCATCAACACCCCCTGGGAAGACAGTAGGAGTTACTGATGTGAACCCAGCAGATCTGCGTAGCTACAGCAGTGACCATGGTGTTGGGTGGGGTTTTTTTTCCTTCTAGTGGAAAAAAAAAAAAAAAAAATCTCATCCCCTGGCAGAGCTGGTCTTCAGCAACCAAAATGAGTGTAAATGCTGGAAGCACCTCACAGGAATTGCTCTGTGCCAGATTCCATACACCAGTTTATAACATCCTGCCTTTTAATGTACAAACAACTGGACCAGTTTCCCTGTCCTCATTGCTGCTCATCTTTCTCCCTGAGGACACTGGGGAGGAGAGGGAAAGAAATGTCCTTTCTAAGCTGTCACTGGGCAGAACCCTGCTGACATCATCACAGGCCCGCGAAGGCGACGCACAGCGAGCAGGAGGTCAGCTCTCAAAGAAGTGCTGGAAAGCGGCTTTTCAAACAAAGCAAGCACAGAGCAGCTCCTCGCCCGCGTATCTGGGCACTCACCTCTGTTCATAGTGGTGGGACATGAAGCCAGAAGTGGGTTGGATGTCTACCTGGAAGATGGTCCTGACTGGAGAATGAAAAGGTGTTTCGGCGTTCAGCGAGCGAAAGGTGCTGAAGTCGTGGGTTCCCAGCAGGAACTGCGCTGCCTCCCGCATGGCAGGCACATTCAGCTGGCTGAAATTAAACATGCAGAGCAAAAGGAAAAGAGCATCAGGTGGGACCAAGTTCGTTAGGTAGGTCAAAGTCCAATTAATTGACGAGAGGCTGAAACCTGGCACGCAGATTCAACGTTTCAGCATTGTGGAAACACATTTTGCAAGATGAAGTTTGTCTTGTAATGGCCCAAACCACAAACCAAGATGCCAAGTGACCCGAGGTCTGAAGGTATTCAAAATCCCAGGCTAGATGAGGGGTTGGCAAGCACACACTTTTACACAACCTTTATCCTGCTGTGCTTCTTAGAACAGTTCAATTCAAATAACTCCATTCAAATTGCTGGCTAGAGCGTAGGGCAAGAGAACCAAAATCCTTTGCGGTATCTGGATCTTATAAACTGAGAATGGTGTTGGCAGGTAAGAAAATATCAAACACTGTGATGATTTTCCAAACCTTGGATTTGCAACAGCCAGAAGATGAAATGAGGAAGTAGCAGAAATGGAATGAGTGAGCAAACTGACAGAGATGAAGCCAGCGTAAACCCAAGGTGGAGATAGAGAAGGAAGGGCCAAGGGTACAACTCGGAACGTCAAATGTCATTCAGATTTCTTCAGTTGAAGTATCTGGGTCTGTTCAAAATATTCTCAAAGGAATTTAGAGAGATTTACTGATATAATTGCTGAAGAGCTGCTTATTTTTATTCTGTTTTTGTAAACTTCTCACAAGAAAATCCTGAGCAAGTATGTGTGATCTATGGCTTAAGTTTTTTAGACCTTAACAGAAGTCAAAATGTTTCTGAAGAAAACAAGAAAAATCAAGATGAGGTTTTCCAAAATCATTGAATTTTTTGCACTGTGTTCAAGAAAAAATGACTAGCACTTACAGAATCCTGCTCACACTGACACCTGGCTGGTAATTCAAGCGCCTACAGAAGTTTAATGTGTATTATGTGTTTTATCACCAGATGTGCACACACTGTGAGCTTCTCCACTCCTGGGAGCCCAAACATCCCACCTTTTCATAAGACACCTCCCATTCAGAATTTCTAATATGCTCACCCTATCCTTTATGTGGTATTGCCATTTGAGAAAATTAACCGCAGTGTCTGGACTAAGTTAAATGCTATTTCAAAAAGCCCGACATTAAGACACACTGCACACGTAACATCTAATTTTGCAATTTCGTATTTATTTTCCCTTCCACAGCCCACAGAAAAGAAAGTCGGCAATTTAATGTCAGGACGATGTCATCTTTATTCCTCTGCTAGGACAGTTGAGATTACATTTTTTTCCATTACCCACAATTGTTATTCCAATAGTGGTGATGAAATTACCACAACTGGCTACAAATCTGTTTTTCTATAACCTTGTGGAAAACTCCAGTTTTCTTGAATGTATGTTTATCTCAGTACAATATAAACTAAAAGGACAATATCAAATTATCTTCTGGGTTTTGTTTGTTTTTTCCTCACCCACTGTTTATTATGTCCTAGGTTTTTGTTTTTTATTCAAATGGCACTGAATTTGTTTTTCTTCCCTTGCATATACAAGCACTGATTTGTTATGACTCAGCAGCTACTCCAAGAACACAAGTGAATACTGAGCTAGATACACTGGTTTGTTATTGTAGGGTTGCTCAGAGTCATTGGCTCTCGCTATTCAAACCTACAGGCACGCAGAATGGGAATGAGAGAGTAGATTTACATGCAGTCACTATCAGAAACAGGACTAGGGGGAAAAATTAAAAAAGAATTCTCAGTCGTCATTCTTGTTTGCCTGCATGGTCACACCTAAAACTCCGAGATCTGCTGTGCAATGCAATTCTGTCTGTCTGCGTCATATCAGAGCACTGTTCCCTCAGCCAGCTGTCCGAAGGGGTTTGCTGTACGAACTGGCAAGGTCATCTGAGGAAACATCCATCACTTCCACGGGGAGGGACACACAGAGCTGGTGATGGACCCTCCCTGGAGTCACTGAGTATTCTGGCAGTGCTAAGCACATTTATCACAGGTACAACTGACAGCACCATTAAAGAGAGCTGTAAGTCTCAGGTCTTGATGAACAGAACGTAGTGCAGTTGCACTGATGTCAACAGGGAAATCTTGTCAATACGAACGGGAAATCTGGTCTCACATGTGGAAACTGCCCCCTCCCTTCTCCCCCCCAAAAAGCCAAGCCTTTCCAGAGTGCCGAGGTAGCTCCCCGGGGTGGGGTTTAATGGAACACACTTACCCACCCACAGGAGCCCAGCAGAGATCCTTTTCAAACACGGGTACTTCGGAGTGATGAGCGCAGCCCATCAACACCCGATAAATGTAGGTTCTTGACAGCGCAGAGAAACGTGCGTGGAAGCTATTGGTCACTCGATAGGCATTCAAAATGCTGTTAGGACAGAAGACAACGAGTGAGGTGGAGAGAAATGCCATGTCATAATTCAAAAGCTTTTGCCTGGTTACCACATAGATGGGAACTGAAACACACAATGGGTTCTTTGAGAAACTGCACTTATAATTAATTATCATTCTCTCCTGACAGTCACTAACCAGTGACCAAGGATTTTCACATGTGGGCTGCCACAACCGAAAGAAGGCAGAAGAGCCTCAGCATCACCTGTCTCCAAATACACAGAGAAAATGACTGTGGGTCTCCTATCAACCTGTTTGGGGATGCTCACACCATCACAAGAGGCTAAGATGGATCAGTCCTTCAGTTGAGAAATGGCAACTGATAGTACGTTTTCTTTGTTGCATAGTGAAGCCAAACACCTCACCCAGTCCATCAAATTGTACTGTATAGCTGAGGGCACGTGGGCTCCTAGCCAGGCCTAAGGGGAGAGGCAGCAATTTCAACAAGCTGACTCCATCCCCATCTGAGGAGCACACCTTACAAACACCACGTCCTTCTGCTTTTGCAGAACCACGCTCCCAAACACAAGTGGGAAGGACAACAGATACCTCCGTGCTCACTCTCAAAAGCAGCCTTGCAGCTCATTGTAGCAGATGGAGACAGCTGAAACTAAGTCACTTCCCTCCCATGTACCCCCACAGCCTCCAAGACAAACAGGACTTTGCTGCAGCAACGGTAAGAAAGGTGCATCCCACCACCACCTAGATTGAGTCCATCTGAAAACAGCAGAATGCTGCATGCAGGAGATCTCCTGGAAACCCACGCATTTCACATGTGGAGAAAACAGCTTTTGGGAATGTTCATGTCGACTCATCTTCCACTGACTCAGGGCAGTTAACTCAAGCAGCCAGAAGGCAGCTGAACTCCTGTTTTCTTCTATCAGCAACAGAGAGAAGTCGCCTTGTTTTTCTAAGCCAATGCCACCGTTACCATCAAACACAGACAGCTTGGTTGCTGGAAGGGACAGTACAAAGGCTGTCAAGAGGGGAACATCCTTCTCTCTGTCAAGGGAGAAAAAAGAGCTTCCCTGTGTTTCTGCACCTCCCCCAAAGTGTTATCACTGATTTGAACATGTCAGCAGCAGTTTTTGCTGGATTTGATTTCCCCTTATCCCAGAGTACTGGCTACACACCAGACAGCAGGGAGTCACTACGACACAGGCATAACCTCTCTGCAGGTGTTACTTTAGAGGATACCTTCTCCTTAGAAGGGAGCTTTTCTCCTGCTGTGTGCCTTTCTGTCTTTGGAGTTTGGCATAGTGAAGGGATGCAGGGCAGCCAAAAAACATGATACCATTTGGGACTCAGTAATAGACAAACCTATTTATTTACTTTAAAAAAAGGTTGGTGCTTCAATGATTTTTGCCAGCTCAAGTGCCTCTGGCTCACATCCCTTGACTGCAAAGGCTCAGACCACAGAAGAAGAAATTAAAGCTGTGCCACAGGCCTCCACACATATTTTCAATAACAAACCCAGGAGATTGCTCCATTGCTATAAACTCCTAATAGAAATGCAAACTACATCCTCCAGGCCTGCACGGGAGTTTGAACCTAAGACCTCCAGCCTCTTCTAAAGACAATAATATAATTATTACATTTATCTTCCTCTGTCTACATGCCTCCACAAGCATTTCATCTATCTTGAGCTTCTCTTGTTAACACTTAGTGATTTTTATTGAATAACTATCCTTTTATTCCCTCTGATTGAGTGATTCTTTCAGAAGAGCCTATTTATGCTCACGTGATTCTTCAGCGCAGGCATCCTTTCCTGCCTCTTCCAGCAGATGTAATTGCTATCACAGGCTCTTTCTAGCTGGGAATGTCTTTCCAGCATTTATTCCAGCAGCTGCATTTCAGGCCTGGTTAAGATCCCATTTTTTGAAAGACTGCTGGTAAATAAAGACTCATGGCATTCTTTACCTTTTCAACAGAGTCTGAATGTCAGAGGAGGTTGAAGGTAAAAAATTCTGAAGACGTCTACCTAGAAATGGCAGTGTATTGGATACCAAGACATTCTCCAGAAGCACATCCTTCTCTCTCCATGGACAACAGAAACTAAATGCCGATCTGCAGGAGGTGGGAGGAATCCCACCTCTGTCTTGTCACTCAGACATCTTTTACTGCGTGCCTACCAAACTGAAAACAGTAATAGAAGGTGTGAGTGTACTGTATTACCACAGCAAAGTCCTCTAAAGTCACCCCATCTATCAAATACACTCTGATCTTTGCGGACAAGATCCTTTCAAATATGCTTTGCAAATCTAGAAGACAGATCGGTTGATAGAAGAGACACATCATGCTACAAAGAAGGTTATTATTGCTGATGATAGTCAGCCAGCTTGGAATCTTGTTTCCCTTCCAAGCTCTATCGACAATAATGTGTTCTCACAAAGATCCCTCTCTCCATCACCCCCTGCTTGCAACCACATGAAAGTGCTGACTTTCTTCAGCATCAGGAGAGATTTCTTCTTGGCAAAGTAATATTTACAGAGGGAGGGATGGTTGCCGAATACGCTTAAGACTCATGCCTGTCACCAAGCTCCTTAATGGAAAGCAGCTGAACCATTTTTAAAAGGTTCAGTCCAAGGGAGAAAGGAGAAGTAGAGCTGACTGCACCCTGACAAACTCTAACGGATCAGGACTGTACTACATTCTACCAGAAGACATCACCTCCTGATATGTACCCGTCAGATCTTAGCGCGAGAAAAAGCTTTTCCCGTCTGTGAGATCCCGCTGCTCTCTCCTTTGGGAGACACTGACTTAAATCTTTCTTCAGCAGCAATCCTGTTCGTTCTCGGACTGATCAGTCAAGGCATCACAAAGCCAGCTCTAACTGTGTGTCTGTATGGCTACTAGTACTGGAAGTGGCAGGGTCACAACAGTGGTTTCAGCTCTCTAGGACGACTCAGTCCATTAAAGCTAGACAACACAGCTCACAGGTTACAAACCTAAACTCAGGGGGGAGAGACTGAGATTCAGTGGTTGGTGACACATAGAACAGATTGATTATTGCAGTGGTACCCTCTGGCTGCAAAATCAGCTAGTTTTGACTCCCAAACAGCTGCTTTAGCCTTTTAAGGAAGGATATAGAAACTATGACCTACTTCATGTTCCCAGTTACTGCTAGAATATCCAGAAAGGATTTGATTTCCAGGGTGCATAGGTTCTGACCTAGTTTTCAGTCCAAGCAAAAATAACCACCAAAACTCCACATAAGTCAAATTCTATTTCAGAATCTTTTTTTAAATTGACACAGCAGTCTGGAAAGAAATCATCTCCAGTCCCATCCCACAGCAGCTGCGTTAGACTCTTTACACAGATGTCAAAGAAGGTGAAAACTATCAAGGGACAGTAATTCACAGATGTTAAGCACACAGCTTAGCTTGCGAGATATGTTTTGTGTTCTGGCCTCTCTCTGGCCTCTGCGGAGGAATCTAGCTGCTACTTTAAGAGGCCAATGGAAGAACTGGATTTGTAAGCTAGAACTGTCAATCCAATATTACTGGGCTAGCATGCAGTCTCAGGTTTGGGATGCATGATCTGACTTGCTACCAGACGGCTGTCCGTGGGCTGTGGAGTAAGAGCAGTGAAATCAAGTATTTGCTTTTCCTTCCAGTACCCACTGTGAAACCTTTGCTTTCAGAGAAAGACTCGACCAACCCTGCAAACTGCTAAAACACATTTTCGCAAGTAAGGTGTGGGAGGAAGAGAAATTTCCCTTACAGATTTCTGGGGACTGACAGTCATGCATTTCTAATGGCAGCCACGCTCTGTATCAAGCCCAAGCAGCTTAAGAGTCATCTCACACTGCCCTTAGACTGAGCTCACCCACCCCAAGGCTTTGCAAGAGGGTCTCATGGAGGGACAGCAACAGCTAAGCTAACATGGGCAGGCAGAAGACCGTTAGGATCAAAGGGGAAAAGCAGGGTGGCCTTGTGCTCTTCCCAAAACTGTCTGAGGGCTGTCAAAGGAACAGTAAACATCCAGGGAAAGAAGTCAGTTAACGTAATAACCAGCCACTAACAGGAACTATGTGCCTCTAGTAATAAGATGCTTTCAGTGCCTTTTCCTGAGCTTGGATTCCGAGGATTTTACTTCCTCTTCCTCTTCACCCTCTGATGGCTCCCCTGGAGCTTGTTTGGAGATAAACGAATGCAGCTGGCTCCAAGCAAGCTGCTGCGGCTTCTGCTCCAGTCAGTGACCAAGCTGAGAGCCCACAGATAAAAGGTCCCGCTATATTTAAATAAATGCAAAGCATCAATGACATACAACTCCAGAAACACTGCAAAAACCCAATCCTGAGGCCATGAGAGCTACAGACACTCAACGCATCTTTGGCACAGGCCTACAGAAGGCATATAGGTGGGGTCCCAGTCACCAGGTACCTCGTTACAGCAGCAAACAGCAAGTCACCACTGTCTCACAACACACTCCTGACTGTCAGCATCAGCTGGAAGTTGATCCCTGGAATCAACACGCCCTCTAGACATGATATAGCATCACTCTGGAGGCAGAGTCCCTCCACCTAATACTGCTCCTTGCAGCGACAAAGCGCATGGTCGGGCAACAGCCATTGGACCAGAAGCTGACCCATCCAGCCCATCCCTGATTCACAGAGTCAACAGGTCTGGAGCAAGTTGTGTCAGGGACTGCTGAACAACACTAAGGTTACTCCAAGAAAGCTACTGCTGGGGGCCTGGTTTCCAGAGGTACTGAATGGCCACCAGTGTAATCAAAGCTAGAGAAGTCTGTCACCTGGGACTGCTTTCCTTGCATTCCTTCCTTTGCTTAAGGTTTGGGTGTTTGCAATAGGCTTTGAAAAAGTCAAAACAGCTGATTGAATTGCAGATCAAGACTTTCTGCAGAGTATGCCACAGCTTCAGCCAACTCGTACTAATGCACTCTTTGCTTTATACAGCATGTGGAACACGCATGAAAGACCCCCTGCAAAAAAAGGAACACCATCACCCATCTCTTCCTGAGACCCCAAACTATTTGAGCACATTTAGAACTGGAGTCACTGTTCCCCAAGTCCTGGAGAACTAGAATCCTCCCTTACAAAACCAAGAAGAGATCCAACTATGATGTCAGTCCTCAAATCCCAGGCCTTGCTATGTCAGCATTTGGGTCAGGCTCTGTTTCTCAAAGAAGAGATTAGAAAATCAAACAGACTGGGTGAAGTGGGAAGGAGGAGTATACTACATATATGCTTTTTTGTCCTGAGCTCTTGCTCTGGCATGGGGAATTTGACTCCATAATCCTCCTTTATGTTCATGCCACCAGATATCAGAAAGACTGCAGTAACATGAAAGAGAGCAACCTGGGCCTCTGAGTAATTACCAGTTGGCGTCTTGCATCAAACTTCTGATCACGGAAATACCTCCTATAAATTACCTATCTTCTTGCACAACACTCTGAAGTGCTTTGACACACTCTTCAGCAGGGTGCTGCACAGAGATTCAAGTCCTATTGTGCCAAATGCTGTACAGATAAAGACAGTCTGTGCCTTGAAGAGTTTCTAGTTTATGCAAATAAGACAAAAGGAACAGAAGAAAGAATAGAGCGCAGCAAAGCAGCTGCTGGCAAATGGCATGTTGGTTCTGTGACGTAGCACAGATTTGGCTTTTAATCTAAAAACCCCAATGTTTCATTCAATTTACACTTTAACCATAAAAACGCACCCATGTCTGGAGAAGAATACAGAAACTGTTTGACAGCTGACAGAAACTGCACAACAGCTTGGGAAGAAAAGCAAAGGACATGAAATTCAATCCATCTTTTGAAGAAATCACAGGGTATAGTAATTACTTATGTAATTGATGTAAATTCCTAACAGAAACTGTTGGTTTAATGATAATTTTTTTCTGACTTTGAGGGTGGGCATTCAGACCTAACTCACATGCAAAATAAGCCCACTCTGAAATTCTGCAAGAAGTAGTAACTAACAAGGAGGAAGTAGGGAGAAGAAATGGCTGTTCTGCTCTCTGTAGATTGCTGTATCAAGTTCCTCGCTACATTTATATGCAACTCTCCCTAATCATTAGCAGTCTGGTAGAGTATGGAAAGGACTTGATCTATCCCATTGAGTAAAGTAACAAATCTTGCTACAAAAATATTAAATTGAGGCTTCTGATGTAACTTCTCTAAACCATGTCAAGTGGTAGCCTTGGTCTGGCAGGGAAGAAAGGAGGCTGGATCATACGGGAAGGGAGGAGTTGACCATGCTAACACTAACAGAAATTTTGTTTGCTTGTTCTTCATCTTTTTGCATAGTTATAGGTGAGAGGCAATACTGCAGACAAGGTTTTGCTAATTCAATAAAGAAAGAAAGACAGGGAATTTGGGGAATAAAGCAGAAGTGAAAATTATACTCTGGCTCACGTGTGAAACTAGTCATCCCAGAGGATTCAGTACTTACACGGTGACGCCAGTCTCACAACTCCTCTTGTTTTAGGGGTACCAGCACAGATCTCCTAACAACAACAATGGTGCAACAAGACTCATCTTTAACGTGTCAGGTAGTAGCAGAAACACACATGCAGGGGAGTGGTTTGCCAACACGTACAACGGGGGAAAGTATATCTTGTGGGTGATGATGGGACATCACTGCTGCATTGTCTCTACTCTCCAACATGGGCAAAATAAAAGATATCGACTTGTCACCAAACTCACCGGATTGGCTCAGGCCTCAGGTGGTAATTAAGACTGCAGATGAGCTGTTTCTCATTAAAAGCTGGCTTCCCTGGTGGCCTCTGGATGTCAAGGTGAGCGGAGTTGCAGAGTGCGTGGACACCGGTATCCGTCCGGCTGGAGATGTGGAACTTGATGGGAACAATGGGCTTTAGGTTCTGCGCTGCCTTCTGAAAGCCAACACAAGATGGAATCATGAACAGCGAACTCACTTTGAGCTAGCTAGGAAAAAACATCCTCCTCCTTGCTAACCACAGGTTTCCTTATTGCTCATACAAAGAAATAATTGGGAGTTTTACTGTGGGCTGCAAAGAAAGGGATGGGGAGGACTGTGTGGGGGGACAGTGGCTTCCCACTTTTTGTCCTGAAACTATCTCAAACAGAACATCCAAAACGCCATGTGAGCCTCCTAACATGTACATAACAAAGTAAAAATAAAATTCATGTCCTTATCCTTTGTTTTTTATCATCGAGTGAGTGGGAAAGAGGACAGAGAATTACCCATTTAAACCAGACACTGCAATTTACTGCTAAGAACTGGACTCCATTACTTCAGCAGCTCTTAAAGAGCTGCAGAACCCAAGCCTTAAAGGGATGGAAACAGCACGCAAGGATGTCTGTATGACATCAGGCTGCATCCTTTGCTTCCAGTGCAGGCCAGAACGGTGTAAAATCCTGCAGCTTCTTGCTAAAGGCGGAAGCTGTTTTCCATCCACAATGGGAGCAGGGCTACAGAGGGCAACAAGCTTCCACTAATTGTTGAGAGCAGAGGAGGAGCCAGGGGACCAGACGGGTAGCAGCACTGCACTGATGTAATGCATTTATTAGTCCCCCCTGAGAAATATAAATGGATCTAAGAATCAAGACACAGTTCTCATAAAACACACCAGTAGTTGAGGAGCTGACACTGAGCTATCCCAGCAGGTACAGACAACCACAGGACAAACACACGCCACCGAGAGCCAGGAGATGAGATCTCCTTACATTTGCTTCTTCCACAGCTGCATTAATGCAGAACTTGGCTAATTCTTGAGAGACTGTTTTCTTCAGGAGCTAGAGTTGCCTTAATATTCAGAGAATGTCTCACGCTAAGACCTCTGCCATAGCAAGACTAAAGCAGAAAACGACAAACATTATTTACATCATCACAGCGTTCAAGTTTTACAGTCAAGTTCAAGCTTCTCAGAGCCAAAAGGCCCTAAAATTACTCTGCAGCCGAGATGTACTTTAAAAATTAGTTAGCAAACCCTACTGTAGCAAACTCAAACTTACTATTCTTAACGCAAGGGGAAGGACAGCAATTGAGATCCTCTAGGTTCTGCATATGGATTTTGGCATGGATTTGCTGGAGAATCCACCTGCAGCTAGGACTGTTGTTCCCCTTTCCCAACTGCTCCTCTCCACACAGCTGGCTTTTGTCCCCACCCTGTTTCTGCCTTTCCGTTCTGCCCACTAACAAAGGGCTGGAAACCCAACTGGGTGAATTACTACAGGTTCCTGCGGGGAAAGTAAATAAAACCCTGCTAAATGAGTCATTAATTTGGTGTCTTTTATTAGAGATGCACACACGAAAGAGAGTAAAAGAGATGTTAACATGGTTAATTAGATGCTATATATTTAAGGGTCTGAATAGACTGGCCCAAGTTTAGCAAAGCCAGGGTGGGTTTTGGTAAGGGACAAACATTGGTAGGTCAAGAAGTTACTGGAATACCAAGGTTTCTAATGCAATGTTAAAATCATAGTAGGTCTTAAAGTAGGTTGCTGGAGCACTGCAAAATACAACTTTTTCTTTGTGAGGACAGGCCTTTAGACAAAAGAATCCAATGTAATTTGTTACAGGGGATGAGTGAAGCATATCTGAAAGACTGGAAAACAACAACAAAGCAGAAAACCAGATGAATAACTAGAAATTTCCTTCTCTTTCCCATCTCCACTTCTGCGTAGTAAACCCAGCAGCGGTTTTTATTATATTTTAATTTGGTACCAAGAGTCAATAAAGTTTGAACTGCTGACTCACAAATACCTTCCAGACTTGTACTATTTGAGCAGACAGGATCCTGGGCTCTCAGAAATGTACTGTCAAAATGCACAGGGAAGCAAGGAAAAAACGTAACCAAGCTGTAGGGGAAGGCTTGGGAAACAGAACAAAAATGACCCTAGCCTTTTCCCCTTCCTAATCCTTCTATCTGGAGTTCACATGTGGTTACAATTAACAATGAAAATCTTTATTTATCACCCTTAAGCAGAAAGAAGCAGACAGAAATTAAATAGCTTTCTGCAGTAGACCTTGGCTTGTGCCTCAGCAATTTGTCTTAAAGCTGAAGCTGCATTTTAAGAGCGAAGTTTCTGCAAAGATAGGTTTGGCTTTTGCAGGCTACTCCCTTCCTCCAACCTCTTCTTCCGCTCCTTTCTCACCAGGCAAAATCCAGCCAGTGGGAACACAGCTGAGGGGGGAAGAGGGAGAACAGGAGAGAACATGAAAAAAATACTCCTTTCTTGCTATGGGCTTGGAGAAGTTTGGATGCAGCACTCCTCTGGATCCCACACTGCATCCCATTTCACTCACTGCATCTTAACAAAGCTGGATGATGAGAAATCACTGTTTGGATCTCTTCTCCTCTGCCAGCAGGAGTTGAGCCCTGTTGGAGGGCAGACTGGAGAGGAAGAGAGGATTGCAGATTCCAAGGCAAATCTGATTGCATCCCCTGCTCAGGTGAGCCAATGAATCCACAAAGGTGCAGGACTGAATGACAGGTTCAACAAAGGGTATTTTCACAGCTGCCCTTCTCCAGCACCATTTTCTCCCAGGCACACCTCTCTGGAGAAATGATCGAAGGATGTATGTGCTGGACATCCAAGGAGGAATGTGACCACCATCAACAACAAATCTCACTTTTGAAAGCTGAAAGCTTTGTTTGTCGATTCTTCCTCCAGCCTAACAGGCACACAGTTGATAATATACGATCAACTGCTGCTTCCAGTTTTAATATTTCATTTATACCCCACATCCTAATTAATCTCCTTAAAGAAAAAATTTCTGAAAAGCTGAACTTCTTCACAGGCAGTTCAGGAATGACCCCTTCACCTATGCAAATGTCTCCTATCTGCACCATTCAGACATCCTTCGAGCCTGTAGGCAGCTGAGAGTTTCCTCTTCTGGTGCCTGTATACTTTAATCTGTTAATATCACCCACACTGAATTTCAAAAAAGGTGCATTATTTACATTTAGTAACTGCTTGGATAGCAACCAGTTTTTCCTGCCCTTTCAGAAAAAACAAGTCCCTAAAATAAGCAGGTCTTTCATCTAAGGAGCCCAAACGGCTTAACTGCTATTAATCCAGATCCCTACCCTGTTGGGTATCATCCTATGGGGGAAAACTGAGGCAGAAGCACTTTACCCCTGGGCACTCAGCTAAAAAGCAACAGAGAAGATCCAGGAGTAAAGGAGCTGGGTTGTCCTCCCTCGTGCTCAGAGCTCACAGGTCTCTGCTCCCTTCGTTAAGCCACAGAGCACGCAAATATCCTTCATTACAAACACTGAAATCTTGGCTTGGCACCTGCTGGAGGCCTTTCACTGAACCAGATCTCACCCATTTTCATCTAGCCTTCACTTCCCAAGTCCTAGTCTTTTCAGATGACCATATTCTTTGAGCAGCAACAAGCACCCCAGGGTGTTAGTTCATACCTCTAACACCCCGCATACCAGCCATGCAGGGGAAAGTATTACTTGCATTTAGCAGGTCTGTTCTGCTAACAGGTTTCATTCACTACCATATTTTGAATTATGCAGAAATTTCCACTGTTGTGTGCCAGAGTGATATGGATCCACATTCCAGATTGCTATTATTACTCACAGCTCAGTTCTCACTCTGTACAAATGCTGGAGAGGCAAGATGAAGAGGCCCATTAATGTATACCACCTATGGAGGAAGCAAAAGTTCATCCGCTTCTCTCCTTGAAGCCTAAATAAAAAAATCCTCAAGATACTCAGCCATCTACCTCGACAGGGCATCTAGGAACTCGCAAAATCAAGTGTGGATAGGTGCGTTCAAGAGAAACTGTGCATGAGGAATGTTTTGGGAAAAATAAGTGTATTTCTCTTTCACAGCAGCTGGATTGCTTACTGGTTTCATCATGCACAATGGTGTTAGTTGCACAGACACGAGGGATCGTACTGTGTTGCCTGGGATGCTGCACAATTTATAATTTGCTGTGCTCTAATAAATAATAACATGCAAGCTTCTGGTTGCAAGTCATCGCAGCCTCACTGGCTCAATGGGTGCTATGTCAACTGAAACTAATTAAAAATCTTACTCATTTTTAGTGGAATAGATAAAAGTTGAAGTGAAAGCCCGAAAGAAAAAGCTGAGAAAGTGGCTTCTGCTAAAGGAAAGGGTTTCCAAAGCAGTCTCTCGTGCTACTGAAATTATTATCCAAACAGAGATTGAAGATGACATTTCTCTTGGTCCGTTTTCCTTTCTTCCTTTTCTTTGGGGGGGTGCGGACAAGAGCAGGAGGTTGTATCAAAGCTGCCTTGCATAGTAAGGAGTTTGTGTATGTTCTCTTGCTCTGCTCTTCTACTTCCCCTTTTCCTTTCATGAGGAATAATATCTGGCCTTAGCACAAGGCTGCTGGCCAAAACAGAGCTTCGTGTGGGGAAGATTAGTTTTGGGCAGCATTCACCAGCACAATGGGAAACAGCACGCTCAGGACATGGTTCAAGCCAAACATGAAAGGGAACTTAAATTCTGTAGGTCCTAACAGGCCTTGCATAGGGTGCCTGTTAGCACAAGCAACAGCCACTCACTTTAGCAAAAGGTGCTACACAGGAGACCTTCCTCCCTCCACGGGAGGGACATTCGTAAGAATGCAGACGAGAGGATGAAGTCCTGCATCTGGTTAAGTTTTCACATGGAACTGGAGGGAAGCCAAGTCACAGGACTCAAACTTCCCCATCTGGGCAACCCAGGTCTGGAATTTTGTTCTGGACCCATCACTGGCAAGCTGGGCTTCCAAGTGCTTCAAGACAAATACATTGTCTCCAAAGAAAAAGTTAGGTGTTGCCTGCAAAGCCCACCCCCCTCAAAGATATATTAAAAGCTCCTTCAAATATCTACATCCGTCCCCCAACTAAAACAAGTCTCCATTTCCTCCAGACGGTCCCAGGGCTCTGCTACATAGCAGTACTGAGGACAACAAAAGCTTCCATGTCCTGGGTGACACAGTGCTTTACAGGGACAAGGGGTTTCAGACAGGCCTTCTGCCCAGCCCCAGTCCAGCACTTTCACCTTTTATCACACAGCAGGCTGCAGTACACACTCACAAACCAGTCCATTACACAGCTGTTGAAACACAAGGTCTAAACCTCCCAGGTCATCCGCTTGCCTGTAACGGCAAACAAATGTCTGAACATATTTAGCATACAATAAGGATCTCATTACAGATTTAATTTTGCCCTTCCCTTCAGTTGCCTTCCTGGCTTTGGAAAGTTGCGAAGTTCAAGGCTGTACAGAAATGGAGGAAGGAAGATAAATTCCTACAGGCCCCAGAAGTTTTCTATTAAAGCTGCTTTAAGACTTCCCATGTGGTTCTAATAGACACAGCCCTGCTCAGCAGTGCCCAGCATCAATACCACCACATGAAAGCAAAGCACATATCCCAGAACTGGCCTGCAAAGTGCTGATACTGAGAAAAGACAACACCAAATAAGTTTATCTTTTTCTTTTTTTCTTCTTCTTTTCTCCTTTAATCACCCATCCTACCCATTCGCCTGTTAAAACAAAGTTCCTTGGATAATGCAAAACAACTGCTGGGCTCACCCAAAGTCCGGCGCCTGGGGCTGAGACATGGATGGTTCAGAGGATTAGATAAATGAGATAGAAAGTCCTTTGGGGCTCTTCTTTCAAGATCTGCGCAATATTTATACACTTTCTCCACAATGGTGTCAGGCAAGAAGCCATACAAATACACCCTGAGAACTCTTATTCAAACCATAATTCATCACGGTTTCCTTCTGCGGCCTCCTTCGCGAGAGCACACAGGAACTAATCACCCTCCTCAGTAAACCAAGACACAGCGTGGAAACGTCTTGGCCGTGGTCACAGCGTGGCTGGGTGCGACAGCTCCCGGACCAGCTCTTGTCCTTCCCGAGATCTAGTTCAGCTAATGTAACTAATTGAGGCAGAGCACAGGCTATCACAAACAAGCACGGTGGGCACACCACCTTCAAACTGCCACGGTTGGTGACCTCAGGTTAAACAGCCCAAAAATGAGAGATGAGTAACAAGGCGGCTGGCTATTAATACAAAGGTGTGAGCTGACTTACAGCGGTTTCAATCTCTTCAACAATCTCTTATCTCCTAGACGGGCATTTTGAACTATTACACGATGCTTCTAAAAGACAAAAATGACATAGCTTCCTTTCAAGTCCTGCCCTCCACAGGAACATGGGATTCACCAGCACTGCTCAAACGTGCAGCTCAACAGCAGCTTGTAATTAAACTACAATTGGGTTACACAAACATCCAGGTGTGCTAAGCATTTCCTCTATGCAAGTGACCCACTTTCTACTCGCTGGTCTAATAGTGGGCCTTTTGCATTCCTGTTGCGCACTCACTCCAAGCCCAAACAACAATTGGGTCCTAAAAGCCATCCTTATATTCTTATCCTTATGGGAAATGTTCTGGGGCAGCACAAGAACAACAGTGACAACAGGCTCATACCTTTTTTTCCCCAGCATATTAGAACAACTCCAGAAGAATGGAAACTAAGCACTGGTTTGGTTTTTTTTTCTGGAACAATGGATATCCTGCTGTGCTTTGTTCCAAAAATGTCTATCAGAGGCATGCTCTCCCCAGAGAGTGCAGCATCTAGTTTCTAAATCTATAACAGACTTAGACGTGAACTAGAAGCAAAGCAGCTAAGCCTGCTCAGAGCAGAGGCAGTTCTAAGAATGAGTGGAGGCAAAGCCGTAAGTGTAATGAAGCTCACCTGCTTAAGTACCTTCATGTGGGACAGCACCTGAGTTGAGGCTCTCAGAATCATAGTTCTGAACTCAGACACCCCACTTTCAAGTCTCATTAGAGGGTTCACATCTTTTTCAGGATCACGATCTCAATGTCTCCGACCTCACCCGGATCTATTTCTTCCACCTGTATACTGATATAATTTCTAAAGCACTTTGACTGAACATTATAGTGTATGTGCAAGTGTCTTTTATTGTCAATCTAAAAATATTATTTATCCTTGATAATATCTGTAGCTCAACAATGTGACTCTTGAAGTTCTGTTTTAATGACTATGATTAGCAAGGACCTACCTCCAAATAATTCTGGACTCCAATCACTGACTGATCATTCGAAGTCTCCATAACTCCACTGCAGGGCAAAACAAATACAATAGTTATTGATGTGTCAAGACCCAAGGACTTGACACAGAGTCCACCAAAACAGCCAGACGTTAATGGGGGACAGTCATCAAATGGCCAGCTATTGAGCAACCTGAATCTTTTTAGAGAATTTGTAGGGACCAAACACTTTGATGAATGTACAGGAAAACAGATGCAGTGGTTATTTACAAGAAAGGAGGCTGGAAATAAAAAACATCCTTCAAATGTTTCTCTCTGGGCTAGCCCTTCAGGTGGGGGCTGATGAGAAGGTAAGGCACACAAATTACACTAGAAAAGAGTTTGCAGAAGAAACTATTTCAGGGCCAGAAATTGGTTGCCAGTTGCAGGCCCCTTTCTTCCAGGCCCTGTGGAGGTCATGAAGGGACTAAAAGTTCATGAAGATGGTTTGTGACGAGCTTCCTACTACAGAAGTCACAGCCATTCACAAATGCTGACGAAGTTCTGAGAGATATATCCCAAGGCTAAACCCAACCTAGCAGTAACTACTCAGAGTAATTGAGGTCAGTACCCACAGCGACACAGCCCGTGCACTGCAGAACTGTGCGCTTCGGCATACGATGGTTTTATTCTGTAAAAGCCTCACGAAGATAGGCACAATTCCAGGAGCTGGAGCCGTACAAATTCTCCCACACACTTTCTTTTTAATGTAAACAAGCAGAGCTACACATGTGGGGTGTTTAAGGCCTGGGGAAACCCAACTTCAGCTACTGTCATGCAGGGCTCAGCCCACAGCCCACTCTGCCTTCCTCCCTCCAGCAGCGCAGGTACCACGGCTGCAGGGACACAGGGCCTGCTCCCCTCCGGCCCCAGACCACAAGCTCGCCGCCTTCCCCCTCCTTGGCTTTCTCTCTGCCCATTTCATGCATCTCCTGCCCGAACCGTCCCCTTCCTATCGCTTCTACACAACAAGCAAGCAGAGCCCAGCTCCCTGCCCGCTCTCACCTACTCTTCAAGGGGTTTTTCCCCTCCCCAAACCACCGCACTGGCCCATCCCTCCCCTCAGCCGCCTCCTCGTGGCTCTCCCGTCCCCACCCCTGGCGAACGCCCCTCAGGGCCGGTTTCCCTCCGCCGCACACGGCTGGCGGGGCGGCTGAGGCACCTACCTATACCTACTGCCCAGGTACTGAAACAACACTAGGTACCGGGCCGGGGGAGAAACCATCTCTGCCGCCTGCGCCCCTGCGGCGGGGGTCGAGGTCCGGCTCCGCGGGGCGGCCACCCGCGGCCTTCCCACCGCCCCTCGGCCCCTTCC
>NW_020799127.1:6114049-6116576 GCF_003259725.1 Athene cunicularia | reverse complement strand
GGTTCAGGGCCCTCCGCCTCCCTCTCCCGGCCCAGGGACTCCTCAGCCCGTTCCGGAGGTTTTCCTTTTGCCCGGAGGGAAACGAAGCGACTGAGGGAAGGTGCCCTGAGGGAAAGGGAGAGATGGAGGGAAAGTGCCCGGAGGAGAATGGAGAGATGGAGGGAAAGTGCCCGGAGAGAAATGGAGAGACTGAGGGAATGTGCCCGGAGAGAAATGGAGAGACTGAGGGAATGTGCCCGGAGGGAAATGGAGAGACTGAGGGAATGTGCCCGGAGGGAAATGGAGTGAGAGAGGGAAGGTGCCCAGAGGAAAATGGAGCGACTGGGGGAAAGTGCCCAGCCAGTGCTTGTGAGGGAACAAACCCATCTTGAATCTTGCGCTTTATCTCCTCGGCAGTTCTTCAGCTCTAAAGTTCTACAGCAGGCAGCCGCCTCTCACCGAGTGGCTTTGCCTTAAGATTTGATACTAGAAACCACCCAAGCTGGACTTAGTTTGGGTTTTTTGTTCAGTTTCTAATGTGAAATGATCCCTCAGGCTATTCCTAGCGCAGCGCTTGGGGCTTTGGTTGCCCCCGAGTCTGATCAGAACGTCAAAATTAAGAATCAAAGTGCCAAAGCAGGAATGTAAAAAAAAAAAAAAAAAAGGTTTATGGGGCCAGAAGTTTAGAGACTGAAGACCAGAGCACAGTATTTACCACAGTGAACGGCCCCCCACACTATCCTTGGCCTATGTTGGGGTTACTTGTGAGTTTGGGACCATTGACTCAGAGGCTCTGATGTTCCCAACCCACCCCGCGTGAAACTGCTCCTGACTCTGCCCATAGCCATGTCAAAGTCCCCGCAAAAAAACAGCACAGGCATTTCGGGTGAGCTTCTGTTCAGCTATTTCAGCCTGGCTGTGAAAAGATGTGTGCAGGCTGCTGTTTGCTGAGGATAAATAACAGCTACAGGGACAAAAATAGGTGAAGATAATGATATTAAACAAAGGCTGCAGATATTCTTCATGACTATGTATTTTAAAACCTTTATCCGTCTTGCTAAAATACCGAACGGCAATGTCTATATGTACAATAGATAGCCTCAAACTGGAATAAACGATCGCCCAACTAATTAGCAAAACAGGGAGAGCAACAGAAAAATCCCTGGCCGCCTCATACAAATCTGAGATCTGTTTTGAATGGAAAAATCCAACCAGCTTTCAACTCACACAATGGCATCCAGACTGTATTATAATGAAAGTGATGAATCTCAGCTTTAAAGAGGATGGTAATTTCTAATCCCTGAGCTTGTACATACACACGCAGGCAGAAACATCCACGCACTTTCATCTGTGCTGGAAGAACCAAAGAGAATAAAAATTGTATTGATCTGACCTTTATGAAACCACATAAAGCAGAGGCCACAAGAGGTCACCTTGCCCCTTCTCCTGGGCTGAGGCGATCAGCGGGGCTAATTCCCTTTCCTGCCTTCTTCAGAACCCCCCAGCGTTTGATAATTGTGTTAAATAAGTCAGACTTTTTGCTCACACACAGATACTGTTGACTGTTCCTGACAAATCTGGGAACTCAGATGGAAACAGGAGCCTGGCCTAGAGCTGAACCTTATCTGTAGTTTGTGTATGGAAATGGCACCGAACATCTTATTTCATCTCATTTCGTCACAGTTCTGTCCACGGCTGAGGTAAGGCCTCATTGTGACCTTTTGCCCTGGATTCAGATGCCCCTGGCCCTAGTGTTTGTCCGACTCCTGGTTTTAGTTGAGGTCCGTATTACCCAGGATGCATTTTCTTAAAATGTGGAGATTTACATTCGGGCTCTTCTCTGAGTCTTTAACTCATTAAAACTTGCAGTGAATGGTGGTTTATGCTGTTCTTCCGTTTGTGGTGCTCGATGGGCGGAGGATCAGAGCTAAGCCCACTGTAATTAGCCTCATTTATCCATGCCACATTACACTGCTGTGTCCTGCAGCAGATGTGATCTGTTCAACTGGACCCGCAAGCCCAGATGTCTTCCTCCCTCGCGTGATTGCACTGGCTTCAGAGGAGTTCCTGCAGATTTACTGATGGCTGATGGGCAGCCGCAAATCCACTGCCGACAGAAAATTAAAAACTAGATTACGTAGCTAACAGGATTGATGCCAATCCTTTTGACACCGCCGGCATGGAATCGCACGGCGCGTCCTGGACGGTCTGATTTTCTCCTGCCGTGCCCACACCCCGGTGGCGATCCCACCCTCCGGTGACCGGCAGCACCCCCAGCTCCTGGCTCACCCGCAGGCGTTGCCTTGAGCTGGTGGCCACTGTCCCAGCCGGCTCAGCCCCCAAACCCACGCCTCACACAGGGCCACGCGTGTCTTCCGCCAACCTAACACTGAGGAGAAAGCCCCGGCGGGCAGCGGGACCCGCGTCTCCCCGCCCCACCGGCAGCCTGCGGGGGCCCGCACCTCACCGCCGCCCCGGGGAGGGGACGGGGCCCCGCGGACCCAGAGCGCAGCGGCCCTTCGCTCCGCTCCATCCCGCGGGCGGTTCC
>NW_020799127.1:6023494-6113999 GCF_003259725.1 Athene cunicularia | reverse complement strand
AAACTTCTGGCCCCATAAACCTTTTTTTTTTTTTTTTTTTAGCCGTCTTGAAGGAATCCGGGCTATGACAACAAAGACTCCGTCTTAGCTGTGCTGCATTTAAATCAGGCCGTTGCAGAAATGCCCAGGGCTGGAGAGGAGCCTCCACTTTCTGGGTACAGATGCTCCATTGTGCCCGAAGCATCCTTGGCTAGGTGTCCGGATGGGCTAGGGTGTCCTTGTGCTATAAAATAAGGAAGATCAGGGCTCCCATAGCAAACAATCTCCTGCTGCTTTCAACACTCTGCCTGGATGGAGACAGAGGGAAAGCAAGACAATAGCCTGCAGAAGCAAGTTGGTTGACTGTGTGAACAGGGGAAGGAGTTATAAGGGGGTCTCTCCTTCCCTGGAGGCGTTGCTTGTTGCTCCATCTCAAAACCTTTTTGTTTATTAAGTGGAACGGTTTGTATTTTCCTTTTAAGTGCATTTAAAAAGAATTTCTTGGAAGGCAGGGTTGATAGGAAAGGCTGCAGTGGTCTGTTGCTGTGGCTGCTCTGAACAATTGTCATTTTGCGGATGGGTGTGTGGTTGTGTACAGCTGCAGGTAAGGCAGACACCTGGGCACGTGCATCTTCCTTATCCTGGCACTCTGGAATATGTAGGGCCGTGGAAAGGGTCCTCCTTCACGCGTTTTAATTTTAGTTGCCTGCTAAGACCCTGCTCTTTCGTGTTCCAGAGCTGGTTCAGAAAGTGTAATGGACAGTGTCATGTGAGATGACAGGCTGGTCCTATTTGTGTGCCTGGTTGGCATTGGAATCATGGGAGTTTTTCATCTGGAAAAAGTTAGATGCACGGACAGGTTTGCAGAAAGGTACGAAGCTTCTTCTTTAAACCTCTGCTCACTTGGCATCAATTAGAATTTATCCGCCCCCCCCCTTTTTTTTTTTTTTTCTCTTCTGACTGTCATTTTATCCTATTGTGCTGCAGAGCATGTGAACTGTTCAGTGGCATCCTTCCAGAGCTGTGACTTCACTGTCCAGATGTCTCGTTCCACATGGCAGTGACCCTTTTCCTGGTGACGTCAAGATTGATTGATATGTTTATTTATTTATTTTGCCTTTGGTGTGTGTGGGCTTCAGGCCAAGTTTCTTAGTATGCAGGCAACATCATTCTGCTCTGTCTGCTCCATCCATACAAACAAAACAGCTCTTAGAGCACTGTGTTGGACCTTTATCAAAAGCCAGTTATTTAAGCATGGAATTATGAACTATTTCCCAAATGGCCAGACACAGTCTGCCTCTTACAGGGAGAACAAGAGATTAGACTAGAGAAATAAGCCTGTGTGTTTCAGGAGGGCTGAAATATAGGTGGCAGGGGAATATGTAAACTATGAACACCTCAAACACTGAAACAATAGTGACATTAGCAAGCCTATAGCAAAAAAACCACAACCCAAACCAGTAGAATTCTTAAGACTTTCTCAAAGGGTACAAAATTCAACCAGGTTTTAGCCTCCTTATATACTTTTCTTCATCCCTTTAGTTCTTCTGTTACTTGTCCATAATACAAGAGAATTCTTAGCTGCCTGTGAGGGGCAGGACTTCTTCCATAGTGTGTATGCTTACTAACATGTCCCTAAAATCTTACAACTATAAAAAAGGTAGAATGCCATACAAGCTAAACTAGATACAAAAATAAAAGATAGATAAAAATGTGGTGAGAGAAGGTACAATATAATCCACCTTCTCGACATAGACTGAGACAGCAATAGATAAAGTCATTTGTCATAGGAAACATCTGTGGAAGAGGCAAAAATTTAATCCAGATTTCCCATACCAGTCCCTTGGCTAGGAATCACCCTCTCTTTCCTGCTGACACCCACTGCTGCACAGAGCCCCTTTGCGCTTCCCAGCGAAGGGTTGTGCCGTGTGTTACAATTGGCTTATTCTCCTTGACGGTGAGCCTTCGAGATCATCAAATTGTTTCCTGTTATAAAGAGGAAGAAAAAAAACCAATTGCACAGGCATAAACAAACACTGTGTTAAGCATCCCATCATAAGGCTACCAAACTAGTCTACTTTAGCAATCAAATCCAATTACATGTCAAAACACTCCAAATCAATACTCAATATACACTCAATTCATCATTGCTTTCTACTTTATAGGGACCAGTTGCTACAGAGAAAACTTTTTTTTTTTTTAAAAAAGATTTGTTACTTAAATGTGTATAGATCTTTAGATTGGTAGATAAGCCTTATTTCTGTAAGGCATCTTGTAGAGACGTGTATATTCAATTCCAGTAAACAAGTATAATTACCTTGAAAGACCAGTTCTAGCACATTTGACTGCAACCCCAATAGATATTGCAGCTTTCATCTCTCTGACGTGCAGAGCCTCTGTTTAACTAGCAGAAGTCTGGGAAATCTAGGAACACGTTTCTGACTTGTTCCACTCGGTCACAGAAGGCAGTGGTCTGGTGTAATGCAAAGAAGAACCCATTCCTGCCCTTCCCCTTGCAGATTTGTTAGGCAACAGTATGAGATGGGTACATTTGGCTCATTCTTGCAAAATGGGAAGTCCTGGGGCACACTGCCAGCTCCCACGGCTTACCCCCTACCTTTATTCCCTCCTCGCTCCGGGAAGATTCGCTTGGTGCTAAGGGATGGGTAGGGGTATCGTTACTCATTCGGGGTGTAAATTCACTCTAGGAACAGCCATGAGGACAAGGGAAGAGTAGAAACAAATTGCAGAGGTTGGACCTGGCTGTAGCGCTCTGCGGGTCACAGAAAACCCCAGATGCCTCTGTGGTAATTCCCAGGAGGGAGGGAAATAAGTGGTTATTTCCTTAACTAGCATTGCTATTGTAGTTGTTGTTGCTATTAACTAACTTTATTAATCAGACTTGTCGTGAGGTCAGGGTTACCCGCTGCAGCGTGGGCTGCGTGTCAGTGGGGTGAGCCAGGAGGTGCTGTGCTCTGACTGTAGCACAGTGACTCAGATGCCAGAATCTTCTCAGGAGGAGCCCTTACAGCCACCGTGACCTAAGGGGACAGACAGCTAACAGCATCCTGCCAGATACATCCCAGCCCCTGGCCACCGAGGGACCTCTGTGCTGCTTAGCAGGAAAGGCAGACCTGCAGTTGAGGCGGAGGCTACACAAGACCGCGTAGGTGCCCAGATCTGAGGGGTGCCAGTCTTTCTCCACCTCCCCTATTCCTTGCAGCCTCTTGGCTGGCTGTGAGGCAGCAGTGAGAACCTCGCAGGACTCCCTGGAGCAGCACTGTCATCAAGCAGTGACCCAGGGACACGGGCAGAGACGTTTGTTGTAGCAGTGTGCAGCACTGTCTGCACGTTAGCGTGGCTCTCACTAGGCAGAGAAAATTGCTGGCGTGTGATTCTAGCTCCATGAAAGATGCAAGGAAAAAAAAATAATTGTCATTTGCCAGAGGAAGAGGAAAAACAAGTACATTTAGAAAATGTTTTTTAACTCTTACTTGGGTGTTTCAAGCAGAATGGGAAGTATTAAAATTCTTAGTCAAACTGATCTGGCTAAGACTGATAACAGATTGAATTAGACAAGTTTAAAGCTAGCATAACCAGTTTTAATGCATACATGCTGTGTGAATGTGTGTTAGTGAAGGTCTCTGCAGAAAAAAACTTCAGTGGCTTCTGTGTTGATTGATACTGCTCGCCATTGATGTGCTGTTTGAGATAAGCCAAACTTATTAGCTTAAGTTACCTAAAAGCAAATCTAAAATAGCCAGAATGGCCCAAAGAAAGAATTTTCACCTGTTTAACTAAATCAGTTTAACAAAAAGAGCACGTGCATTGATTTGAAATTGTTTTTTGTTACACAAGTCTCCTTATGTAAGCAAGATCCCCGATACTGATTGCAGTTGCATGAAGATACGCCTACACAGAGAGCTTCTTTCTGAATCAAGAGACTACCGAGTACAGTTGCCATCACCTGCTGGTTTAGCTGCACGAGAGAGAAGATATTATCACAAAAGCAGCGTGATATTATCTGTATCAATCATAATACCCATCTTTATCTGTCTATTCTATTTCTTCTCTCTTTATCATTGCAGTTCTAAAGTCAAAGGGTCTGAAGTATGTAGAGGAAGAAGACAGAGCAAAGATGTCACTATATACTTACTTCCTCTCACAGTACCAGCCCTGAGATGCTCTCCCAGTTACAGCAGTCTGTCCTGTCCATCCAGCCCCTAAGTATCTGTACATCAGTGCGGTGCTGTCTGTAGCAGTGAGGCTTTGTTTCCTCTCCTGGCTTCCAGCCTCCCTTTTTCAGCATCACTTTCAAGTGACCCCAAGTCAGTAATACAGAATCGAATCTGGCCTTTCCCCAGGGTTGTACTGGGGCATGGTTTATGGTGGGGTCCATCCCTAATCAGGGTGGCTTCTCCCCCCACATAGGTATTTGTGGTGGTTTGTGGGGACTGTAGCTGTGACAGCCTCACCCCAAGGGCCCTCCTTTGCAATCCAGGCTGCATTACATTTCAGCTGCTCTTGTTTCGGGGGAATCCCATTCACAGCAGGTCACAGCAGGACCCTCACGTGGCACAGGTTTTTTTTTTCTGCTGTAGGTGGTGTCACGGAAGCATATGGAAGCAGAATTCCCTTAATCTGAGCTTCCCTGTCATCAAAACTACCATGTGAATCCTGAAGTACTCAGGAAAAAGCTGCAGTCCTTCAGCCTGCATTACTGTGGGAAGATCTGAAGGCATTTATTCAATGTGTAGTCAGGGAAAATCCCTCGGTATGAGAGAACTGACTGGGCGACAACTGACTTGAGATATCTGGCTTGGCTTTATAAATGGTATTTTATGCCAAATTTTTGGCAAGCAGTTTCCTTAGTAACTTTGAATTGTGAACTGCCTAAGTAGGGTATCCCAAAGGGCCAAGGTTCAGAAGCTAAAACCCTGATCCATCACAACTCTCCAAATCAGAAAAGATTTTTTTAATATATTTTTTTTCCCCCAAGATAAAACTGCCCAGACTTAGAAGCTGTGAGTTTGCAGTGGATATTAAACTCTGAAATACAATCTCTCAGGTTGCTCAAGGGAGCTGTAGCTCATAAGTTTCATGGTGTAGCACACAGACAAAGGAAACCGTGATATTTCGTAATTTGACGATTGACTTTGTTACCAGAATAACACTCCTGTAACACACCTTGCTTCGTAATAGTATGTACCTTGTGAGAACATCTGCAAACTTTGAAATGTTTCTTGTTGTCTAGCAGATGAGTTTCTGAGCTGGAAGTTGCTTGCCTTCATTTTCAGTAGTTGTTCCTCTCTGTTGTCTTTCTGCTGGCTGGGATGTGGCTACACAGAGATGAAAATCATCTGTCTGATAGTCTTCTGACATTTTTCTCTCTCCATGGCTCTCCTTCTGGTCGCCCTGAGATAAGCGTAAAGAGAAAGCTGTTCAACCTGAATGATTTTTGCAGGAGAAGTTTCTCAAAAACTCTGACTGTCACATGCTGAGGGTGCAAGTCTGGACTGTGTTCCCTCAAAGCCTTCCAGAGGGCAACACCACAAGGAACTGCAGACTTTGTCCTGTTAGGATGGCCAAAAGCCACTGAGAAAGCCAAGATTAGGATTTTGCTAGTTGCTAGTTTTCTAAATGTAATAAAGAATGTAAGAGGGTTCAAGTTAGATGGCAAAGCTTGCTAAAAGGGAAAAAGTCAAAAGAGCAATAACCCTGTGGTGGAAGAGGGTAATTAGGCCCAGAGGTAAAGTGACTGAGAGAGATGCTGATGCTAGCTTATCTCTGCTATTGAAATTATCTGTGGGAGAGTCATCCATTCCTCCTCAGAGAATGCCACATGTCTTGATAATTGTGCTTCGTTGGTTGTCTTGGCACCATGCAGTGCCTCTGGATTCCAACCCCGGTCCTCGAAGGACTGCAGCATGGCCAAGTAAGCACGTAGGATAAGAGTTCAATGAAACATTATTTGGCGTAACCTCATTCATGTGGACTCTAGACAGGCTCCTGTTGAAATGTGTGTTACTGCAAAGCCAGCGAGCTTTGCATTCTAGGGATAAGTCAGAGTCCATTGTCACTCACACTGCTGAAGCTCAGGAAGCTGGAAAGGTGCCACAAAGCCAGTTTTGTGGTGATGGGAAATGATGGTGTTGAGCCTTCATCTGAAGGGAACCCAGGCTCTCTGCTAGCTAGAGTGGAGAATCAGCAGTCCGGGGGCTGAGGGCCACTTGCTTTGGCACTCAGTGATTGTGCGACTGAGGAAAGTCCATTTTATTCGTTTCAACAGCTCCTGTTTCATTTTCCTTTGCTAAGAAGAGGGACAGGATGGAAGGGTCACACTGTATCTGAGTCAAGAGCCTGTGAAATAATTAATGTTTTTGATGACAAAGCACCTTCATTAACGTGATGCCATCAGCACTGATTGATCAATCATTTCTGGTGATTCCTTTAGGTAGGAAAGTATGGCATTCCAGCACTGGGCTCTGAGAGGAGGGGGGCTAGAAGGGAGGGCAACCATACTGCTACCCCACACACCAGGGACCTCTCCCAGCCCGCGTGAGGGAAGCCTTCATTTACCATTTACCTTCACTTTGTTATGCCTCCCAGAGACAGGAAGGCGACTGGAGTCAGGCTGGGTTTTGTTGGTCTCAGTGGCATCATCGAGGCTGCTCTCCAGTCTACTGAGGGGGAAGGGATGCCACAGCATGCTGGAGAATCCTTTGCCTGGAGGAGCTTGGACTGGGTGTCTGGCAGCTTCCTCAGGCTGGCCTTCCCTGTGCCAGACATCCTGAGACGGGAGCTTGTTGCACGTTATCAGTGTTATCAGTGACATAGCCTCTATTAATCTTGGTGCTTTTGCAAAGTTTCGCACTGTCAGTAGGGTGTTTCAGCTTTGGCCTGTAATCACTGGATAAGGAATAAAGCTCTGTCTCCCTTGCTAATGCACAGATCAGGGCATTGTACATTCCACTACAGCTCCTGAGTTAGTTAAATACATGCTGGGGGATCTTGCAAGTTCCTTTCTCCGGTGAACCAGTATTTTCTGGTTTGTAGGGCACATAACCTGGGGTTACTAACACAGGTACAGAGAGTTGAGACACCCTGTTCAAGTCATGGAGTGGCTATAAGGAGGCTGAAGGCTTTCAGTTTGGTATTAGGGCTTAAGAGGGTAGCAGGTGAACTCAGGATGGAAAGTGTGTGCGCTGGATTATTTGAGGTTAGGAACAGCATGAAGGCTGAGACCTGTAATCAGAGCTACCAAGAGCGACTTTGGGTCTGGATGCAGCTGTCTCTAGGCTGTGTCTGTCCTGTCTGACATAGTTTGTCAGGGAGCACACATGCCTAGCCCTGGTTCAGATACATGGGGCTGGTGAGAGAGCCAGTTTCCCCACCACCTAGTAGTTTCCTCTAGCCATAGCAAAATAAATTTATGTTAATTCCTGCACCTAAAAGCTGCATGCAACAACCCCATAAAGCCTCAAGTCTAAGCGTCCTAAAATACTCTGTTCTCAAGGAGCAGTGGAAGAGCAGGGATGGGTGGGATGAATGAAAATCAAGCACAAGAGCTTTGGAATCTCAAGCTTTCTGAAATGGCGATGGTCCATTTAAAACCTGGTTTCATAACACTATGAAATTTCAGCCACAGTATTAATTTTTTTTTGCAGCAGCAGCAGGAAGGCCAGTGGAAACATGAGTTTTTCTGGCTTCCTAAGCACTGGCTTTGCTTAAAAAAAACAGGCTACTGCTAGCTTTGAAAGTTTGGTTATCTGGGATAAAGAAAAGAGCCCTAGAAACAGACTTGCAAACCAAGTCTGGTTGAGTTCTGGGAACAGGACAGAATGTTTCCCCGGAGCCGACAGTGCTTGCTTGCTTGTTTGCTTGCAGTTCTGCTTTACATCAGGGTTGTATTCTGATTTCAAACATTTACAGTCATTTCTGACTGCTATTTCCCAAGTGTTTGTTACACACACTGATTGTTAGCTCTTCCCATAATTAATGCGGTTCCAGTCTAATGTAAAGCTTGCTTTCAAAGTGAGGGTGGAGGAAAGGAAGTGAAAAAAAAAAAAAAAAAAAAAAAAAAAAGATTCAGCTCTGTGCTTACATGATGCCATGATAACTTTTCCTGTGGGGAAAGGAAGGGGAACTAAGAGCAGAATTAGTTCCCTCTTTGACCAGCAATTGCAGATGGGGAGGGAGAGGGGGAAGCAGGCTTCGTGGCCAGTATGGAAGGTTGAGATTTTTACCTGCCAGTAGCTTCTAATCAACACTTTATCTTTGATCAAGATAAAGTGGCGGCATTGCAGAGCGAGGCATTGCAGAGCCTGCCTTGTTGAGGTCTTGGAATGGGTGAGACAAGGCATTTGAGCTGCAGAATTCCCTATGTGGAGGATGCTGGAGCACTAGGGAGCTGGCACCTCGGGCCCAGGCCAGGGGGATGGACTGTGTGGCTTAACTGCAGCCCCAGGGAGACGCGTCTGTCTTCCAGGCTGCGTGATGGTGAACTGTGTCTCTGCTCCCCAGCCCACAGCAGCTCGAATGTAAGTGGCCAGCATCTCCCTCTGTAGGACCCCGTAGGACAGGGGGCAGAACTGGGGTGATGAACAATGGCTCCTGTGGACTGCAAGGAGGGTGGAGGCTGATTTCCTGCAACTCCCCTGCATCCATGCCTAGCTGCAGCCAGGCTGGCCCTCAGCCCAGGAGCAGCTGCCCACAACTGCAGTCACGACAGCCATCGTGGCTGGCCATGCACCAGCAAGGGAAAAGCATCACATGCTTCATGTTCTGCCCATCCTGCTGGAAGAAAGGGAGAAGTGTTTCTACTTCTGTTGCAACAAATAAAAAGAGGACAGGGTATGCTGGAGACTCCATTCCTCTAGAAAGCTTAGTCTTTCCGTGTTTCCTAGTCTTTATGTGTTTCTTTGGCACGTGTTTGGTGGTGAGGAAACTGGCTCTGGCACCAGTCCCGTGCATGTGAACAGAGCCTGGGCATGCGTGTATCTGCCCTGACAAACTGGGTGAGACAATACCCACACAGGTCAGAGAAGTACTGAGTAAGCCACACGTGTTGGTGCAGGAGCTTTTTACTCCTCACAGCCACTGCTCCCAAAAGATGAAAATGAGGCAAGATAATTGCCCCTACACAAACCTGTTGGTAGAATGTTCCATTCTTTTCCCCTGGTGGGGTACATGTTTTGGCTTACTGGAGAGGGTTCGTTTTAAAGCAGCGCATCTACAGATCTTTTTATTTTTGCGTGTTGCTGTCTCCTCTGTCTCCCCTCATTTTGTAAAGAAGAGAATTCAGTTCAGAGTCTTTGATTTACAGAAAGGAAGGAAGGACCAGGAAAAAATAGTGGAAAAGTTGTGTGTTCTCAACAGCCCATATCAATCCACCAAATAAAAGGTTAACCACATGCAGTGTGGTACATTTACAGCAGAGTATGCCCACACACACATTATGCTCTTGCCTTGCTTCACCTTATCTGCAGAAGTTTACTTTGCCCATGTGCCAGGACTCTTCTTGAGGGAGGTGGAGAACATTCTGTTGCTGTGATATAGTTAGCCATCACTTAATTCACTGTGGAATAACACACACACACACACACACGTACATGGTCTCCGAGAGTAATCATTCTAGTCCAGAACTTTTACTGGATATAGCGAGGGAATGGCTGAAAAGCAAAGCAGTATATTCATTACAGTGGATTAAAGGGATGATGTCAGAACTCATGGGTGGCACATCCCGGAGTGAAGTGCTCATTCATTCCTTAAATAAGCATAAAGTGGCACAGTCTAAACAGATTATATAATATCAGAGAGTGAGATAATCCGTTCTCTGCATACCCAGTCTGCTTCATCACACTACAACAGGGCTCAATAATTTCCATACTCTTCACTAAATGCTACTGCTAACAGAAAGAGCATGTATGAACATGCATGTAAATGCACACGTGCACGTGCAGTGTTTCCAAGGGTTGGATACGTCTGCCTGTTGATAAGGTAAGAGAATACTTTATGGGAATAAAATTCAGCTGTATGGCCCTCATGTACATGGATTCAGATGCACGGAGATACAGACATGTAGCTTATAGTCCTTCCTCAGCATCCAAGCAGCTGTGCCAGTCTTTATTTAACAGTGCATAGAGGAGACTGACATATGGTTTTGTCTGCTAAATCTCTGACCATTGGGCTAAAAATAGAGTATACTACGTGTTTAGATTTTACTGACATGGTCCACATATATAGCTACAGTAGAGTATCTCCATGGACATAGGGAGCAGCTAAAGGAGATTTATCAGTACTCCTGTGACAAAGAAAAGTGAGGTTATGCAAGTACACACACTTGTGGCTTGCTTTGAGGCCGTTTTATGCCCATGCACTTGAGAAGAATAGCAGCTTAAACATCAGCATGGTCCTGCTACATTTGCAGTGTTGTGGTAATGCAGAAATCTCCATGACTACTTTGAAGAACAGCTATTTAAGCATGTCTGTTGTTCCTGCTCCGTTCTAGCTCAGTGAAACAATGCTGTTTCCCACAGCTCAGTTTCTTTACAGAATATCACCCCTTTGTTCTTTCTGATAAACCCAGGTTTTGGCAGGAAGTATGGGTTTGTCCCCGCACCGTGACCTCACCCCAGGATGTAGGAAACAGCCACTGTGATAGCACTGACATAGCAGGAGGCCCCCTTCCCTTCCCTTCCCTTCCCTTCCCTTCCCTTCCCTTCCTCTTCCCCTCCCCTTCCCCTTCCCTCTTCCCCTTCCCCCTTCCCCTCCCCACACTTCTCTTCCCACTTCCCAGCTTTTCTTGCTTGCCCCATCTGCAGGCTGGCACTTCAGCTGGTGCTCTCAGGTTTGCAAACAGCCTACCTGAAGGTTGGAGGAAGGGAAGGCAGCAAGCTGATGTTTGTAGAGACGCCTGCCCTAAGTATTCAAAGAGTGTAATAAAACCAGTTCTGCCGGCTTGAGTTTAGGAGTTTGGAATAACGCAAGCTCTTGATGTACCACTGACTCATCTGAATTCAGAGATAACACATAAAACTATGGGACGATGCCAAACTAGTAAACAGGACTGAGACTCTGGAAAACTCCAAGCTGATGTAGATGTTGATGGGATGGGAAAAGGCTTCTCTCAGAAGTCAAAATGCTGGACCATCTAGCCTTGTGGACTTTAATCTTTGCTTGTGTTCACCACAATTATTCATAGTTTAATACTCCATACTTCTCTTTTACCTGCAGTTCTGAACTGTGTGGGTTGAGATGTGTGAGATGCCAAGAAATCGAGAAGAAACGGAGGTTTCTAGCCAAATTTTCAGTATGGAGAGTGAATATTGGTGAATCCTACAGGGCTGAACCCTGTTGTTCTGACCCTTGACTGTGCTACAGTTCTTTTTCTGCTGCTGAGGCCCAGTTACTACAATGCCAACTTTGTTCTCCCTTGCCTGGGCCACATTATTTAGTACAGAGGATGTATTAATTTTTACTCCAAGCAGCACTGGTCCCTATTTCCTGACCAATGATTCCCCCTACCCCCAACATTCTGGCTTTCTGTTTGAGTTTGGGAATTTCCTCCTTGTATGTGAGCCCAACCATCCTACCTCCAGAGCAGGGTCCAAGACAACATCGGGACAGTAAGGTTCATCCTGCAAGGATGATCTACTAGCTCATGGTAGTAGATGATGTCACATCAAGGGATGTGACAGTCCATCATATGGCCACAGAGAGCAGATAAGCAATCTGTAGCTGGTAAAAGTCCTGCTAGCTGCACTCAAAAGAATGTCCTTTTCTAAAGCTTGATGATGGAGACACTAATCTTTTATGTGAGAATTAATTCCCCAACCCCAGCCACATCACAACAGTTCTGTTCCCTCTGGAGAGGTGTAAAAGGAAGTCAGAGCTAGAAAAATGGCACCATACCAAACCCTTGAGAGTAATAAATAAAGGCAAGGGATGAGTAGTGTCTAGGACACTTATTCGTATGTCCCTCAGCAAGCTTCCATGCAGCACCAGCTGAAGTCGCACAGCCATGAACTCTCATCCTTTAGAAAAGTGTTGTGTTACTTACTGGTATTGGTACTCTGCGGGAAAAAAACCCACACATTTCATGGCACTGGGACACAGCAAAAAATATCTGGCACCTCTGGGAGGGTGCAAGCAACACCCAACTCTCCCAGGTCAAAGGAAGGGGCAAAGACCCTCCCTTATTGCCCCTGGGTCTGTCAGCACTTTTCAGCACTTCTGCTGCCAGAGAGGGCAAGACCTTTGCTGTGTTTGGCAGGACACGACACAGGAAAAGCCTTTCAGACGGAGACAAAGGGAGCATAGAGGTTGGGGAGCTCCAGTTCTGAGCCAAGGCCCAGGGGAGGGAGAGAAAAAAAGAAACAAGGAGCATTTAGTGCTGAAGGAGATCCCTGCTGGGGGAGGGTGGATTGAGCTAAACTAGGGACTAGGGGAAGTCTCCACAAAGCCTGCTGGAACTTGTCCAGCCCTGTTGGTAAACGGATGCCGCTGAGTTCACTCAGGGAGAAGACAAAACTGTTTGATACAAGTTTTTTGATAAATCCATTTTGCTTGTGAAAGAAAGTAAACAAATGTCATCTGAGGAGTCGCATGCCCACATAATGTGTCTTTCTTCAGCTCAGAAAAGAATATTCCTGTATTCAGTCTTTGCTGCGCAGTTTCCCTATTGCCACTGCAAAAGCTCAGTCCTTGAAACCCAGGAAGGGAGATGCCTTCTGATGAGGAGACAAACAATCTGTGCTCTAAAGTCACTTAGCAAGCTGGATCAAAGTGTGTAGGAAAGAAAAAGTATCACCCATGGGAAAGTGCAAATGACCCACCTGATGAAGTCTTGAGGGTGGAGAGTGTTTGGTCATTAGCATGCCTGCTTCTGGGCTTGCGTCTCACTGGAGTCCTGTCTGTGGAACTTGTCAGATAGGTGAATTAACTCAAGAGGGTCAAACAAGGCAAGTTACTTCTCTCTGGGGGAGACAGAGCAGGCCCAGGTCAGCACAAAGCAAGAGCCAGAAGTTTGGTTCAGGAGAAGTCATCTTCTGGCTGCCAGGCGTGTTGTGGTGCCTCCTGCCTCATCTAGTTTGTTCAGGATGAGTCTCTGGATGATCTTTTCTTCTCCAGAACTCAAAACCCTCTCACGCATCCTTCTTCTGAGTGACATTCCAGGAACTGAACGGCACAGAGTGATGCTAGGAGAGGCCTGGAGAATACCGAATTGCAGGAGTGCAGTTGTCCGTGCAGATTTCAGATAGAGAGACCTCTGTATCTCTTCCTGGACTTTTCTCAAAGCATTTCAGAGACGTGGTGCTAAGATGTACTGCACATGGAACCAAAGAGTTTGCATCCTGCAGCTGTGTCCTTCGGAAAAGCAAGTGTTCAGAACAGAAAGGAAGGTAGAGATCCATTCAGTTTGATAACCAGACAGATTACTAGCCATCAGCAGAAATAGTGCTATGCTCTGATGAGCTGGAGATGGAAGTTGCTGTGGGGTAGTTACCAGATGATCTTTGTCAGGTGCTTTGCCTGTTCATCAGCATTAGTGCGCATGGCTGGCCTGTGGAACAGTCTGCATGGAGAATCCATCACTTTGAGGTGCTCCGCTCAGCGTTTTAGCTGAGAAATGACTTTCAGTGAACTGAAGGGGACAAGAACGGCCTTGAATAAGAAATAGGTAGTCCTGACTGCTCTGGCCCTTAGGATGGTGCCTTTTTAAAGGCAGCTGTCTGATTTACTGTCGATCAGACTGTAGAATCCCCAAGAGGTCGATGTTCCTTACTGGTTTTACCAGAGTTTGCACAGACATCTGCATACTGCTGGTCTCAAACCACCAAAAAGGCTGTGTAGAGAAGAGACACTACCCTAGGGAAGCAGTCTAGTTCAACACTATTTCCTGACCTCATCTAACTAGTCTCACCAAGTCAGTTTTCTAATGGGGTTTTCCTTTCCACACACACTGAAATAGCAGTATTGGAAGATTAACAGTACTATGACATTGTTGGGTTGCTTCCCTTTTCTCTCAAGATTTGAGAAGCTTCTCAAGTACTATGAGCAGAAGTAGGAAATAGTTTGCTGCACCTTCTGTCAGAATTTCCCCCCTAGACTGTAATGATGTCTGGTGAAAGTAAACTGCCTTCTGTATAGCATTTCCTCTCTGCTTTCTGGGCACATTACGATCTGCAGATCAATCAGGGTTGGATGGTGAGAGATCCAGATGCTCAAGTTGCTGTTGTCTGCTTGAACGTTTGGCTGTGGGTTACAAAAGGGAAGCTGGGGGAAACCTGTTATCATAAGATACATTATATAAGGAGTGCATTAACAGAGCTAAGGAAAGATTTCATATTTGAGCCACTAAATCCTAGAGTAATTTAGGTTGAAAGAGACCTCTGGAAGTCACCTAATCCAATGCCCTTCTCAAAGCAAGTCCAGCTAAACCAGGTTGCTTAGTGCCTTGGTTCTACAGAAGCTCAGACTAGCTATCAGAAAATAGTGATGGAGAATTCAGTGTATGAGGAGAGTACTTGGTAAACTCAAATACTTTAATAAATTCCAATTTATTAAGAGAAGCAATACTGGAAAAAGCCTGTACTTGGTATGTATAGCAGAGTGCATAAAAGCCATATCTGTCATTGTGTGTCTTCTGAAGAGAGGTGTCAGTTTTTGCTAAATATTAATGTACCGATTTAAAGGCAGTGGAACACCATGCAACCAAAACATGGAGTCTTATTCATCTTGCTTCAAAACTCTGTCTAAACATACACCTCCAGCCTCTCAGTAGAAGGTTGAGAGCCATAAACTGACATTTAGCATGTTTCAGATGAAGACTTGGATATTTCTGTAGCTGTGCAAAACAATGTGCAAAACATTATGGACACTATTACCAAAGCTAAGCTAAGTTTAGGCACAGAATCTCTTCACCCATGAGAAAACGTATTGGAAATGGTTTTAGGGTTGTATACCTACATCTAGCCTCCATGAAAAACATGAGGGAATACACCACCAAATACCAGGAAAACCTCTGTATTCATGTACTAGTGAAAAACCAGTTTGGGCAATCTGTTTTTCATGTCTTGATGTACTTTCCCTATTTTAATTATTTATTTGGAGGTTCTTGTAGCATTCAAAAGCTGTGCTGAGGCCACCTCTGACTGCTCTTAATAGCAGACCAGCAAGCTGATGTCACTTGCTGGCTGTACTAGTTTACTTTTAGCTAACTAGTAATCCAAACGCCACCTTGCAGCCAGACAAGCCATCAATCTCTTACTGTACTGCCCTTGGGACTTTAGAAGGAGCAAAGAGTTGAGTCTGCTTATTACTTGTAGTTCTGTGGCAGGAAAGGAACCGAAGCTGATAGATTTGGTGGCAAGTTCAAGTGTTTGAACAATCATTGGACATAAAAAAGAAGAAATTTTTCAGCGGAGCCTTTCAAAAAAACAAATGGGAATGAAACAACGAAGGCAGAGATGAGGACCCTGCATCTCAGAATCATTTCAGTGTCACTCACATCATCCAAGCTCCTGCTGTTCTACCTCAGTTTTTTTTCACTGGAGAAAATTCTCTCGTGCTCTCAGAATCAAAAAGCATTGGCACAGCCTTCCACATCTGCATCATGCTTATAGCCATCTGTAGAGAGATTTTAGTCAAGATTAGAAATACAGCTTATTCCATTATCCTGGAATAAAAATAGGAGACGCAAACCACTAAAAACAGCTCTTCTATTGCCATTTCTCCATTAAGCAATTGGTACAGTTTATCCCAAAGATAGATGCATTTTAATGATGAACAAAATCCCTTCCACACTCCTTAGTTCACAAGAGTGTCAGTAAATGAATTACTCTTCACAAAACATAACACGATCCTCAGATAAGGTAATAAAAGCAATTCAATATTTTATTCTTTTTTAAGGTGACTTAAATGTGAGTGGCTTTAAAATTACTTGCATAATCTCTTTTGACCTAGGTTTCTCCCACTTATTCAAAACACAGTGTGGATCTCGGATTGAGCCAGCAATTTCCAGAGGGAGGAGATCAGCAGGGCAGCAGGAAACGGAGTGCTATATGGTTTGCTGAAAAGGGAAGCGAGGGGAAGTACACATCTACCTTATAGTAAGAGCTAATGCTCTGACAACAAAATGGCTGCTGGCTGCACAAAAGTAGCTAAAAAGAACAGGTAGCAGAAAGCATTATCGCTCCGGCGAGTACAAGTAGATCAGACTGGTGTATGGAATTAGCATAACACTTACTATAAATAGATTTATCTGGGCCAGAGTAAATCTCAGCCGTTTTGACCGGAATGACAAGTCACCTCTAAATGAAGCAGATCCTCGCTGCGTTCAGCCACAGAGAACTGGTTGGCTTCAGCCTAAAGGTGCTCAGGGTTGGCGTGAGGAAGGTTAGAGCAGGTCCTGTCACAAAGCCAGGCAGTTCGCCTCCCACTACCTGCCTGCAGACTGGGTTGATCACGCTGAGGATGCAGAGCTCTAACAGACTCTTTGCAAAACAAAACTGAACCGACACCACAGTTCCCTGTGTCGCCCGAGCTCTCAGGAGGAGTTCGAACAAGCAGGCTTGGTTTCTTAGAGGCCAACGGCAGCCACGCTCTCGTGGCCAAGCAGGTCACACTGCCTTTGCACGGTTTCTTCGGGGCACTCCAAACCGTAGGCTTCAAGAGCCAAACAAAGGTAGCACCTCACAGACCGAGCACTACTTGCTCCCTTCCATCCAAATAAAAACTCTTCTCAGCTTCTTCTCCCACCCCACAGCCAGCCTTCCCTCCTGCCGATGACCTGGAGAGCTCTGCCCAGGGTGACACCTGGGGAGGTTTAACCCTCTCCTGATAATTTTTTAAAAATTATTTAATTACAGAAGAGGTAATGGGGTGTTTGGAAGGAAATGAAGAATATAGATAGACATGTATGTATGTATGTATCGCCTTGAAAGAGAGGAAGACCTTGAGTTGCCCTGACCCTCAATTTCCCTCCATTCTTTGGAGCAGGACCTCTCCCAGCCAAGGTGGAGGTGTGGGGCAGTGCTCACCTTATGGCTGGTTTTACTGGTTCCCTGTTCCCTTTCCCCAGCCCCTTGGCCCATCCTAGTGTTTGGCCTTTTGTAAGTTCTATCTGGATGTTTTGCTTTTCTTCTGATTAATGGTTTCCTGTGGGCTTGGAGGAATGTGAGGCAGGAGTTGCGTTCCACTTTGTCACTTCTGAGCAGAAAGGGAAACAGAGATTAGTAGCAACAGGTCTTGGTTTCTGTGGAGGTTTGCAGGCTGATAGCAAAGCTTTAGGAAGGATCAGAGCTACCTTGTGGTGACAGGGCAGAGATTGGCTGCCTTGCTGAAGTGCTGAAAGCACATCGAGCTACAGACCGGGCAGAAATCGTTGCAGCCATTGTTCCCATTTAGCAAAAGCATAGACGTGGGTGCTACCAAATGCAAAGAGCAGCCATCTATTTCTTATTCCAGATGATTTTTATTTTAGATAATCTGAATATGTAGAAACTCTCCACAAAATAGAGCAAAGGCCATGGTTAAGGCTTGGCAAGCAAGCAGAGTGAACCTTCCTGCTGCAGATCTGAGAATAAACTAGTCACTGCACACAAAGAGAGCCTTAGAAATGTGAAGATAAAGAATACAGAAACCAGGATAGTGTGTGTTATTCCTGCATATCCTCCAGGAACATGTGGTGGCTTTGTAGTGCTGTTGGACCATCCCTGTGTCTGGGATGAAGGCAAAGTCCTGTTCAAGCGTTAGCCCATAAGATGGTTCAGGATACGAACTGCCAGATCGAAGCCCTTTTGGTTCTGGGTTGGGTGGAAGGCTTTTTTGGGTTGGTTGGTGTGTCACAGTCACCAGTTCTGAGGAGATTTTGTCAGTTGTTTTCCAAGTCAGGCTTGTGTGATCTCAATGATTGAGAATCCAGGGCTGTGGCTTGGCCTTGACTCAGCCTCAAATCAAAACCAGGCACTCCTCCCCGTGTGAACTCTATCTCCTTGGCCTGCTTCTTTCCAGGACATCTCATTCAGGGCTCTGAATTCTCTTCTTCCCTTTGCAGTGAGAGGATGTCAGCTGTGGGGAGGACGCTGACAAGATTTCCATCGTTGCATACCTCTGTCTGTCAGACCCGTTGGGCTCCCTGCCTTTTGGGCAAGCGTGGGGAATTCTTATAAAGAGGGGTCTTCATAGACTTCTCAATGAGCTGTCCATGGATCGAAGTCTCTAAACACAACCTGCCTGCTATCAGAGGCCATAAACTTAGAGGCCCTTGCCACCATTTGCCATGCTAAGTACAGCCCAGAAGCGTGGCAGGTAGCTGTGTCTGTTTGAAGAGCATCTTTGGCCTGGCGTGTGGTTAGCCTGCGGATCGCTGTCGGATGACCACCATGGTCAGCACTACAGGTGGATGTCCAGCTTGGAGGTACATCTCTCCGGCAGCTTGTATTAGCAGCACGCAGGTGTGGTTTTATTTAACTCAGTGCATAGTTATACTCTCTCTCTTTGAACAAGGCACACGGTAAAGTATTTGTTGATCTGCTGTGTGAGTCTCTCATGGAATTTTCGGAACAGAAATGCTTATGTGTGGAAGAAAAAGCCTTTTTTTGTACAATGTACTGAGAGGCAGCAGTCCTGCATCCCAAAGCAAATGAGGCCTTCATTAATTCAATCAGAAGCAGCTGAATCTCCATTCCAGTGGTCGGAGATGTTCACTTCAGTCATGGCCGATATAAAGAGCATTACTCTGCTCACCGCCTCTCCATTACAAGGTTCTCTCCGATGGGAGAAGGTGAGTGGCCGTGCAGAGCATCTTAGAGGTGCTCTGAACTTGGGGCTTGGGGATGCCTGTCCGAAGGAGGCAGCTGCTCTGCCAGGGATGACATCCTTACACTGGAGTAGAAGTGGCGCACAGTGAACTGGGAGCCCCTGTCCGCAGGGTTAGTGTCAACACCTGGAGTGGTTTGGCTCCAGTTGTTACTATATGGGCAGAGAAGAGAGCTCAGCGGTCAGCAAGGACTTGCAAGCGTGTAGTTAGTTGCTATCTCATTTCCAAAACGAGGACAATGCAGTGCTATCATCTGACTTTACAGAGGGGTTGACAGTTCCTCCCACCTTTGGCTTTTCTCCTCTTCTCTTGTATTCGTACTTAAAGGCCAAAATCCAGATGTTCTAGGTGTAAGGTAGACAGGGAATGGGCTTTCCAGCATTGCCCGAACCGTTTCACCACGCTGTGTGCGTGCTTATTGTTGGGTCCATTGACCAGCTGCAGGCTTGAGAACATCTGGCTTTCTTCCCAACTTCCAGTCTTGTTGGAAGACATATTACTTCCAGCTTGCTTTTGATGATTACCTTTCATTTTTTTAACAGAGATTTTGAGTTATATTTATCTGACGGGCAGTGTGAAGTACTGGATGAGGGATCAGGCAGATCAATTCTATTCTTGGTTTGGGTGTTGACCTTCTGTTTTGACTTCCTTGGGTCACGTTAACTCTCTCATGCCTCTCTTTACTTCTGTTGCTTTTTACCAGCAGTATTTACTTAAACTCACTGGAGGTGTAACAGTCTTTTTCTGTGGCACTGTATAAAATCAAATACATAGGAGTTACAGTACGCTTGGAGAATGCAGTTGCTACTGCAAGTAATGCCAACAATAGCGTCCTTTCCTTATTTTTCTATGGGTGTGGCTTCTGTGTGTATTTTGTAAGCAGTAAGTAGTAGCCAAAATGAGTACAGAAAAACATAGCCCATGGCTTGACTAGTCATGTAAAGATATTAATAACCATGCACACAAAGGAAATCATTAAGGAACAGGCAGTGTTCCTAATTGAATGCTTCTTTCCCATTCATGGGAGGAAGGGTGTGAAATCTTTCTTACGCTTGCCGGTTCTTATTACAGAAATCAGTCATTAGCCCCATTTGTGCGACAGGTTAATCTGCAGTGGAAAGCCAATTCGCAGGGCAGGGCTGGGCGTTCTCTGGAGCTGTGTGAGGAGCTAGGAGTGCAGGTTTGCGGGAACTTTTTTTCCCCAATTTTTATTTTAGAAATGGAATGGGCTGAAGAATTACTCAGAGAAACTCCTGTGATATGAAATTCCAAAGTAATTTTTAATTTGAAAATTCTCATTCCATTTCTAGCTGGGCTTGAGATCTTATTGTGAAACTTAGAAGTCAAAGGAGCTCAGTTTCCAAGTGGTGGAAGCAGAACATATGGCCCGTCTTTTCCTTCCAGAAGGGAATATTCCCAGCCTCAAACAGCGTCCCATGAAGTGTTTGATAAATCAGCACTTCCCAATGCCAAGGCATTCTTTCAGAAAATACTTATTTCTCCAGAAAACTCCCAGGCAGCTCCACATTTAATGTAACACTTCACAAATTCTGTGCCATCCCAGGCTGCAGTACAGTGAGTTAACTCTTGGCCCTAGCGATTGCATAAGCAAAGCCTTTGATGTCTAATCACTCCTACTCAGCCTTGAGCTGTAGAACCTGTTTCACAGGGAAAGGGAGCATTTGTTGAAACACACCAGTTATATCCAGTGCTTTTCAGAAGTTTCTTCAGCCTTTCCTGTCAAGATTAGTGCATCGCTGTATTATCCAGACCTTGTAAATAAACATTAATAGAGTTCTTCCTATAATTCTTTGTTAGATGGGGAATTAATCTTATTTTAGAGCTGATGATCCGAGGCTAGAATTTTAATGATGCTTAAGTGCCTATGAAAATACATGGGTGGCTTGTGAAATTAAAAAAAAAAATCCCTTAAATCCCAATATCGAGTAGACAGGCTGAAGGATATAAAATATCTCGTAAAAACAATGACAAAGGTAATTTTAGCTAGTTCTGCGGGATTTTGCACTGGAAGACGGTAGAACCTTCTGATGACGTGGTGATGGCAACATCGGGAAGCGGAGGGTTTGCGTCCGTGTCTGGCTGTTGCCCTTCAGAACAGGTACCTGGCGAGGCGGAGGGACGCACTCCGTGTTCTGTGCAACTAAAAGCACTGAGTAACTGGGCTTTTGGTCATCCTAAGTCTGCGCTCACACAAAGGTCAGTGTGTCTGAAGAGTTTGAAAAGTTAGTTAAATCAAATTAAACAACACTGGACCAAACGAAAACATTAACATTTGCCTTCTTATATCAACGTAACTCCCAGTGGCTTCTGTGATGGTAATTAAATACCAGGCCAGATTCTGGTTGTGTTTACACGTGTGGAAGTTTGCTGAATTTATTGGGCTGGTATAAATGGAGGAGATTTAGACTAGTGGGGGTGGAAGTGAATGTCCTAAAAGAAAGCCAGAACATTCACAAAAACAAGTCTCATTCAGTCTTGAGTTTGCTTTGTGGTTTCCTTGTGAATCAGAGAAGAAAAAGGGAGTGGGAGGAGGGGAGAGAAAAGATGTTCAGAACCCAATCCAAAACCAACCCCCTTCTCTCCCCCCAGCCAGTATCTCTCATATAAGACATTTGTTTCTTCTGGCAATAGGAGGAAACCTTTCCAGACATTGTCCTCTGAGAACTGCTCAGTATTTGCAGTTAAAAGGGCAGTGCACATATAAAATATGTGTGCACTAAGAAAGAGAGAGAAGAATAACTGTTATTGTAACACAAAGGACAGGTTGTTTTATTTTTTTGGCCCTGAGAGTTCATGCTGTGTCACATACAAAAGTTTGATTTTGTGGAGCGCTTCTTGATCTGTAGGGCATTACCTGTTTAAAGCACCAGACTCCTTCAGTTAATTCCTGCAGTGACCCTGATTTCTGGGTGATGGAGGAACGCGATGAGGCCCTAACACTTTAGGGCTGCAGATGTTTTGCTGAATCCCCAAAACATTGGGTGAGAAAAGCAGTTGTTTTCTTACCTGTCTTCATGAATCGGTAACAAAATTTCTTCCCACTCTACTACGAGAGGCCAAGCTAATTCTTAATCCCCATCCTACTTCTTCAGCCTTGCCAGGGGGGACTGAGCTTCTGGCACTGAAATGATTTTCCTTGCAAAGGGTGCTGCCTGCAAGCTGTTCTCAGGTGCCAGCTTGGAATGTGTCCAGGGAATAATACCTTGAGCCAGCCAGCCCGTGTGTAGTGTTCATATAGAGCACAGAGCACTTGGGGAATTGTTCTGGGCACGCAGCGTGGGGCTTGGTGAGGGCTGAGATGGTGCAGCCCCAACACGTTCCCTGACAGATTCACATTCAAAGCAAAGTGTGGGCCAGTGAGAACCCAGTGCCCGTGGAGCTAGTGATGTTGCGTGTCGTGAGAGCGTCTCGTCAAGGCTACGGACTGCTTTGGAAAATAAGCTTTAAGGCAACATGTTTTTTTTTAAATGGCCTCTGTGGTCTTAGGAGTTAGTCAATTGGCCTTTAAATCAAGTGGGACGATTGGGAGGATTGGGGCACAACCTGCTTTGGGAGATATAAAAGGAAACTAACCAACTAATTCAAAAACACCTAAGAGTGAAATACTGATCCATTACCCTGGGATCTGTGCCATGGCTTGCTTTAAACTGTGCTGTGTGTAAACTGTTCAATAGGATTATTTGGGAGGCCACAGTAATTAAGGGATTATCCAATGAAAGTGGTAGATGCTCTCTCTGCCTTAGCTAATGGGACACTGCTCCTTCTGTGGCTGGGACGGAGATTCAAGGACTGTGTCTCTGACAGGAATTTGCTTTGAAACTGGTGGTTTTAACTGGAACCCTATATGCCGAGGGGACTGGTGCGTCATGCAGAGTTGAAACACGGGGAGTTTGGATCTGCTGTGCAGGACTTCCCAGTGGTTTGTGGGTTTTTTTAATGTCAGATGTACTGTTGTTCTTCCATGCCCACGGGTCCACTTTTTTTTTCAGTAAAAGCTGTTGTGCTGAGACAAGCTTGAAGTTTAGTTTTGCTGCAGAGGCGACGTCGAAAGGGTGGTGAGGCAGGGTGCACTGAAAAAGGCACCACTTTGTTTGCAGGAGAGCGTAGGTCTGAATATCACTGCTCTCAAGGGCAAGAGAGTTCCTTCTGCAGAGAAACGTTTGACATTGGCAGATGTTGGCAAGGTAGAATCAACGGATGGGATTTGTGGCTTGAGGCTGAGGAGGAGGGTGCTCTGCTCTGCTGCTGGCCTTCTGAGATGGCAATGACTTTCATCCCCACGTGTATCCCTGTCTGCAGGCTGGAAGAAGGCACTGACCTCCACACAGCGCTCACTCACTGCACCCCCAGCAGGAGCGGGGAGAGAGAATTGGAAGGGTAAAAGTCAGAAAACTCATGAGATAAGAACAGTTTAGCAATTAAAATTATATTAAAAAAAAAAAAGGTAACAAAAAGGAAAATAACAAAGAGAAAGAAATAAACCCCAACAAAGGCAAGTGATGCAAATGAAAACAATTGCTCACCACCAACCCACTAATGCCCAGCCAGTCCCTGAGCAGCAGCCCCCCGGGCCAATCTCCCTCGAGTTTATTGCTGAGCACGATCACATATGGCATGGGATGTCCCTTGGGTCAGCTGGGGTCAGCAGTCCCGGCTGGGCCCCCTCCCGACTTTTTGTGTACCCCAGCCTACTCACTGGTGGGGTGAAGAGCAGAAAAGGCCTTGACTCTGTGTAAGCACTGCTCAGCAGTAACTAAACCATACCTGAATTATCGTTTCCAGCACAAATCCAAAACACAGCCCCACACCAGCTGCTATGAAGAAAATTCACTCTACCCCAGCCAAAACCAGCACAATGCTTTAGACCTACCTGTGCTCTGAGGGACTGGGGACCGCCACCCCATCTCCCCGTGGCTGCCATTTGTTCCCAGTGAGCTAGAACTAGTCTTGGAGTGACCAACTGGTAGTTTCTGGTTTGGGTAATGCGAGTATGACTGGACAGTCCTAACTGTCCCTATTCCTTGTGGACCACAAATCTGTGAATTCCCATGTCATTTTGCCATTGATTTTTGATGATTATGTTTATCCTAGCAGGTTTCTTCAGATTTCCCTGTTTCAGTAGTATCACAGCACTTCCCCACTTACGGGAGGGTTTGAGCAGCGGGGCCAAAGGCACTTGAACCTCTGGGAGGTGAATTTTCCAAATGACTTGGTATGATGGGCAGGAAACACTTTCAAAAAGCTGGTCACAAGTGTCACAGTAAGGAGTGCCAAATGCCGAATACCTCTTGCAAACCGACTCCTTTTGGGGTTCGCAAAGGAGAATTCTGGGGGTTCTGTGAGGGTCTGGGCCCTGTACTTCCAGCAGAATGGGGCAACTGTGGGTTCAGGTCGAGGAGAGCCAGGAACGTCACCCCTGCCAACGGAGCTGCGCTGACAGCTGTGCTGTGCTGGGAAATGTGAAGCAAAAGCCCTGCGCTGAAAAGCCCAGTGAGGCTTGGCTTTGGCAGAGGGTCGGGAAATCTCACAGAGCAAGGAGAATCGTGGCGAGGCAGCCAAGGGGAACACAGCTCCAGTGTTGGGGCGCACAATGGAGTTCCTGTGGCGGAGGCCACAAGGGAGGGCATTGTCTGAGGCCCCAAGTGAGCCTGGGCTCCACGTGCAGAGCCATTAGCTGCTAATGAGTTCAAAATTCACCATCAAGGCAGAGGACAAGTAGCAATCAGTGCAAGATGATACTGTGCCCGTAGAATAGGCCCTGTGTGGAGCTAATGGGAACAAGAGATGGAGTGTGCGTGTGTGTTTGTGCTTCGGAGGTCAGGGTGACATTTATCACTGCCCTTGCAGCAAAGGGACACCTGCCACTGGCAAATTGGAACGTTTGCCTTCCTCTGTATTTGTGTCTGTGACTTTCTCGCCACAGTCCCTCTTTCTCTCTCTTTTGGCACCTCAGAGACTGTCAAGGGATGAGAAGGGTTCGGAGCTGGGCCAGGTGGGCGACCAGCACCCCCTGATCTGAAACACTGAGGGGCGTAGGAAGCAAAGGCATCAGCTGGTGAAGCCTCATGGCAAAACTCTCTTTGGCTGCAGGGATGCAGAACCAGTGCTGAAGGCTAAATTCCCAGCTGGTGTAAATCAGCAGGGCTTCACCTTCACTTTGTATGAACTGAAACTCTGCCCCTGAGAGACAGCAAAAGCGCTTTTCTCCTGCTTTCTCGCACTTCCCTTTGCTAATCTGCTCTTGCCTCTCTGCATGGTTTTCCTGGCCCCACTCCCTGACTTGCAGCATCTCCTGTTATTGTCAGTGTGTCTTTTCCCTTGACCACTCTCTGGCTCCCACCAATTTCTCAGAAATCTCTTTGTATTCCAGCTCTGGGTTTCAAACAAGCAGGCTGTGCATCTTCTGCCAAACCGTGTGTGTGCGCATTGTGGTTATGCATGTGTGTGGGAGAACGAATATTTAGGAGTAAAACAAAGTTTTCTCCACAGCAATAACCCTGATAGACTAAACAAAATCTTGCACACATCTGCAGTCCAGCTATTTCTGGTTGGAGGCAGAAGGCTTGTGCAGCATAGCGGCGTCCACCTAACATCTGCCAGTGGTGCTTTTTTTCCAAAACAACTTTTCTATGGAATTCTGGAGAGTCACAGGCCCTGAGTCTACCTGCCACTCCACACTGTTACCAGCAAGGTGCAAGGCTGCACTATTTTGCATAAAACAGATTTGTTTTCTAACAAAACCCCTCTTTAATCCCTACTGATGTCGGAAAATTTTCCTCTGCGTTGTTATGACTTGGATGTAGATCGGTGACAAGGTATGCAGCCCTCATTTTCAGTGTCTTAATTCATCACCAGTGCAGGTAAACAATTAGTACGTGATTTAAGGCCTCCGTTTAATAGGTAGACATTTAACGGTCAATCCTGCAATTCATCACCCACCTACTATCACTGTACATGCCGATTCTGCATATGTCCTGTCCTTCTGGCTTGGTATTAAGGATGGTATTTGAGGCAGGAGGGTCTGCTTTTGTTTGCTGGACAAATTCACCTCTCATGCTGTAGCAGTCATTCTATTAGGTTGCTGAGGATTAGGAGTTGATAATTAGGTTGTGATACTTAATTTTTTTAAATTACGGCTTCTGGTGACATGGGACCCAGAAAAATCAGAGATTTAATGGTGCCAGAGAAAAGCCCAGTAGCCACAGGCAAATGAAAAGGATTTTGTGGGGTTTATTCTAAGATATGTATTTGAAAGAATGTCTTCTGGAGTCACAGAGCAATGGAGTTCCATGGACAAGGATGTCTGTGGCATCCTTGCATTAGGCCGTACCAGAAATTAAAGAAACAGGGTGGTCATGCAGACCTCCAAAATACCTTATCCTCGGTTTTGTGCCTGGCTTTACTCTTTGTTTGTTTGCATAAAAGCAGAGGGAGCATATTTATATTTAGAGAAATGTAACGACCTGCAGTTTGACCTGCTGTGGCTTGGGGCAACAAATCTTTTCCTCACTTTGTCTAGGTTAGCCTGGGATACTCAGCGGTGATGAAAACATTTCATTTGTGGCTGGCATTTTTGTGGAACTCCAGCTGGTTAGGGTGCACACCTCTTGTGCTCTGCACCGAACTGCCCTTTTAAGCTACGTAATGCAGATGGAGACAGCCTACAAAAAACTGTTAGGGCTTCACCCACCCAGCTTAGCAAGAGGCATTCCGTGTCTTCCACCTCTCATCCTTGGGACAGCCAGGAACCCAGGGCTTTAAGTGTAGCAGCATGTAGCCTTAACTCCCTAGTTTATTCCTTGCTGAGCATATCTCTGGATCTAGTTTTGTCCTACTAGTGATACCAGTGCAACTGGTTTTACAAAGACATTTCTTCACCCTGATTCCTGTTCCAACTCAGCAAGCTGGGTGAAGCATGTGCTTAGCACTAGGCGTATATGTGAAATCCCATTGAATTTGGTGGGAGTGAGAGACAGGTTTGAAATCAAGTATCTGCCTGAGGACTTTGCATATGCATGCTGTTTAAAACCTAGCTGGCTCCAGGACTTTTCCTCTAAGCCTTGATGTTAACCCACCTCTGGTAGCTTTCTCACTGGCAAGCTATCCCCACCAGAGCATAAAACAGTGCCCTGGGAGTAAGTACTCTCACACCCATCACTGAACTGCTGTGTAAGCACGTGTGATTATTATTCTCCCCACCTTACTCTTTCCATGTGGAGCATGAGGCTGTCAGGCCTTTACTCACCTGCAGTGAAACCATGTGGTGAGACCTCAAGTGTTAGAAGCAAACGTTTTCCTCAGAGGGTCTCTCTCCTCCAGGTATCATGGTGCTGTGCCAAGGATCCTGTCACTTGCCTGTGCCTTGGGATTTTTCTCACTGCCAGAGCCAGCCTGCTGCCAGAACTGTACTGTCTGGGACAGTAGCTTCATGGATGCTCTAAGCGAGCCGTGCAGACAAGACAGGCAGTGTCCCCGTTCTGTGAAGACCACTATCTCCTGAGATTTCAGCACCAGAAGCCAGTTCGTTAAACAGACAGAAATCAGGAAGGAAATCGGTGTTTTCTAGTAAAACTGGACTTTTCTCCTTAACCTGATTAAGCAAGAGCAGTTCTGTGTCACTGGTGACTTGGCCAGATGAGCTCCTTTGGCATGCACTGGTTGGCTGTGTATAACAAAACCTAGATCTCAGCCCTTGGCACCTTTCCAGCCTGGCTGTGGTCTGCAAGCCAGCAGCCCTGTCCCAGTCAGCACGATGGAGCAACACAGCCTGCATCCCATCCTGAAACCTGCTCCCTTGTATGGTTCACACATGTGCTCTCCATTTGGAATTGAGCTGTGACTCCGTGTTTTGACTCATGTGAAGGACTAAGCTCCCTCTTGCTGCACTGGGCGCTGCTAATTTGGGGTTATTGTACCAAAAAGAAAAAAAAAAAAAAAAGATGAGAAACTGGAAGTTGACGCATTTAATAGGAATGGTGGATGTATTAAAAAAATCTTGATTTAATGAGGTAAAAATTCTCACTGTGAAGAGGGTTAGTAATATGTGAGTGTCCCTACACTCAGACATGGTGAGATCAATGCCACAGTTCAGAGCTCCTCACCGTAAGGGCCAGGAAGGAGCTTTCTCCTCTTCTCCAGTGACAATTAAACTGATGCATTATAGGAATTTCTTTCACTTCACTCGCAGACAGGTCACTGTTGGCATGACCAGACTGTCTTTGCCACCCTGTGTGGTGATCCCCGTGTTCACTCTCTACCTCAGTAAGTCACCTAGGATTTGCAAGCAACGCTTTCCTGGATGGAGAAGTGTCACAGGGTGTTTCAAACCTTGTTTTGCGCCTAGAAACGTTCTGCTTCCACTCAAGCAGCAGAGACTTCAGTTTGGGGATGGAAAAAGAGAGAATAATCTTTGCTCTGCTCTTGTTAGCATGTTGAAACGCTGAGCGGCAGTAGGAAAGGGGCAGCTCTGAAACTAAATGTAGCTCTGTATTCTCTACTTACGTGAACGCTACTGACTTGAAAGCCAGAGAGCAAAAGCATCACATGTGGCAGTTTCCAGCATAATTACTCAAAATCTAGGTCACTGTTTGCACTGTGTGGAGCATTTATGATTGGGAAGGCTATTGACTTGTCAGCACTGGGGATGTGTTAATATATCTCTGGCAATATTAACAGTAATCTGCTCACAGGATCTTTGATCCGAAGGTCTTTGTATGTGGTGCAGTTGTCATTAAGTGGAGTTCACAGTACAGCTTTGTGAACAGCTCCATTTTACAGATGGGGAGGCCAAGGCTGGGAGTGATTATGAGTTATTTTGGATGACACGACCGAGTCATTGCCAGAGGTAAGGATACAACCCAGGAGCACTGGCTCCCGCTCCGAGTCGCTAGACAGCGCTCTGCCCAGCCTAGTTAGACTCACTCTTGGAATATGGTGTTCCAAGGCATTAACTCCAGCTGCAGCAAGACTTCTCCACTGAGCTGTAAGCGCGGCAGTGATATACATACCAAAGAACCAGATAAACATTTACTTTTCCTTTGTGTGAGAGTGCTGCAGCCAGCAGGGACTGCGGGAACTCCCTCCCCCACTGCACACAGGCAGAAGGCAGGAGCTTGCAGTGAGGGATAAAGGGGGATAAAATCACCCGGGGACAAGGGAACAAGCTGCATTTCCCAGGCGTCTGAAGGAAGCAAATGAACCTGCTCAGAAGCTTGATAAGGATGGGTGAGAGCAGGTAGCAATAGGCTCAGGGGCTGATGGAGGGGCATGTTCCTTGGTGTCACCTTCCCCTGATCCAGGCCCCCATCAGTAAAACCAGGAACCCTCACGAGGAGAAGTCAGATGGGATTTCATCCTCCTGGGGCTAAACGCAGTTTTGCCATTGAACCACAGCGACAGAACTGAAGCTTGCACTTTGAGAACTTGCTGCTCAGGGATAGGATTTAAGCGTTGCTGAAGTCATTGGTCTTCTACCCAACTGAGTTTTAATCTAGTTTGTCCTGATTTGCTGTTGACAAAAGAACAAGAGACTCTAAGGCCTGAGGGAGTCAACATCAGTTGAACTGGTTCCTCTCTGGACAGAAAGAGGGACCAGTGAGAGACAACTGAGGACAGTGCTGTTCATGTGCTGTGACTAAAGCCAGCTCCTTTCAGCAAACAATTGAATAGTGGTAATACATGGGATCTGACTTTCCGCAGTTGTACACAGAGTTTTCAGTTACCCAGGCTGCTGCTTTTTGGTGTGCTCCCCCCACCACATGGAGAGCCTCCTGAAGAGGATCAGTGGAGGTGCGGAAGAGCAAAGACTAAGGGTCAGCATGCACAGAATTGGTGGAAATGTGATGGGAAAGTCTGGTTTGATTATAAATTGTTATGCAACAGAACTTGAAAGCAGTGCTGGCTGCTGATTTTGAAACGGACGGTGTGAGAGGGCTGTGCCTGGCCCACGGGTGGGTAGCTGGGGTGAAGGCCTGCTTAGGGGAGGTAATAGAGAAGCAGCAAAGGAGGAGCAGATGGCAGCAGCACTTGCTACCCCGACCATCAACCAGGAAGCCACTAAAGCCTCAGGTGCAACTTAATCCCAAATTAACACTCTTTAGCTCTAGGCATCCCACTGCTGCGTGTGTAACTGGGGGAGGGCAGTTTGTCTGGTGTGCATGGCAGGGATGAATTAGTGCTGGGCGTAATAAGAGCCACACTTAACTGACAGAGCAACAGGATTTAGTGGGTTGGGGATGGGAAGGTTTCCTGTAGATGGAGTCTGTTTCCTGTATATTCTTCCTGGCTTCTGGCTGGTTTCACTCCCCACCATCCCTCTTCCCAGTTCTAGGTTGACTCTTCCAACAGGAGTCCAGTTTAAGACCAGGACTCAGGGGACTTTGTGCTTATTTGCTTTTTGAAGTTCAGAAGGTTCAGTCCCCTTTTTTTGTGCCTCAATTTTCCCACCTAAGCTATAGAACATATGTGAAGCGTGAGAGCATATAAGGCTCCATTCGTTTTTTCAGAGAGCTTTTGGTTTCAGGAACAACTGGCATTAGTGGAGGGAGTCTGCGTTCTCATCCAGGGCAGCTCTTCAGGCCTTCTCAGACCCCTGTGGGACTGAGCTTTGCAGAACCAGCACCAACAAGGTGATTCAAATCTCCAGTGTTTTAACAAGTGATGTGTGTGCCTGAAGTGGCAGTTTACTGGCAAAGCTGCTCTTCTGCCTTGTGTGTGAGAGCGACAGCCTTGCTGTGGCTGTAGCCTTGAGAAAACATCTCACCTAGACTCTCTTGGCGTTCCGGTCCACACCCCAGCGGAGGTGGGATGCTGGTCGGGTATTTAATGACATTAGAACTTCCATCTCCAACACTATCCTGTACGCTCTGCTCATTATCCTCAGAAACCTTTGGCCATGCTTAACTATCTCGCAGCCGGTCCCATGCTATTTCCATAAGCAAATGCAAAAAGCCATGGAAATCAAGCTCTGTTTGGGAGGGGAAGCCGTAGCAATTGCAGGATCTGGTTGCCATGGATATTGTCACCATGGAGCTGTTGCCATGGTGCTGTCTGCTCACATTGACAGAGAGATGCAAAGTATACTTATTCTTTTAAAGTGAGGAGAAAGAACAGTGGATACTAGAGGGCACAGAAGCTTTCAGAGAGGTATTTAGGGAGGTTGGTAGCTACTTTGTTTTAGAGTTTTGCTGACTGCTGCCTATGTCAGATTCCTTATTTTTCCCATTTATATCTTACAGTAACAGCCAACAAAGGGAAGTGAGAATAATGTACTTGCTGTAGGGTCATCCACAGCAGTATTTCACCATGCAATGAAGGCAGCGCTTTTCTCTCTTGCAAAAAAAAATCAGTCCCAAGAGTGACTACGAGTAACCAGTGCACGGCTTTTACCCAACTCAGTTTAAACCTCCAGAAATACAGTATCTTGCAGAAGACAAGGATATGGAGGTGGAACTTAAAATCCCATCTTCCCCTGCAGGCCTCTTTGCCTTGAGGGAACACGCTCACCTTATTTTAATTTCTAGAGGAGGTCTGTGCTCCTTTTGGAAGGTAGTTTGGCAGCTGTCAGTGACCTTGTCAGGCTGCTGATGATTCTGGAAGAAGGAGTTGAATGAGAAACGACTTGTGTCTGTGCCAAACATCCTTGTCTAGTTAGGGGCAGAGCTAATCTCACCAAGAGAAATGCTGGTTTCACTCCATTTAAAATAAAACACTGACAGATTTAATAAATAATAATAACTCTGGTTTGCCCACCTACAGCTCCCGAGTCTGTGAACATTTTGCCACTATTTATTAAATCCTCCAAACTATCTTGCGAGAGGAGGAAGGATTCCTTTTCCTCAATCTTTTAGTAGCAATAACGGGGCACAGAGACTGTGGTAAGTGGTCTCCCATGGGTGCTGTGGCCAGCAGGAGTAGGATCCAGGAGTTCCTGTTTCTTGTCAGCGCTTTGGAAAGCCCATGTTTCATTCTGTCCCACAGCATTAAACTAAGGGAAGCCCTGAACATCCCTGCAGTGACATGTAGTGTAGGGCCCATAGCAGCCTGATTTGGAGCTGTATTAAACAGCTGAATGCTCCGGGTGGTTAAATAACATTGTCTTTAATCTGAATATGCCCGTGGCTCACTTCCAAACACATTAGGCTCATGAGGCGGTCCTTTTCCTGGCCACAGAAGATGTTTCTGTGGAGGAGTTATCACTGCAAGACATAAATTAGCTATTTTTTCTGGATTTGACAGTCTTTTTTTTTTTTTTTTATGTTTCCTGCTAGCAAAGTGAGTTTTATGCCCATATGCATGCAGCTATTCCTGGTGCAAGGTGGGTTTCTCGGAAATTACCCAGCCCACTCAACGTGTTGATCAGGTACAGCACAAGGTATAAAAGCACTTCGAGTGGGGTGCTCCTGTTTCATGTGTGACTCCTCCAAGGCAAGAGAGATTTGGAAGGGAGCGGGCCTGCGTGCATGCGAGCCAGCAGCTGGAAACAGCTGGCCCGCAGGTGGGGCAGAGTTCAGGGGCTACAGCTTCTCCTTCTCTCCAACTTGGGGAGAGATTTATGCACGGCAATACAGGCGGCTTGTAAGGGAGTGGTAACACGATGTAGCAGTTAGATCACATATGTAAGTGTCACAAATCAGCCTGAGTTAGAATTGGCACCGGTGGAGGTGGAGGGAGGGAGGCAAGCTCTCCGGAAACATTCCTGCTCCTGCTGAGCTAAAGGGATGTCTTCACGTTGGCTGCAGTGGGAGTTGGCTTGGACCCCACGTGTCCTGCTGATAGCACTTGGAGCAGGATCAGCTCACGCTCCGCAGAGCTGTGTGGCCCCAAAAGAGATGTGCCTACGTTTGGTGGGCACTTCTGAAAGCAAGAACCTCCGAGGTTCTTTTTTACATGCTGGCCGTAAAAATGCAGCGTTTTTGTAGATGGTGGATGAGGTAGCCTTTGTATATAAATGTGCCTTAGGGACAAATGAGCCCTTTACTTGACCAGTTTAACAACCTGTAATCTGGTGACTGCATGTAGAAAATAGCCCTGTGTTTTTCTGAACTTCAGTGCTGAAAAAAATAAATCTTTAGTCTTTGTATTCTTGTGCCTCAGTTTCCCTGCCAGAAAAGTGAAGAAAACCAAATGCACTTCCCAAGGAAGAAGGAGGGCATGTTTAATTGACAGCTTTGTGAGTTCCTTTGACAGCTGCAAGTATAAGTAGTTGCTATTATAGCAGCCAATAATTCGGAATTACATTTTATGTTCTTTTGGTTCTCTTCTTCCTATAGTTGCCAGACGTAACCAAGCATTTTTAGGTCATTTTATTGCTTTTTAATACCTAGTTTGGTGTTGGATTTCTGCCATACTTGCCTTCATGTAGAACACATGTGTGTTTGTGTCAAAAGCACTCAGTTAACGAAAAATGTCGAGAAAACCATGACCACTATTCCACCATGAAGAAAAAGAAATGTGAAAAATCCAGACAGGCCTCTCTGAGAAATGTCTGTTGATCACTTTGTGCCTATGCTGGTTAGTAATCTGATATTTTTTTGATGCTAAGGTTTATTAAACGAATACACGACTCTTCTTTGCTGTAGTCAGCTTGTCACCTGAGGATCCCCCCGAGCTTGCCAGACGTGGATTAATCACTGAATACTCACAGTGTCACCGTGAAGCAAATGTTTATCAATTTAGCAGTGGGGAAGTCAAGGCTAAGAGATGATTTATGTGGCAGCTAATAACAGCTTTGTTAGGCCTGCTCATTGCTCCAGTCACCATAAACCATGTCTTTTGTAAGTGGTGGGTCCTGTGCTTGGGTCACAACAACCCCAGGCAATGCTACAGGCTTGGGAAAGTGTCTGGAAAGCTGCCTGGTGGGAAAGGACATGGGGGTGGTGGTCAGCAGCCGGGCGAATATATGCCAGCAGTATGCCCAGGTGGCCAAGAAGGCCAATAGCACCTTGGCTTGTATCAGAAATAATGTGGCCAGCAGGACGAGGGAAGGGATTGTCCCCCCGTACTTGGCACTGGTGAGGCTGCACCTTGAATACTGAATACTACAGGAAAGACATTGAGGTGCTGGAGCACGTCCAAAGAAGCCGGTGAGGGGTCCAGAGCACAAGTACTATGAGGAGCAGCTGAGGGAACTGGGGGTGTTCAGCCTGGAGAGAGGGAGGCTGAGGGGAGACCTCCTGGCCCTCTGCAGCTCCCTGACAGGAGGTTGTAGAAAGGTGGGTGTCGGTCTCTTCTCCCAAGTAATAAGCGATAGGACAAGAGGAAATGGCCTCAAGTTGTGCCAGGGGAGGTTTAGACTGGACATTGGGCAAAATTCCTTCACCTAAAGCGTTGTCAAGCACTAGAGCAGGCTGCCCAGGGAAGTGGTTGAGTCACCATCCCTGGAGGCGTTTAAAAGACCAGTAGACGTGGCGCTTAGGGACACGGTTTAGTGGTGGACTTGGCAGTGCTGGGTTAACGGTTGGACTCAATGGTCTTAAGAGTCTTTTCCAACCTAAATGATTCTGTGATTCTGCTATTACTCAGAAGAGTCAGAAGCAAATGGTGACTAATGATAATCTAACTAAAAAAGGGGCCTTGAGGCTGCCCTCTCCCAGGCAGTGCCCCTCTGTCAGGATGTCGTTTTCCCTCTGGTTTTGTCCATCCTCCTCTACCAGCTCTGTTCTAATTGCACCCCAAGCACAGCTTATAAAATGCGGTTCTGGGCACCCACACAATTATACTCAGCCTCAGGTTGTAGTGATGCCAATGACTTAATTTCTGCATCAGTTTGCCAGTGGGACTCTCTTGCTTTGATCACTTTTTGGATGTGGGCGATTATTCTCTTGGTGATTTGTTAGGGACTGTCTAATGAAAGTGTGTAGAACTAAGTCACAAGAGGGGAAAAGGAGATGTGTTCTTGCCACAGACCCTGTTCTCTGATAGCAGTATAGCTTATTATTCCTGCCTCCATAAGATATAAAAATGCCCTGGGAAGATTTTTGTCACACACAAATCATGCTTCCGAATGGCTTCTTTAAAGGACAAAGAAAAAAAAAATCACAATGCAAAACCCCCTGGACTGTGGGGGATTGCTGATTTCTCTCAGCAAGGAAACTCAAGCCTCTTCTCTTTAGTTGGAAGGGCTCCGCTTCGCACTGAACGACTTGCAGATGAGATGGTGGATTGTTTTCTCTCCTCTCATGACGGAAATAGCTGCTGGAAAATAATGCTGGAAAAGCATTAGCAGGAAGAGCCCAGCATCAGGAAATGCAAAGGGCATCCAGCCAGGACATGACTATACAGCTTTTAGCTGCCCAGCAATTGGGACATTGCTTTTTTTGGGTGAAGAATCACTTGGTTTCCTAGCCAGATGCCTCCACCTGGGTGAGCGTGAGCATCCCTGTGTACACACCACAGCTGATGCCTGTGCCCGGGGTTTTCTGTTTGTGTCAGAAGCCACAAGAGCTGTGGACATGGCAGGTGGGTCAGTTTGGCTGGAATCCTGTGTGCCTCTTGCCATGCCTGTTCATGTCACTTCAGCATTCCTTTAGGATGGAGCAGTGGAGCTCAGCAGTGCTGAGGTGGCATTACTCATCCCTGTGGAGTTATTCCAGGTTCTCTCAGCTTGCTTGTGTAACTGAAAGGGTTTTGCCTTTTATCTGTGACACGCTGGTGGAACAGTGGGAGGATTTAAATTTGGGAATGAAATTGGCAGAGAATTCAGCCCAGTGCTTGTGTTCTGCAGTAAGCAGTTGCGCTGAAACCTATTCTTTCTCTAGGGCAGCATCATCAGTAAGCAGGATAAGGACATTTTGAACCCCAAAAGCCCAGGGATGGACTTAGACATGTTGGACCCTTGAAGGATGGGAAATCAGGTGTTAAAGAATCTGGTATAATCTCTTTCTCCAAGCTTTTTACCTCTTTGGAGCAAACGTGCTGGGCCTGTCCTGGCTGTATGAAGCGGGGCCAAGAAGGATCTTGGTTTATACTGGTTTAGCTCATTACCAGCCTGTTTGTAGTGTGTTGGGGCAGCACGGATCACGATGAAGTGTGTTGGCATTCAAGCACATCATTCTGGGGAGGGGCAGGGGTGAGTTTGTAAGCAAGGGAGTCAGCATCTCTTACTTCTAGATTTTGTTGCCTGGTTTCTCCCTTGACATCGCAGGCCCTGCAGTGACATCATTTGGTCAGGGAGGAGGAGAAGGTGGGGAAGAGGGAGGACTTGAACTGCTCCTAGTTTTGCACACTGCTGCTCTGCTCTAACCTTCTCCCAGCCCTTAGAGAACTCACGTTGCTTTTTCAGAAGCAAAGGGCCAGAGCTGCAGAAAGAAAAAATCCCTGGCCAACAAGACCAGGTGTATGGGGAAAGACACTGCAGGGTAGGAGTTAGGCATCAGATGGAAGACTGGGGTCCTTCAGTCTTCCACTTACAGCTTATCCAAGATGAATACATGGCTGCACTACACTTAACCACATCTTGGCCGCAGAATTCATCTCCCCAAGGACTCCATTCGGATATAAAAGCACCATATAACTGGAAAGGATGGATAAATGTTCATCCTTGCTTCCTGTAATGAAGCTGTAACTCCATTACAGTCCTGGAACTGAATGGGTCCCTGAGATCTCTGTCCCTGAAATCAAACACTTGGAACCTTTTCTATCAAGACTGTACACCATATATAAAATTCAAGTTTCATGCTCTCTTAAGCCATAGTTGTATTCATAGCTTAGTGGATACCAGACCCAAAATGTCTTCCTCCTCCACACAGAGTCCAAATATATCAACTCGCTTTCTTAGGTTATGATAAAAATGAGGAGTAAATGATAGATGCTCTCTCCACCTTCTGGCAGGAAATATGCTGCTAGACTGCCTTGCTACACTAGCCTCTAGCTGATCTCTGCAGATTAAACAATGGCTGCTGTTGCTTTCCTGAAAAGAAAAGCATCTCCAGAAATCCCAGCTTTTTTTTTTTTTTTTTTTTTTTTTTTTTTAGCTGGTTATTATGTCCAGCTATCAGAAGCATGAAGAAACCAAGTGGAAAAATTGAATCTGGCAGTAAGAGTGCAGTGCATTGAAGGCACACGACTTCCAAACCCAGAGAACAAAAATAGCTGCAAGAGAAAAAAAATTGCCTGAAAGAAGCTCTTTAATTATTCCATTTTTTTCAGAAGCTTTGCTCCAGGCACACCCAGGCTGCCATTTGTATAGGGTGGCCATATGCGTTGCAGTAAAGCTTGAGCACTGTGGTATTAGAGAGAAGGAAGCTGCTTTTTTGGCTGTGTTTTCAAAGAGCTGGTAGCAGATCGATTGTGGCCAGAGCCCTGGGCACAAGGGAGTCTGTACTTTCATAATGAGTCACCAGGATTTCATTTTCAGTCCGGCTGATGTGAGGATGAAGGAGTTTAGATTTCTGCTTAGATGCTAGAGGCTGCTCCCAGAGGGCTGCTCAAGGAAGAGCTTGGAAGAAGTGTTGGAGGAAAGCAAAGAAAGGACTACCCAGCACTTAACTGGTTCAGTCTGCTGGAGAAAGTTCCTTGGCTGTTGTTGCTATGGCACGGAGGACCGAAATCTTCATGATGGCTCTTTCTGCTGCTGCTACAGAAAGGCAAAGTCATTCAGCTGTGCTGACACTGCAGTCACCAGCAGCCCAGTGAATCTGCGTTTCAGGACACTGACAGAACGCCCAGTCTTCTAGAAGCCACCCATTCCCTTCTGGGTGTCTTAAGTCTTTATATCTTTCCTCTTGTGAGCAACACTGAGCATATTGCAAAGCTTTGAAATATTCTTGTGGGTGTTGTTTGTGCTGAAGATGGCCACATTGACATCTGAGTTTTCCCTAATTAGGGAGCAGATATTTGGTTATATATCTTTCTCTGGATTTCAGTCAATAGCAATTGTACGAAAGCTCCCTGTTGGCTGAGGTTCTGTTCAAAGGAACGCTGCAGCAGGACTGAAAAGTAAAGAAATTCCTAAACGCTAATAACCCATGTGATTTGCAAGCCAATGAAGAGGACGCTGTTAAATACACCTTCTAGAATAACCTTTTATGAACTGTCAAAGGGGCTTTACAGTAAGGTGTGGGTTTTTTAATTTTTGATTTGGGCAAGTCAGTGTCGGTGTCATGGACATCAGTTGTACACGGAACAATCGGGAAGAGGAAGAGAGGGATGCCAGGGCAGGTGGGCACTGTGACACAGCAAGGGAACAGAGTATGACATTTCTGTTGAGCTGAAGCAGAGGCCCTTGGTCTCTAATGGCATCAATCTGTTGTCTGACCCTTCAGTTAGAGTTTGGAACGTCCCTTTTGGCTGTATGGCTTCAGTGAGCAGCCAGGAGACCAGGAAGTGCGATGGGTCTTTAGGAGATGCTTGGCTAGTAGGACCTAAGCCACCGTCTATCAGAATCGTGGCAGCTTCACGTCACAGGAGTCCCCGAGTCAGGCCAGAGCTTGGAAGGACAGTAGTGGCAATGCTGTGGGCTGGACATGGATCTGTGTTTGTCATTTTCTGTAACGTTATTTATTGTGTTTCCTCCTTTTCCAAGTGCCTGCGGTGGGATGGAGAGGTATTTGTGGAAGGCAAAGGCTGGCATTACAGTGTCATCCCAAAACAGGGCTTATTTAAAAAAAAAACCCCAACAAAAGTGCAAAAAAAGAAATAGATGCACTATACTTTGTGTTTCTGCTTTTATCATAGAAACCTGCAGCGACCGGTTGCCTCCCTTTGCATAAAGGAGAGCCCTGCAACCGCAGCAAAGTCAGGCCGTGGGACCCTGCACAGAAGTATTCCTTGGTGGGGAGTTGTTTCCAATGAATTCCTACACAGCTATGACCTATACACAAAGATTTGCTCCCACCATGGCAGGTGCAGATTTAGTCTCTAGTTATCTGCAGTTTTGAGGAACTTCTGATGAAAAAGACCCTTCTGAACAGGCACAGTTTCTTCCTGTCTCGCCTGCTCTGTCCTGGTTTCTTGCCACGTTCCTGACAGATAAAGGAGAAGGTCAGGGATCAGGTACCCTCCTGAGCAGCCATGCTACATTACTGCAACGTCAGGGAACCCAGGGCTTGCTCTGTGCAGAAGCACAGTGCTCGGCTGCCCTCTTGTTTTGCTCGCTTGGCGTGCCTTTAGATGGAGGGTGTCTGTGAAATCCCTGTCTGAAGTTCTGGCCTCGCCGTCTTCGGCATTGAGTGTCATGGCAGGGACAAGGCTGTCTGGTTATCGAGAGAGAAGTGATGTGTGAGGTGAGGGAAAGTGTAACAAATATGCTTCACTTCACGTGCTCAGCAGGTAGCAAACTCTTTGTAAGTACATCTTTCTCCTTGCCTGGCAGGAAGTAGAGGAGCCAATTGTAGGCAGTAGTTGTATTTTTTTTTTTTTTTGCATCCGGTATTTTTGAATGAAAGCAGATTCCAGGCTGTCTTCTGAGATATATAATGGTGATTAATAGCCTAGCCTGTTTCCTCTGGATTTGATGTTCGGCTTATGTTAAGATGTAGGGAGTATTGTTTGCTGAGATGACATCAAGAGCTCTTGGATGAAGGGAGTAGAGACACATCCTTTCCTCACACAGCATTGGCAGGGTTTCAGTGCTTCTCGCTGCTCACAGAGCTGAAGAACATCACAGCTCATTTATGAACAGCAGACCTACCTCTTTTTCTCCTTCGGACTCACTTCTTAAAAGAAACCAGATGAGGAAAGGGCAGCAGCAGAGTCACAAGTGGCCTGTCAAGGGCCAGCATCCCCCTTCTGCCCTCCCTGGCTGGGAGCAGCATGGTCAAACCACAGGCTAGAAGGAATTTTTACTGGAAAGGGACATTGATGGAGGAGACACTCATCTGCTTGTAAGCAGTATCATCTGGGAACGGGAGAGCAGTGAAAGGGGAGGACAGGAGTCTCTCTGAAGGAAAGTTAAGGCTGTTACATCACGGTCCTTGAACATGCAGCCAATTTAGATTCAGCAAGACAGTTATTAGACCCACAGCCTTTGAGGCCACAGCAAATGTCTCACAGCTTACAGATGGGGACTGCCCTCACCTGTGTGAGGTATTACACACCTTTCCCATTGAGGAATGCTTAGGGTAGATGTCACTGAGTGTGCTGTGCTACTTGAGTTATGTGTAATCTTTGCAAGGTACGTATAAGTACCATGCTGTTGGCCAGAACCCTTCCTCAGCATGGCAGAAATTTAGATTACACCCCCAGCTTTGTGACTTTTTGAGCTTTCTTGTTAAATTTATCCTTCCTTCTCTTAGAAGCGTGTCCCTTGGTGAAGACAGTCGCTGTCTTCATCATTCACTAATTCACTGAAGACACCAAAAGCCTCAGAGGCACAGAGTTACCACATACTCCAGTGGTTCCTTCACCACTTTTGCTGTTCCCTTTGGTTTGTGGGCGTCCTGTCCTTTTGCTGAGATAGCAGTGTTGGTTCGTGGGGCTCTAAGTCACGTCTCTCCCCACTACTGTTCTTTCAGCTGGCACATGTTCAGTGCTGGATTTTTTTAAAGCCTGAGTATAATATTTCAGGAACCAACCTTTTAAATGACAAGCCCACAAACTTAAGAAGCTCCTTGCAGTGAAATTTGGGTTGCCTATCCTTGGTGCATAAGGGTGGTGTGAGGCTTACCACATTTCCAGGTGTGCGGTTAAAGAAACAACTGTCCAAGTATAGACATCACACAGCTGTGAGCAGCTCTGCAAAGGAACGCTCACAGGTTTACAGTGCTTACTGTTGGATTCTGGCCTCAGAAAAGTCGTTTCATACCACATGCCTCAGTCTGGGAATGCCTCTTGCAAATGGCTGATGTCATGTTACTGTTTCACTTTGGGTGGGAGGCCTGGTGACCTTTGCAGCTGGATTCTAATAGCCTCTTACTGTCACATCTGTCCAGTGACATGGAAAGAAAACAGATCCGATAAGCCTGGAGCAGATTTATCTGTAGGCAAGCAAAGCCCCACGTGTGTGACAGAGACTTACGGTATTCAACGACAAAAGGATCGAGATGTGTTTCTGCTTAAGCGATGGCTCCTAAGGTTCAAAGGATGTAGTTCACCATGCGGCTGTACTTGAGGCACAGTTATAGCCTAGAAAATGGGGTTTGGTTGGTACTGAAGCAGGCGATCTGTGCCTGATGCGAGTGGATGGCTAAGGTGTAACAGTGGTTATTGCTGTGTCACTGAGCATTACCACCGGTTAACAAGGTCACTGAATGAGTTTGCTGTGTACGACTGCCACAGCTCATCTGAATTTCTCTGTGACACCGACAGAAGATAGCATCATCTCCATCGCTTTTTCCAGCCCCGTGGAGTTCATTCCTGATGAGGAATGTGACCTTTCTGCTGAGTAATCCAGTCCCAAGCTTACGTAGCAGCAGGAAACTCCCAAGTGGGACGCGTGGATCCCACCTCCTGTCCACCACCAACACACAAACCTTAGTGCCCCTGATCTTTACTCACCCGGGACTTCCTGGCTTCCTTCCCAATCAGCAAAACCAATCAATGAATGATTTCTTTTTGCTGTTGTCATTGCAGGGCAACCATTGATGAAGTGGAAACAGATGTGGTGGAGATAGAGGCAAAGCTTGACAAGGTAAGATGGGGCAGCTTGGCGCGTTGGTTTGAAGAGGGACTGACTAGTTCCTGCTTAGGAATATGGCCCCACTAGCCTCCTCTAAAGAGTGAGCCCATCTCGGGCTGTCTGGAAGCTAAGGCAGAATACACTGGGCCTGTCAGTAGGACCATGTCTCCCTCTACTGACAGGTACCTGTCAAGGCCCCTTTGTGACTGCCAAAGTTGTTAGGACAAGAGGTCCAGACAGGCTCCTAATGCTGAATGATGGCCTCCTTGTTCTGGTCCTGGATCTCAGGGGGCTGACACTTCTCCTGTTGTGGCAAGTTATTTTGGTGCTATTTCCCCTCTCCACCAGCTGGCTTGTGATATGAAGCTGGTGGGGTAGGAGCCATGACATGTCCACGCAGTGTGGGCATCACTGTGTCAGCTCAGGGGTGTAAGGAGACACTTGCAGGTCAACAAGGGGCCAGATTCAGACTGATGATGGTGGCCACTGTCTGATGTTCGGCCAGGCTGTGTGCCACAGCTATAATCTGACACTGGAAATATCCTCTCAGGGACCATTTTGGCCATTTTGCATTTATGCTGGTGATTCCTGTTGGTAGTTTGGATCTAAGTCAGGGGCTTTATGATGGAAGGTGGCTTTTCCACCCTTACTCCTTTTAATGTGTGAGACATCAGCCAAGGTTTCTAAATGAGAACAGAGAGAAATGAAGAAGAGCTAGAAGAGCTGTTACTTTTTATCTGCGAGATTTCCCAAAGCTAGCGAGGGATAAAACTCCTACATTTGATGGAGAAATGGGCTTTGTTGAAGTCACAAGCCCTAGGCAAAGCTGTGTCCTATAAAACCTATTTACTAATCAAGCTGCTTGAAATGGTTATGTGCACAAGTTCACTAGTCTCACTGGTGAAAGCTGCAAAGGGATTTAGGTCATCTGTTTTTCTCTAAGCTGAGGCTCTAAAGACAAAGCTTGGGGTGAAACTTGCTCTGATGCTAGCACCACTGCTGTCAGTGCTCCTCGGAGTTAGACAACTTGGTGTGCCACGAACAACCCTGGAGCGAGGAGGGTGGGCTGGGAGCACAAGAGCTGTTCAGGACTCTCAGTTTTTTATTGTTCAGTGCTTTATTGCAAATTGATTTGAGCTCCTTTGGGTGAGGACTGCATTAAAACAATAGTCTCGTGCAATTTGGGTCTTCCCCTGGCAGCAGTTATGGGGTGACGTTCTGGTAGTGCAAAGTGGGTGGACATTTCATTCTCTTTGCATGCATCATCTCCCCTGTCAGCTGCAGAGACGACTGGTTGTGCAAAATGCTGGCTCAGTCACTGTCAGCAACGGGCTTATCAGGCCTGGGTGCAGGGCAAGCGAGGCTGGAGCTTCTTTGTGAAAAGCAAGTTCGAATTAGTTTCTCTGAGGGTAACTTTGGACAAGATTGATTCACCCTCGTTTCTAGTAAATCAGCAGCTTTCCTAGGGCTCGGTGTAAATGTTGTGCAGTGGTACCCAAATAGCTGGGTACTTCTTAAAAAGCAGCAAGCTGGCAAGGACTAGCTGTTTCTCTGCCTTTTACTGTGCCCCTGAGCACTTTAGTTTATAAATGATGAGGTTTTTCAACACCTGTTTAAAATGAAGGTAAAGGGCAGTGTAAATGATTCATCCAAGGGAACACCAAATATTTGGGCTCGATTGCTGTTTCAGAGAGATATCCTTCATTCTGCCCTGTGCTCCATCTGCAGAGGCATCATTGCTCCCCTTGGGAGTGTGCTTGGGCTGAATGGCCTTCAGCTACTTGTAACACGGCCACAAGGGTTTGCACAGAGGCATGCTAGAAACCGCCACGTTGCAGAACGGGCTGGATTTCCTTTCCAGAAGATCTGTCCAAAGCCCTAGTGTACGTCTGGCCTCCAGATGTGACAGGAACTGCATCTGTTTGCTTTTCTTCTCTGGGCTTGGATGGGATAGTACAAGTCTGCAAGCGTCCAATGCTGTTCTGTCAAATTGTGTGGACAGGAGAGGATGAGAGTGTGAACGAGTGAAAACTGTATAAACCGTGTATACACAGATATACCACATGTGACTATAGATGTATTTATACATTCAAATACACTCATATTTTTACAGAACTGCAGACAGAGGCAAGTAAACTTGTCCTGCAATGCATGCGTATGGATCAGACCCCAAAGGCTTGTGCCTGCATGATTAGAACAAGCACCAGGCCCCAAACCAGCACACCGTGGGGTTTTGACCTCAAGTCAAACTTGAGATGCACTCATGCCCAGCCAGGTGAGGCTGATTGACAGGGAAAGATTTCTAAAGCCATTTTTCATTAGTAAGATCAATATCCCTAAAAAGCTCCTGGATTTTAAGGATGGGAAACTTCAGTTCCAAGCGTCGTTCATTATCAGCAGGTAAAGTTTTTCACTTGGTTAAACAGCCTAGAACAGTGATGATATATAAAAAAACCAAAAAAACAATAAAAAATTCTGCTTAGTGGCCAGCCGTTACTGTTGCAAATCTCTTGGGTCTTTGGTTTATGGATTTATCTTAACATAACTTTTTACAAGGAGCTTTGGCTGAAAAGAGATAGGCTAATGGCCAGGAATTCTGGCCAACTAATGCTGGTCTTTACAGCCCCTTCCAGGCGTGCTAAGGCAGTTTTGCTGTAGCTAGGAAGTGACTGTTCCCTGTTCAATTATCCAAAGTTAATAAAGCCCGTGTAGAGATGTGTCCTTTTGCTGCAGAAAACTAATCCCTAAGTGAGGAAACTACCCCATTTTACTGCAAGTTCCAGTTAACTTCACTGGTAACTTCACTATAACAAGGCTGCTGCTGAGGATCAGTGTGTGTCGCTTGCTTAAAGTTGTTAACGTTTCTCCAGTCAAAGCTCTTTCCAGGTCCATCAGAAAGGCTGTGCTAAGTCACAGGCAGTCCAGAGAGACGTTCTGTAATCCCTCACAGTGCACCAGCAAAGTTTCCTTGGTCTGCAGAACTGGGGGAGTTGATTCATAGTTATGTCATCTTGATTTAACCTGTGTGTGAGGGAACATTGATTTTCACTGCCTGCACACAGCAGGCACAGCTTAAGCAGTCCTGCTCAGTTGGTTTAAGGAACACACGATACAAAAATGTCAGGCTGGTGAATGCTGGCTCCCCTTCATCCCAAGGTAAGAGCAAGAGAAGTCTCTACAGGTGCACAGAGCAGCTAGCTGGGCTCAGAGGCTCGACAGTCCCAAAGAGCAGCATGCTCCCAGCAGGGAGATTCCACACAGATTATCCCTTCCACGCAGCACCAAGGAGCCTTACCCCTCCCCAGTCAGTCTGTGTGATGAGGTCCATTTTATTGCAGTCCTGCAGCCTCAGGATAGAGCGAACATTTAGAAACCCACTGGAAAAAAAGGGCTGCCCGGGTTCATCTGTCCTCAGGGGATAACGAGGGAAATGCCGACAGCATGACAAACCCTGAGAAGTACAATTTGCATCGCTGCTCCTGCCACGTGCAGCGAGGGACGCAGCCACACCAGGAACACGAATGCCATCCTGTTCTAAAGCTCTCGGGCCGTGCTGTTGGTGCAGATTAAAACCAGCCTGTTTGCAATTCATTCTGATGTGATCAGCTGCCTATCTGCTCACACCTCTCTCCTCGTGCAGCTGGTAAAGCTATGCAGTGGGATGATTGAAGCGGGCAAAGCCTACATCACCACCAACAAGCACTTTGTCAGCGGAGTCCGGGACCTGTCGCAGCAGTGCAAGAAGGATGAAATGATTTCGGTAAGTCATCCTGTGGGATGGAGCATGGGACACAGCGAGGGCTTGGGGAGCGTTCAGCTTCCTGATGCTGTGAATGGACCGTATGCCCAAGATCCTTGTACTGTTTAAGTAGCCACTTAGCGTGAGATTTTATTTTTGGAGGAATGTAGAGACTGTTTGATAACGCAATGCTGGAAGGTCAGACTGCGATTGATTCATAGTTTGCAGGGAGAGCTGGACTTTTAAGAAGCCACAGTGCTGGCAAGGTTGTTGGAATCTAGGTCAGTAAGCATCAGTCATTTAGGAAACGCGGGTAACCAGCCTGCACAAGCAACACCTGACGTGCTGATTTCGGCACTAAAGTGGAAAGCACGGGGAGCCTATGGCTTCAGTGTCAGACGTTTTTGGAATGCCTTCTTGCCACATGGCAGAGCAGCTCTTGAGTCGCTTGATGAGAGTGTCTCTCAGCTGCTGAACCCCTGGGAATGAAGGGCAGCTGCTTCTACTCACTGCCAGTTCTCTTTACCTTATTTTGCAGGAGTGCCTCGACAAATTTGGAGATAGTCTGCAGGAAATGATTAACTATCACATGGTAAGATGCTGCTTCCTCTTGTCTTTTTGTATGCTGATGGCAACCTCTTTCTCAAGACACTGAGTAATGGTCTCCTGTGTTTGGCTGAGTTGACACTACGCAAAGGTGGGGTCCGTGAAGTCTTTCAGGTTCCAGTTCCTGCACCTTGTGTACTGTGAGAGCAGGAAAGGGCTTGGAGTTATTGTTGCCTCATGCAACAGTATTGAGCTGTGAGTCTGCGTGCTCACAATGATCAGTCCTGATACATCACGTATGCCAGGAGATGGGATTTCCACAGGCTTGCAGAGGAGGTACCACTAGGTGAAAGGGTATGTACTGTTGCACAGGTGCCTTTTGGCTCGTCTCAGATCAGAGATGCACAACGAATATGTAGAAGGGTGAGGTTAGAGACCCCTTCATCAAAGGAAGTGGAGAGTTTACAAAAGTCCTGCACTCCAGATGCCTTGTTCTTTGTTTTGGACCGGCAGAGGATTTTGTAGTGGGGACAGACAGGGTCCTGAGGAGCTCTGACAACTCAGGACTCTGGCTGTTAACCAGTTTGCATGTATAACCTTGTTGCTGCAGATTTGGAATGCACTCTGAAGCTTGGCATTCAGATTTGTGACATTAGGACCCCAAGCAAGGCTGTGAATGGATCAAACCGAAAGGACCGCATTGTTTGGGGAGTTGTGTGCAGCTCTAAGGATAACACAGGACAGATTAATTCTACACTGAGATGAAAAGAGGGAAATGCCCAGACAATGGCTATTGTCCTGAGCTGGCTGTATCTCACTACCCGAGCCCAAGGAGTTAGAATCTGCCCTTTCTCCATCCTAAATATGGCATCTCTAAACCTTGTAGACAAGGAAGGTGGTTCGTGCTTGGTGGCTCTTTGCCAGACCCACAATTTTAAGGCTGTAACTCGGTAGGAGCTTAAAGCACAAGTGCTCTGAAGTGAAGAAAGCTTCAGGGTGTCAGCACTGGACTGACCCATTTTTATACCGCGATGCCCCTGTCAAAGTACATTAGGCACAATGTTTGCTTTTGGGATGTAAGTTAACCACATGCAGCTGGAGAAGAAGCTGCCTCAAGTCCATTTAATTTTTTCATGAAGCAGGTGGGAAGGCTGTTTCCTAGTAAAAACTGGCAGGGAAAAGAGGCAGTGTACATACAGCTCTCCTAGGACTGTTAATGTTTGGGAACAGGCAAACAGCTGTACGATGGTGTTGGTGGGGGGAGAGTGAATAAACCAGTGTGGGCATCAGAGAAAAGCTCTGTTTGTGTCAAAGCAGAGAAAGTCAAACCCTGATTTTCTGTTGCTGCTCACAGTCCCTCTGAAAACGTAAAGCCTTTCTGCCAAGGAGCGTATGAACCGCTGAGAAGCTACGCCTTCATTCCAGGGATCACGCTGCAGCTGCACTGATAGGAGCTGGGCTGAGGAGTGCGTGCAGCCCAGCCGTGAGGAAGCAGTCCCAGCCAGAAACCTCTAGATGCAAAATGCTGTCCACAAGCTCCGCAACACCAGCTGTGCAGCTTCCCCTGGATCCCCAGGCTCTGCCAAAAGTGGCACTTCTGGGATTGCTCTTGCCTCAGCCAACTCATAAGCAGGAGGACCCTTCCCAGAGCTGTCAAATCCCCAAGTGATGTGGTATAACCCTTCCCATGCACCCCACCCTGTTCAGCAGGGGCGAGCTGCCCTCTCCGTGTGACTCAGGGGTTCTATTTCCCTACCACCGCCTGCGTGCACAAGGGGAAATGTGCTTAAATCCTGCCGCCCCCCGCCCCCCCCGCCTTTGGAGAGCACCCTCCTCCCTTGGTGCTCAGCAGCGTGAGTCCCTCTCCAGGAAATGGCTTTGGAATGACTGCTGCATCTTGAGTCCGACGGCTGTTCGGTTAGCTGAGTTATTTTTAGTGCCTTCTGCTGTCTCCTTTGTGTGTGCCTGTGCGTGTGTGTGTATGTGTATCTTGGCTCATCCGGGTCTGAGGATCTCAACTATGAAACAGTTGTCAGTGCATACTCTAGGAATGTGGCCAGGACAGTATGTACAACTGGAACAACTTAAAAAGAAGGGAAAATATCCCCCCCAAAAAATCGGTTGGAAAAGCTTGGTCTGTGATTTTATTGCTAGAGCACGGGGCCCGGAAATGTCCTGGTTCTAGTTCAGCAAAATCCAAGCATAAAACTCGCTTGAACGTAGAAGATGAACACACTGAGCTCCAGAGCATTCCCACCTTCCTTTTAATGCACAAGGAGGAAAAAACATCAAAGCAGCCTTAGAGGACAGATGACAAAAGAGAGAGTTAAGTTCAGAACAGCGGGAGTCGGTGTCCTCTGCCTTTTTTTCTGTTCTTAGCCACATGCATTTGGGCTAATGCCTTATGTCGAAGCATGCGTAGAAGTTGGAAACCTCAATACCTTTATGGATCTGGACTGTCGTATATTTATGTTTCAGCATCCATATCTGCAAAAAGCATTTCAAGTGCTTTCCTGTCTCTGAGGGACCGTTGGAAGGACACACAGACTAACGACTAACAGAAACTCTGCTAATTTGTGCCAGGTTTGTCAGAAAGATGAATCAACACCTCAGATAATAGAATTTTTGCCCAAACTGTAGAAAGGGATGAAACCAAGAAAGCATAGACAGACAGAAGGACAAAAGGAGAGGTTTAATACTGAGATTAAAGGTGCTGGAATTCAAATTCTGTTAAACCACACGGAATTCTAGGAGATTACACTGATATAACTGGAAACAGTGTTGGCCCCCTCTCTGAGAGTGAAATTTGAGTAAAGAGAATTTGAATTTGGGAGAGCAGCACTGCTCCGTGGGGAGCAGTGTCTGTGGAGAATTTCAACCACGGTCAAGAAGCTGCTTAGCAAAAAGCGCGGGGAGCAATTCTGCGTCGTCCTTTCCCCATTCACATCTGTGCTTCTTGCTTTGCTTCAGGGAGAGAAAGCAAAACAACCAGATTATAAAGCTGCTTGGCCCTTGCAGAACCAAGGAGGAGAAAGCACTTGCACCTTCTGGGTTAGCTCCCAGTTAGGAGACTGGTTAACCCTCAGGAATTGCTTTAGCCTAAGCAGTTTCATGACCTCTTCCAACCAGCACAGACTCGCCATACCATAGAGAGGGGCAGTCCTGCCTTCTCTCCTTTTCTAACTCTTTCCAGCATCCTTTTCATCCTGCCCTAGTGCTGGCTCAGGGGGTCGCACAGCTGCAGAGGGCACTGGTCTGGGTCCAGACCAGACAGGTTTTTAGCTAGTTAAAACCTTTTCACAGGGCAGCCACACAAACAAAGCGAACTCTTGAGCAGTGCTACCTTGTGCTGGTTGAAAAGGTTCATGAAGCTGGGTCCAGGGCTTCCCTGAATGGTACTCTGGAGGTGACTGCCTCTCCCCCTTAAGGATTTAAGAAGTTTGGGCTCCTGGCTTTAGTTGTGTTAGTCCTGGCTAAAATGGCTTGCTTGGGCAGCTGCTTTACTGGGGATGGCTTTGTAGGGGAGACAGGAGAGGTGAGATGCCTCAGACAAACCGAAGTAGGTAATGATGACGGAGGTCAAGGAACTAATGTCTCTAGCTGGTTGCGTTGGATTTGAGCAGTGAGCTGGAGAATGGCACTGCCCCAGCAGCCCCAGAGGATCTGTTTCTGTAACATGCCCACTGCTTAGCTCAGAGGCTGATTTTTGGTTGCTGCTCTAGGGAAAACGGCCTTCCAATGTCTTGGGCAATTGGCTTCCTAGGATGTTCTGTTCAGAAATGTATGCTTAGTGGCTTGAAAAAGAGGTTCCTGCTGATGTTACAGCGCTGACCTCTTGAGGCATCGCTGCAGATGTCGGTAGTAGCATCAGCAGAAAAGCCAAAGGTGCTGCTGGCTGCCACGTTGCCTCCGAGTCAGATCCAAGGCGGGATGCTGTGCATGGATTTCTCTTGGTGGCTCTTCTGTGTCTGGATGAATATTGCGTTTTGCTTTAGGGGGCTGTCATTTCCCTCTCCTAACAATCCTGTCTGCTGAATTCCTTTTCGCAACTTTTCTAACAGCGATTCAGTGGTCTGATTCCCAGTTGTGCTAATGCTGTATTAGATATCCAAGGGATGAGGATCCCCAGCCTCAGGCATGCGAGATCCAAAATTTCAGTTCATCCAAGAGGAAAATACCCGATGAGTCACAACTGTGACTCCTCCCCGTGTTCCAGAAGCAAAATACCTTTCCCTATTGACTCTAGGAGTCCTGCAGTTGCCAGTTGTGCTACGAATTTAAAAGCATCAGCTGTTACCTCCAGTCCTTGTAAAAGTACAGTGTTTAGGGTAACTGGCTCTTTACCAAACACAGACAGGGCAGGGGGGCAGGATCTCAGTGGTATTTAGTTCTCCAAGTACCAGTGGATTCAGTGAAATGGAGACACTTGGGCACCTGTGAAGTGTTAGCTTGCCCTTCCTACCCCTGAGCGAAAATGAAATCTGAAAAATCCCTTGTACCCGAGATCCTGAGGGAGCGAGGGGTCTTCCCCCTCACTGTGTAAGCTCTTCAGTGTCCCAAAGCAGTTCCCTCTAGTAAATGTTACGATCTGTCCCATTATTTGGACTGTTCTGTTGCTCCCCTACCTGGCAGGAGCCTTTGCCTCAGCACGGGGCGAGGTGACGTTTTGCCCGCTCTGTGCCCCGTCCTGCAGCGCGGGGGGCGGCTGCGCTGTGGGAAGGATGCTGCAGCACATCGCCTCGCCGGGAGAGCTTCCATCTGCTGGTTAGAGGTGCATGATCCATGACGGAAACAAGTTTCCAGCTCCCTCCCCAAGACCTCTGAGCAGCGGGTGGCAGACAGGGATGCCAGAGCCTCGCAGCAACCTTACTGCTCAGCTCCCCAGGGCAAACCATTTCCTTTCACAGGAGCCTGAGTGGCATGAACTGGAATTTTGCTCGAGGGCCTGAAGTCTCCCCCGATGACCCCTCCTCCTCGCTACATACCACACTGGAGCAAAGAAATTTTGACTGTGTCTTGCCAAGCTCTTCTGTACTGGAAACACTCCTTGCTTGTCTGCAGACAGATGCTGTGCTGTCAGCTCCAAAACCTGTGTGTTTGTTTGCCTCCTTCCTTCCTCCTTATCACCCTCCCTAAAACATGAAGCAGATTGAAAGGCAGAGCAATCTGCCAGATGATTATATGTGAGAAAACAACCTTTCCCTCTTTTTACAGATTCTGATGAATCTGAAGTACCTGAGTGTAACAAGGTTTCCCCACAGGTAAAGGAGCATGAAGGTGCCGTCAGTTCTAGAGTGGTAGCTGATCATTCTGGGCTATTGGACTCGCACCATGACACTAGGCAGTGGTGTTTGGAATTACAGCAGTGCAGAAGCTGACGGTTTTTTTCCCTGTTGCCAAAGACTGTTAAACCCTAGACTTGAAGTGGATTTTATTCCCCCCAAATTCTGATTAAGTCAGAGTTCCCTGAGCTGCTTTTAGGTGCAGTTCTTTCTAGTGCAGTCACGTACCTCGTCAGCGCTGGGGAAGGCAGGGTGATGCTCTCCATAGACCTTTAAAGCAGACACAACTGGCCGTGCTCCATGCCAACCTCTTGGTGCTGTCCAGAGTAAGAGATGTACAATTTATAGGGAGTTCAAAGCTGTCAGCATCCACTTCCAAACAACTAGGGAAGGGGAGGCTCCAGTTTATGCGAGGGCAAGAAGCAGTGAGTGTGTGGCTGCAGTAATCCCTGGCTCTGTCAAAGAATGGGAGGCAGTTTTCCCACCAGCCTGTTGCTCTGCACATGCCTTGGAAGGAAATACCAGGATCTGCAGCACAGCCTTGTCACATTTACACACCAAGGCTCTTTCCCGTGCAGTTCCCTCTTTCTGTGTGATCAGAAAGATGAGAAAAGTGAAAGGATGCAAGTGAAAGCGCCGAGTCCCTTAAGTGCATCTTCAGCAGCACCAGGTATTTTCCAGCTCAGATGTAACATTAGCATTGCCCTCATCAGTGCTACTCCAGACAGCGCTGTGTTGAGCTTCGTTAAGTCCTAAGCTTTCCTGTCTGCCGTTAATCGCTCTAACTGTGTCACAGGAATCCTCCGGCAGGAGCAGGAGCAGCTTGCAGGGGAGGTTTAGCTATGCTGAGCGAGCCAGGAAGCATTTCCTGCTGACAAGAAGAAAAGCCACCCAAGCTGTGATGAGTCAGGGAGGCAGATGGCAGATGTCATGGGTGGAGGGTAGTGGTGGAGTTCAGGGGCAGGGAAGAGGGAAGTGAAAGTGGAAAGTGCTTCCAAGCTGCCTGTTCTCCAAGGGTTGGGTGGACCACCTGCATTTTCTGACGGCACTTGGGACAGGTCCAGGTGCATCAAGCTACCACAGTAAGGGAGATAATTTCTGGGTGCAGAATTACCATCTGACAGGGGAGATGCTTTCTGTCATCTCATGGCTTCACAGGTTTTGCCACTGTGTCCTAGTGAAATGACATTATACTAGTCCAAAAGACTTCAGTGACCTGCTGCTCTTGAAGTTCGATACCAGCCTAGCAGTTAATCTGAGCTCGGTGCTGCATTCCAGGTTTCCGAAGGATTAGGTTTTTGTCAGTCTCTAGAATATTTTAGGATGTCTGCTTGTGGGAGGGGAGCCACATCTGCCTTCTGGTTAGGGGAGAGAAGCAGCTTCAACAATATGTAAGGGACAGGAACAAATATCCTTTGACTTAAGCACAAACCGGAGCTCCTGAGCTTTTTGTGAGAGAGACTCAACTTGAGCTTCGTTCAGAAGTTAGGCTTAGACTGTGCTGACATCCAACACGTGTAACAGAAGTAGCGTGGTTGGCTTGTTTTCCAGAGCACAGATCCTCAAGTGAGCTGTATTACAAAGGTATCGCAGGTGGAATTCTGTTCATGGGTGGCGTTTTTGTGGTGGGTGACCGCTCGAGAGATGCGGGACCGAATCATATAGACAGACGTGAATAAAAGTCATTTAACATCCCCTACCGAACAAAGGATGCTTGAATTCTGCCCAGCTCTCCTGCCCCTTAGGTTACTACGTTCAGCTGCTAGAAGCTGCAATGAAAGAGAAGTAAACTGCAGGAACGTGAAATCCGGGAAAAGTGTACAGCATGCTGTCATCGTTGAGTTTTATTTTGTTATTTGAACAGCTGCAGCGCTATTTACACGCTCTTTCCAAAGCTTTGTCAGGCACACCCTCAGCTTGGATAGACGTGGCATAGAATAAAGAAAACACCCAGGTCTTGGAAAACTTCTTTGCAGCTCTGCAGCGGGACAGGTGGTTGAAGAGAAGAGGTGGGGAGGCCAGGACAGTCTGCCAAAGCCACCGCACTCCTAACAGGGCCGTGTTTGATCAGCACGAGGGGCTTGTTGGAAGAACAGGCCATCCTTGGGGAACAGGGTGCCTGATGTAAAGGTTGTAGATGATCACCTTCTGCAGGCTGGGGAGGGGGTGTCCCTTTTGTTCCCCAGCAGATGCTCGGAGGTAGCTGATGGAATCCCATCTGGGAGCCCTGTGGCTGACCCTGCCAGGCCAGCCTGGCTGGAGCTGCCCCCGTCTCCGAGACACGCTGCAGTTCCCTCGCTTTGGGAGACTGCTGACGGGACAGGATTCCCAAGACCAGATAAAAGGATCAGGCTCTGATTCCCAGGCCACCAGACAACCAGCCCTCATTTAAATACAACATAAACCAGTCCCCCAACTGTTTCTGGGGGATGTTGGTGAGAACGAGACCTCCAGACTGGCCGTGAGGGAGATAAGCGCCGAGATGTGACTCATCCAGCTCATGAGTGCCGGGGCTGGGGTGGTGACTTGGCACAGCTGGAGAAGGGAGACCTGCCCTTATCCGTATGTCCGGCAGCTGCAGAGGAAGCTCCACACCCTCCCTCTCATCAGCTGGGGCCAGTTGTTGCAGGGGAATGGCTGATTCACATCTTGATCTCATCGTGGGCTATGGCTCTCAGTGTGCTAATAGACCTTAACGGCCTTGGCCAACTTCACCTGGGGCCTCCATCCACACCCTCCATCCATTTAAGCTCAGCCTGGGGCTTTGTTTGAGCTGTGTGAGCACAGAACTTCAGCTCAGCCATATCCAGTTAGAGACCCTGGTGATTCCAACTTACAGGCTGATTTTTCTGGCTTGATACTAGCCTTGCCTTGTCACCATGGGTCTGCCTGGCAATCTCTGGGCCAGACACGGATTTGTGGGCTGACTACCCAGCTTAGCCTTGGACCTGCCTCATCGCTGTGAACTTACCTGGTGATTTTGGCTCTTGGTTGAATCCAGCCGCGCTCTCTGAACCTGCCCTGCTTTCTTGCTGTGGTGGGGTGGAGTGTTGGCTGGTGAGGCCCCTGCCTCTGCCAGCTGCATTTCCCCTCCTCAGCTCCTGGTGCAAAGGCCTCTGCTGCTCCCTGATAAATTCCCACCGCCAATGCTGTTGTCTGCCTTTAATCTCACCTCAAGCACTGTTCCCATGTGCAGCTGTGATGTCCTGCTTCTGCACTTCATGCATGTAAGTGCTGAGAGAAGCAGTTCCAGCCAGGCAATCTCACTTCTTTTCAGCGTCTACTTTGCTTTGGAGCCTGGTGGGATCTCCGCTTTTCTTGTAAGCTCTGCAGGGAGTTGTGTGGGAGTGCTGTAGCAATGGCATCCCTTTGGATCTCTGATGTCTTGCATCTTGATTTTAGGCTTGCAGTTCCAGGAATAACATCCTGGGCTGCTGGACTTGCTTTCATTTCTTGGGGGCATGAAATTCCTGAGCCCCATGTCAAACGCAGGTTTGGATTTGTCCTGTTGCTTCAGAAGCCCATGCTGGGAAAGTGAAATGTAGGATCTAGCCTTTTGCTGGTGTTGGGCGAGAGCTGTGTTAACTCTTCTTTCATGCTGACCCTCCTTGGGCACAGATGTGTGTGAGTCATAGGCTGGACTTCTCATGTCTTGGTGGAAGCTAAGAGAGAGGGTGGGGTGATATTTGGTCTGGAAAATCTTAAAACAAATGATTTGTTCCAAGTATGTCTGGGAAAGGAGGAAAAGCCAAGAGATGATTTTATTTTTGAAACTCTAGCTCTTAAAACTGTTTGTTTTGCATTGAAAATTGAATGGAGGATTCGCTTGAAGATATTCCCCCGGTGATCTTGCCTGGCCAAATTAATGAAGAAGCAATAAAAGTAATGCTGGTGTCATAGGATGCTTCTCAGCAGAGATGCTGCTGGCAGGAAAATCATATTCATTACCTGTTATTTCCTCCCAAACCTCTTGGCGATCCCTGCCCCGGGCTTGTGCTGTATGAATTGGTACAGACTGGAAGGACGGGCACCATCACGGGGGTGTGGGGCTTAGTGCGTGAGTAACAAGGGCAGGGGAGAGGAGTATTGACAAAGCAGGAGGTGGAGATTATATATATATATATATGGCCTGTCTTGCTCATTTGTGCAGTTTTCCTGTTCTGGTACAGATACATTCAAATTAAAATTCCACATAGAAATGTCCCCACACCACAGGCGTAGCAATACTGCTTATGTGACTACAACGAGTTCAGTTCCCTCTCGGTAAACAGTTTCAGTAAGGAGCAGTTTTATGAGCTCTGATTTTTAGACCTGGCCTGAGTCCTTAGTTAATTCTTCTTTCTAGGCAGCTTGAGAACAAGCCCAGACTGTGGCAGGAGAATTGCCCATAGGCCTGGAAGCACCTGCTGGGATGTTGCCTCCCCGTTACAGGCCTTCTGTAAACGCTTCGCTTGTGCTGTTCAAAGCATCAGTTCTTTTCCCCGCCAGACACCGGTGTGCTGAGCTTTCCTGACTACCACAGAAGGGCAGGGGCAGTGTCTTATTTCTGGGGTGATCTGCCTGGCCTGGGATGTGGCTCAGTTTGTCCTGTGTAGCCAGTGCTCAGCAGATCTCCCAGCTGTAGGTGCAGGTGGGAACCAGGTGGTTTTCTTGCTGCTTGCCCATCCCTGCACGGCATTGTGAGGGGAGGGAAGCGTTCTCGATGCCCAGACATCACGTGGGGAGAGTTACAGGCCAATGCCTCGTGGAGTGCCATTGGAGAGAGCGCGTGGATGCCAAGAGCAGTAAATAATTTACATTGGTAAAAACACAAAACTGGGTGGTCTTGGGATTTTCTTTCTTTCCTCCTTGATTTGCATCTGTTCATATTTAGAGGCCGTTCGTGGCTGTTTATACTCAGCTAGTCCTGGCATGTTTCTTGCTTTGTCCTTGGCTGCAGCAATACACATAATGACTGTCTTTGAGGCTCTGCAGCCAGTGCTGCCGCTTCTGCGCGGAATGCTTTGCGTTCTCTTTGGAGCAGCGCACCTGTGTAGTGTCAGCAGCACGACTTGCTTATCTCCTGACGGGAGATGTTGGGTAGGGAGGATGTCTGCGCCTGTATGCGTGGTGCTGCTGGAAGGAAGGGTCAGGAGGGAACCAGAGTGGTTTTGCTAGTAGATTACTATGGGGCATGAGAAGGTTAAAGCTTGTGACCACCTCGGAGTGTGTGTCACGTGTCAGATCTCTGCAGTGTCCGCCAAGATCTCGGTGTCCTGGACAGAGCACTGCTCAGCCTGGGAATGCTGATGGTGCTCCAGTACGGGGAGATGCTTTAGTTTTGTTCTTGTATCTTACTATCCTCTATTTTTAATTGGCAACTAATTAAATCAGTCTTCCCCAAGTCTGTTTTGCCTGTGATGGTAACTGGTGAGTGATCTCCCTGTACTTAATCTCAACCCTTGAGCTTTTTCATCTTATTTTTTCCCCCCGTCTTGCTGAGGTGTAGTGAGAGAGTGGCTTGGTGGGCACCTGGCAGCCAGACAAGGTTAACCCACCACCTCCTCACAAAAAGCTGCTGCTTGAGGCAGTGCCAGCTCCTCTGCACTGTGATGGTTTGAGATGACTGTTCCTGCCTCCTGGAAGAAGTCAGGAGACTTGGAGAGGCGCTCGCTACTTCTGGATCTTACCTGAACTGTGCAGCGAAGCAGAGAGAAGGTGGCCAAGAAAGAAAAGAAGAGATGGTGGGTGGGGTGTCAAGAAGGGAAGCTGCCCAAAAAAACTCCCACTGGAAATCCAAGCTTGCCACAAAGAGGAGGAGGAAAAAAAGGCAAACTGGAAAAAGCTGGTTTAATCCAAAGGGCTTTGTACAGTCTGCTTGCGGAGAGGAGGTGACTTCAGGAAGTCCTGTGTCAGCCTCACACTCCCTGGTTGAGAACAGTCCCTCGGGGGGGCTGTGGGCCCAGGCTGCCTCCACTGAAAGGGCTTTGGCCGTTTCAGGAGAGAAGAGCAAAGCCCAGTGCTGGACTGGGGAATGCTGCTCCTGGTGACTCCGTCCTCAGGAAGACAGACACAGTTACCACTGAGGGTTCCAGGACCTCTCTAGGTTAAGTTGGCTGCTCAGGACGCACTGTTAAATCAGAGCACACGAGCCAGGGTTCCTCATGCCCAACAGCTGTAGTGAAGCCAGACCCCAGCGCTATGATGTTTTGGGGCATCATCAGGTTTTGGGCCAGTGCCCAGGCCTTGTGTTCCTGGTGGTGGAATGAAATGTGGTCCCTGTCCATTCTTTGTGGGCCACTCTTGCAAACTGCAGCGTGGCCAGTGGCTTTTCTCTGTAACCCTGGGATGATGTGTACTTCCTGCTGTAGTCACTGTGTCATCCGGGAGCCTCTGCCCATCTGGTCCCCGTTAGCCAAAATACTGTGTCATCCCCCTGCCCGTCTGAAATACGGAGTTATTTGTAGTCATGCCCGTCGGAGATGGATGGGAGGGAGCTGAGCAGATACTGCTGTTTGGTACCAGCAGAGGGTGGGGGGAGAACATCTTTTAAAAGAAGATGGGGAGGGCTGGAGGTGAGATGGGCGGAGGGTGATGGGCTTGGGACCATTTTTTTTTGGTGAGAGACAAACAGGGAGGGTAAAATTTAAAAGACTTGTAAGAACTAAGTCTCTCTTTATGCCGTATGCTTGGACCACTCACCCGTGTTCATCCGCGCGTGGCTGGCTGTGATGTACCTTCTGCCAGTGTTGCTGTCTCAGTGGTGTAGTGTTGAGGTGACGGTGCCCTCCTCTGGCAAAATGAGAAACTGGAGACTCCGGAGAGTTCAAAATCGGGACTATGAAGGCAACTGCTACTATAAACGCTCCTCTTACGGAAGCATGTTGGTGCGTAGGTCTCTGTGATATCCCTGGCTCAGGCTGTGAACCTGCCGTGCAGGAATTCTGCTCTTGTAGGGGAGTGCTACAGCTACAGGTAAAAGTTGTTGTCCGTTATGGCAGGCAGACATCAAGTCATGGACACCACTAAGCCCTGGAGTGTGGCTGAGTCCCTCACACTGAAGCTCCCAGAGAGGATTTGTAGATTTTTCTGACTCTTCAATGTTTCCACGTTGCAAAACTCTTTTATATTCTTTTCCCTCTCTTTTCTTTCAGATCCTGTTTGACCAGGCTCAGAGGTCAGTTCGGCAGCAGCTGCACAATTTTGTGAAAGAGTGAGTACTTCTCGTACCGGTTTGGTCTTCAGCTTCTTGAACTTCCATCGCACCTGCCTTGGGTGCCCTGGAAACAGAACTGCAGCCTCTGCACACCTACTGAAACTTGGACCGGAGGAGACACTGAAGGGCAGAGGGAAGGGTCTGGTTTGTGTGACGGCTGTCGCTGTCGTCATGCTACGCTATCATTTGGTTGCTCTGTTGTCAACCGGATGTCTTCATCCTGTTCCCAGATTGTAGTTAAAGCTGGACATGAGGCGTATGTCCAGATCAGAGCATCATTCTGAACTCTGGTTCATCTGCAGAGCTGATCCTCTAGGTCAAACACATCCCCGAGTTCAGAACCTTGTAGAGCGGGGCCATCCTATGTTCTCTTATGTTCGATGCAGAGTTTCCTTAGTGGCTTAAACCAGTGTATGCTGGCAGAAGGAAAAAACTTTGCAGCCAAGTGACTTTGGGGTCCAGCAGAATCACTGTGTTCTCAGCTCCCCACGCATCATGCTTAGTCACTCAAAATTACAGCAGCCCTGCTCTTCTGGAATAACCTGAGCATCTGTCTGGGAGATGAGAGACAGGAGGGCCTTTCTTTGTGTGGAGGGAGCAGCACATCACTCTGCCTTCAGCCTGGACCTTGACCACTGCTAATGGAAAGCAAGTTTGTGATGCCTTGCTGTGAGCAATGCAGAATATGGCATGTTGAGGGTGTTAACTTGCACGTGGCAGGCCTGAGGTGCAGAAGAGCTGGGCCCAGGGAGTTCACTGGGTGTGGAGGGGCCGCACCTTTGATGAGGGCTTTCAGCAGGCCGGCCCTGCCGTTGCTGCGTGAGCATGTTTCCTCTGAGCTCCTCTTTTCCCCAGGGCAGGTACCCAGCACAGCCTGGGCTCCCCAGTCAGCTGAATATAGGTCGGAGAGGCAACTGGGGCCTTGAGCTAAGCAGGAACTGGTTGCCATGGGAACTGGTAATTGGCTGTGAATCCCTCAGCAGCTGTGTGGTGTGATGGAGGGAGGGGGTCCCTAGCTGACCCCCCTATTCCTCATGCTCATCTTCTTGCCTTGCACTCCCCCTTACCCCCACTTTCTCTGTAATCATTTCTCTGATGAGCTCAGATTTAATCTGCTTAAGGCTGGCAGTCAGAAGGGGGAATTTCACCCTCAGTTTGGGTCTGTCCTCCCTTCAGCATCTTTGCAGCTTACTCTTCTTTGCACTTGTACTGCTCAAGCTCTGCACTTGCAGGCCCCGGGGCTGTGATATTTGTGTTGCTCCCGCCCTTGGTTGGAAGAGAAATTTTATGCTTGGGACCATTTTGAATAATCCACCTAGGGCCAATCTGCACCTTCCTGGCTGATGATGGGAACAAAGAAACAGTGGTGGTTCGTACACAGTATCTATCCTCTAACCTGCTCTCCCTGTCCTCAAGCCCTGAAGGTTGTTGCCGGGTTTATTTACAAGGTACACACAAAAGAGCTCAGCTTGCCCAGCCCATGCTGTCAGTAGCCAAATGCTCTGTGACCGCCTTGGCATGTTACCACGCCACAGACCTTGCTGAGGAGGAGGGTTTCACTAGCTAACTCTTGGGGCTGCAGTCATGCTGCTGCAGCCTGACTTAGAGCTAGCTGAGACTTTCCAGCAGTATCACATGCCCTCGAGCTCCTGCTCCTTTCCACTGGGACAGAAGCTGTTCTCTCCAAAGCTGGATCAAAAGCTGTTTGAAATCCCCACAGCCCTTTGCTGCGAGTGACCCCAAAATGCAAAAAGTGACCCTGGTATTTCTCTGTGAATGGAGTTATCTGGCCATGTAACTCAGCAGCCCTGAGCACTGAGGGCAATGTGAAGAAGCAACCACCACCAGAGCAGTAATCCAGTCACCTCTGTGTTCATTTATCCTTGCTGTACCTGCCCATGGTAGATTTTTCTTGGCCAGAGGTTGATCCATGCATAAATATCTGCAACTTCAGTTTGCTGCAGAGCAGAGTTCAGCATTTACTGTCTGGCTGTCATGTTCAGCTGAGGCTCTTCGTCTACCCTAAGGCAAAGAAGAAGTGGATGCTACTTATTTACTAACAGTTTTTATCTACTTTAAGTTATAACAATTTATATTTGAGGTGAACAGCTCCCCCAGACAGAAATTAAGTGTTTGTGTTACAGCTGCTGTAAATGAGCATTGCTGCTTTCAACTCCTGAGGAACCAGGGACACTTTTAAGAGCTGATCTGCAGGAATTGCTTTTGTCTTTGTGGTCACACCACTGAAATAAAATTCTGCCTGAGCAGTACCCACTATTTGATTAAAAAAAAACAACCAACAAACTCAAAAATCTGCCTGTCGCTATGTTGTTATAGCATCCCTGCCCCTGCAAAGCAGGCCACTGATCCCATGTGAGGTCTCTAAGGCATAAATAAAACTTTGAAAGTTCATGTTGTGGATCATATATTTCCAAATGCAAATTTTCCTAAGTGTGCCTAATATACAAGGGGAAAAGAATAGTCAAACGCATAGACTTTACAATCAGACGAAACAGAGTCAGCTAGAGATGCACGTGGACGGCAGTTGTGGACTGGCTTTAGGGCATTAGCAATGTTCTGTCTGCTTTGTAACCACCTCATCTTCTTTGCGTTCCAGTGATGTCCGGAAGTTCAAGGAAACCAAGAAGCAGTTTGACAAGGTGCGAGAGGACATGGAGATCTCGCTGGTGAAGAACGCCCAGGCACCTCGGCACAAACCCCATGAGGTGGAGGAGGCAACAGGCACCTTGACCATAACCAGAAAGTGTTTCCGCCATCTGGCCCTAGACTATGTGTTGCAGGTTGGTGTCTGCGCCCCCAGCTCTGGCTGGATTTCCCAGTACAGAACAAGACATCGCGGGCAAACTGCTCAATAATCTACTGAAGGGAATGAAGACGTTGAGGGATGAGAGAGGGCAAATAGGGTCTTACAGCTGAGTTCAAAAGGCTGCTGGATCACGAATCCATTGTACGTTTTTGCCCTCTGCTCCCTGAGGCAGGAGTCCTTACGAGTGGTGTGATGGCACATGAAACCCCTGAGGTTTGCTCTGGTCCAGGCACTGGTGTACCACTGTGAACCCGTGTCTGGCTTAGCAAAGCCCGGTACTGCAGGGGGTGCCAGGGTTCTTTGAGCTGCCTTTTGGCATAATCCAGCCGGTCTGTCTGAAATAGCAGGCTGTGCTGGGATGAGAGCACCTTCCTTGGTGGGGCTGAGTTCTGTAGCTGATCACATCTGCTTGAAATGGTCACAGGATGTCGGTTTAAGTGGTGTAAGAGAGGGGAGGCTCTTTCCCCAGTCCTTAGCTGGTTTGATCTTTATAACTCTCCAGAGAGTCTGGTGAAACAGTGTCATGAAACTGCTGAAAGTGAGGGACCAGACACAACACTGTCCATTGTTCTCTGCAAATCATGAACCGCTCCTACATGTAGGACGTGTCCTTAGGGTAAATGTCTGGATCCGTGTGCACGTGCGATTGTGCTGTGTGTGTGTGTGTGTGTGCAAATGTGCATCTGGGTGGATGGATGTGTGTACACTCATGCATGTGCATGGTGCATACCTACGTATGTTGCAACAGTGGAAATTCCAGTTGAATATAAGGCAAGAAATTTTTCAGTTATTCAGCACTGGAACAGGGACCCAAAGAGGTTCACAGTCAACGGGACCGGGCTCTGAGCAGCTGCATCTAATTTTGAAGTCAGTCTTCCTTTGGCCAGGCAACTGGACAGATAACTGCAGGTCCCCTCCAACCTGTATTATGCTCTGAGTCTGTGTGGGAGTGTGTACTTACCTGTGCTTCTGCCTTTGCATGGCATTGACATGACTCTTCACGTCTGTGATGTGTTCTCCTTCCTTAAAATGTTGCTGAGGAGGGAAATCTTTTTTTTTTTTTTTTTTTTTTTTTTTTTTTTTTTTTCAGTAAGAGAAATTAAATACACTGAATTTCCCTTCCCAGTGGGACATTTCCTGCACAAACACTCACTGCACCGAGAAGGGTCATGGATTTTTCTTTGAATCATTCATAGGCTTCACGTCAGGTCTGCCCTTTCAGGCAGTGGGTATAGCAAGCAGACAAATTCAGTGTTAATATTGATTTGTGTGTGTCTCCACTAGCTGTCACCCCTGCAGCACTGAACTAAGACCATCTGCCGACACGGTCTGTCTGCTCCTGAAGTAGTCTGTGATGTCACACGCTCCGCCAGCTGTGGATGGAAAGGCAATGCTTTCCCCTTAAAGTATAAATCATGCATGTCGTTGATCCTCCTTTAGGATTGCGGGTTTTTGCACCTAGGATTTAGACATGAATGCAGCTGTATTTGCTGGCAAGGTCACGCTGTAGTAAGCTCCCTCCGTTTCTCCTACGGACGAAGAGTTCCTTTAAGGTGCTGATCCAGTATTGGGGGAGGTTTCCCCGTTGGTCCACTGCAAGGTACCAGTCCAAATCCATCAGCTATGAAATGCACAGTTGTGAACTTGTCCAGGCATCCTTTGGCATTTAATTATTTAGTGAAGAGAGTTACCATTTTATTGTTTTATATCTGAAAGGAGATCTTTTCCTGACCCTGAATGTCCACACCACTGAACTACTCTGTCTCCCCTCCCGTGTTGCTGGAGCTGCTGACCAGTTTGCCCAGTACAGAAGTGGGAGGCTGGTCGTGTCACTCCTCTGTTCCAAGCCAAACTGGGACAGGCACCAGCAAGCTGCTCCTTGGTAACTTCTAGTTTTATGCTCAGCTACTGCAGGCGTAGTGCTTCTAAACAAAGCGATGCTGCATTTATGACGGAGTTATTAACACACGAACCAATTTTGTGTTCTGGCAACACATTATTTGTGACACTGACAGCTGAAGCCCGGCGAAACCTTCTGCTACGTTTGACAGTTTCTTCAGTGCTAATTGCAGCACCTGTAAGACTTCCCAGTGTAGCCCATGGACTCTGTGGACAAGCTCTTATGTAACTATGTGCTCTCCATTTTTGATTTCTGAAATTATATTCTCCTGTGTCCGTTTTTAGCCTCTCAGGTCTATTTTTTAAAATATTTTTAAATCTCAAGGCTATTTTTCACTTCCAGATCCATGGCTGAGTGTCAGAGAAACATAATAGGTCTCAGAGTTTGCCTTTGTCCCCAGTTAAGAGATTTGCAATAGTTTCATCTTCATGTCCAAGAGATGCTGATGGTTGTAGTCTCACTGGTAGGATGACAAACATCAGAAACAGCTACTACCTTTTTTGTTGCTCCTACATACCTCATAGTTCTGGGTTATTCCAGTCTTCCTGTTCTTTCTTTCAGGGTAAAGATTACTGTTCACACCAAAACAAAGCTGTGCAATTGCACGGGGTAGGGGTTAGCAGGCGTTCTCCCAGTGGCAGAAAGAATCAGGACATAGCACCTTGGTGTATTATACTTAGGGTTTTATGGTAGGGATTTTAAGTGGGACTTTCCTGGTCAAAGATGTAGGCAGTGAACTATGAGGTGTCAAAGATGAGCTGCTGCAACCACTCTGCTAAGCACCTGCTGGAGGACTCGAGGAATGGCCAGGCTCTCAAATCCTCACAGTAAATGCTCCAGACTGGTCCTTCTGCAGTGGCAGGGTGCATTTCCAAAGCAGTGCTGTCTTGCTGTTGCAAGAGGTACTGTGCTTCTCCCTGTCCAGGGAGGAGGTGTAAGCCTGGATGTGCTGGAAGGCCTTTTCTTCCACCCCAGGAGCCCAAGCACATCAGGGCTGGCACAGGAAAACCTGATCTACCACTGCTTTTGTGTGGAAGGGATGTGATGGTCTCTGGGGCAGTCAGCCATGCACTTTTCTCCAAGAAAAGCGGGTGTGCAAAGGATGCGTACACTGAGAACATAGGCCCCCCACAGGTACCACAATTTCCTGGCTGGCTTCACTATGATTACTGGAAAAAATAGTAAGACTCCACTGGTACCTCTCAGCCTGCTAAGAGGAATCAAAGCATTGACCCGACAGACTAAACATCTCCTTTGTGTGATACCAAATCGCACTCTGGGGTCACTGTTTGTTGTCAGCCTACGTACAGGTGTACATCGAGCGGTGACCTTAATCAGTAGCAGCCCAGGTCAGAAAATGCATCTGTGCTGTTTTCCTTTTTATTCCACCTGAAACTGCCTTTTCAGAATCCAGTGTTCTGGTACCATCCTTGAATAGTTTGTGGTTTGCTGCTAGCAGTCTTGCAGCGGGTTGTTCACACTTGGGTCTCCGTGCTGGACTGCTTCATGCTGCTGATGCTGAGTCTTCTCTTGGTTCCTTCACAGATCAACGTCCTGCAGGCCAAGAAGAAGTTTGAAATACTGGATGCGGTAAGGGCTCTCTCTGTTTTCTGTGGCTGCTCTCAGTGACTCAGTGAAAGGCAGCCCTCTCCATTTCAGGTTGCGTGGGTCGACATACCGACTCCTCACTCTGCCCTGGGGATACTGTCTGGGACTTCTCTGGGGGCTGCAGGTATGCCAACAAGAGGGGAGAATGAAGGGCCAGCAAGATACTCCAAGATATTCCACAGGCTAGAGCTGGAGGGGACTTTCAGGGGTGAAGGACACTTTTTACTGCGTTGTGCTCACAACAGGGGTTACCTGACGGTGTGGAAGGATTTGTGAGAGGAAGAAAGGAGAAGAGGGAAAGGCATCTGATGGATAGGTTGCTTTGGGAAGGGAAAGGCTTAGCCCCCAAAGAGACTTGTTTGTGTGTAATATGGGAAAAGGACTTTTCACACTGTCCCGGAACCTGTTCTGACCTTGCTGTTGTTTCCCTCCCCAGATGCTGTCCTTCATGCATGCCCAGTACACCTTTTTCCAGCAGGGTTACAGTCTTCTCCATGAACTGGATCCCTACATGAAGAAACTAGCCACAGAGGTGAGAGGGCAGGGAACAGGGTTGACTCGACCTGCCTGTTTGCACCCCTTCACCCTGAAGGGACATCCTCTTTCCTGCCATACTCGGTCACCGGGGAGTGGTCAGAGCATTGTGCTTGTTGGATGTCGGAGGAGCAATGCTGCACTCCGTGGTGACAGCCGAGAGCTGTGGTTACTTTTGGTGCACACCCAAACACAGCCCTTCTCCCCTCTTAGGGGGGGCTTACGGTGTGAGGTGGGGCTGGTGTAATTCCAGAGCAGGGAAGCAGAGATGGGCAGTGGCTCATAAACCTCCTCGCTGACTTTTATACCTGGTGTTCTCCTCCCTGCCTTTAGCTGGACCAGCTGGTGATTGATTCTGCAGTGGAGAAGAGGGAGATGGAGCACAAGCATGCACTGATACAGCAAAGGGTGAGTCCTGGGGTGCAGCTTGGTGCAAGCAGCACTTCTCTCCATCAGTGTGTCTGGATCACCCTGGCAGTTGGCATCTGCTGAGGGGCCTTGCTGGGTCAGTCCTTCAGAGCCTGGAGCAGTAGGAGCAGAAGTTGCTGAGATGAGAGTAATAAGCTTGTGGATGCTGGGAGATCTGGCTAGTAGGTAGGGCTGAGCAAATGCAGAGTATTCAGCTACTGACACAGCCGAGTACACGAGGGAGAGGGACGCAAACAGGACCCCATGTGTCGGGGCACCCTGACGTTGAAAACAACCCAGCTCTGCCACTGCCCTACCTCAGAGCAAGCCTTCCGTCTACGCTTTGTCTCCCTCTTCGCTCCTGAGGACGTGGAAAGATTTAAAGGTTCGTGTTCTGTAAATGGCTCTGAGATAGAGGAGTCGATGTAGTTGTTTGCAATTGCCTGTGAAAACAACTTGACGGTGTAGCAGAACTGCTTTTGGGGAGAGATTAGAGCACTTCTCTCCCATCCTTTCTTTTCTCTCCCCCAGTCTCACATCCTTCCTCTGGCTGAGCAAGCTGGCTTTTATCCGGCAAGCCCTGTGATCTCCAGCTACTGCAGTATTAGTGTGTCCCTCCTGACACTTCTCCTGCCTCTCACTGCCTTGCCCCATGGTGAGGCAGCACCATGGCAGCATGTCTGAGTGCCCAACCCAGCCAGATGGCCAGAGTCCCTGCTAAGTCATCCAGCAGACGAATGAGTGGATGCACTCCTTTGGTACCCATAGGCAGGACTTGCTGCAGAGCTTTTTCTGCCTTCATAGGGAGCTCACACTGCTCTGAAGTGATGGGTCGTGGGGGAGAGTGAGTGGGACTCTCTACTGCTACGGGGAGAGGAGTGTGCTGCAGTGAATATCTTTCATGCAAGTCTGGTCCAAACTTTAGTCCAGACGATTCTTGCGTAGCTCCTGTGACATGGCATGGCTACAGCCTTGAGCAGCATAACTTTGGGAAGGTCTGTGGGGACCCCGGCAGTAGAGCTGCCATGACTGAGCGACCTGTTGTTTACAGCCGAGCTGTGGTAACCCGCTATGCGTAACCACCGTGGGCTGGCAAGATAATGGGGTTTATTATCGAGCAAGTCAGAGCCTTCGGTAAGGAGGCGTCTCTAGTTAGAGTGGGCTCTGATTTTTCCAGACCATTCGTCTTGGAGTGATTCCAAATCCAAGGGTTGCAGAAAGTCAAATTAATTTTTTTTTTTTTCCTTTTCCTTCTCTTCTTCATGGATTGCTGACCTGCCCCTGCAGACCCTCCTGCAGGTGAGTACCCACATGTATTTCCTTTGTCTGACATCTTTGCTTCTCAGAATTAGCACTTTGCTGCTCCGGATATTTACTAAGTTCTGCCTTTGAAAGGAAAACAGAGAAACCTTGCCGTAGCCTTAGTGCTGTAACCTGAACCCTGGAGATGTAATTTTAAAGCCCAATTTCAAGTGAGTTTGGTTTCATCCTCATCAAAGTTGTTTTCGGTCCTGTGCTAAAATCAGATTTCAGTTCCCCCCCACTCTGGATAACGGTCAGTCTTGGCTCGGAGTTCAGTATTGCAGTGGCAGCAGCACTTAGCTGGTGCTTAATGGATGTTGGGTGCCCCCTGGGAGCTTTTGAGGAGCATGGATCTGGGGGGGAGGTGAACTGGCTTTACAGGCTCATAACAGAGGGTCTTGGTGGAATTTAAACATCTACGCGTGCACGCGCTCGCGCTCTGTGGGCACAGTAAGAGGGGGGATTTCAGAGAGCCCTGAGAAATAACTGTTCATGACCCAAGCCCTGAGTAGGAATCACTAAGGAGTCCGTATCTGGCAGGCACTTGTGTGGATCAATATTTCTCAACGGGAGGAGTCTAAGTGGCTGTTTTCTCCCTAATGCTCTCTCTCAAAAATGTCATAAGCCATAAAATGGAAACATAACCAGATTTGAAAGCTAATGATAGACATTCCCCGTGAGTATGTGCATATGCTCCCTTCGGTTAAGTGTTCTGAGGGAGGGGTAAATCCATTTGTGAACTCTCAGTCCCCCTGGGACTCTGCTGGAGCGATGACTTCATTCAAGGGAACATGGAAAATCTCTCCAGCGCAGTGCATTTCAGTTAAATCTCTTTACGTGGCTTTGCTGACTTGGACTAGCAGGGAATGAAGCAGAGGTCAGGTTCCAAGAGGAAACACGAGCAATTACTCTTCATCAGGATACATATGCATAGAGTGGTGCTCTCTGTGTGCATGAGCTCGTAAGAGAGCTGAACATCCCTACTGCAATTTAGGATTTAAAGCTTCTGCTTTTCAGCTGCTCCGAGTCAATGTCGCTCCCCCCTTTGCAATGGAGCATCGCACTCTGCATCTGGTGAGCATCTCCAAAGGGAGCACAGCACGTATTTTAATATATGTCTTTATGCTGAGCCCAGAATACCCTCTGGTCTCTTGAAAAATGTGCTTAATTAGAGAGAGTGGTGGCAGAAGTATCCTTTTTTTTCCCTCAACACCGTGTCTTCCCAAACAGCTTGCTAAGGCATGGCAGAAAGAGAGGGAATCCAGTTTAAATAATGCATTTTGAAGTGTTCTGTGCAGATTCCGGAGGCAGGGAATTGAATTGTCTTTGGGCAGCTTTGTGAGGTATGGAGGGAAGCCTTCTGAGAGCTGAGTTTGTAAGGAAGTGGTCTGTGGCATTTTGTTTTGTTATCGTTTTAATTAAAATAAATTTGGTAGGAGAGAAGAACTCAGCACAAATCTTGACTGATACTGTAATTTAGGTGCCTTTTTCTTCTGCCGCCCTTTTCCCATCTTCCCTTTGGGGCAGATTCCTAGGACAGCGATCATTTCAAGCTGTCATTTTAACTGCTGCCCTCTCTGCCTTCCCAGCTCCAAAACCTTGAAGATCTCCATTGCAGCTTCACCCTTCATACGAAAATAATGCTCACTTATCCAAAAAGGGTTCCAGTAAAATCAGCAAGAGGAAAAGGAAGAGGCTCAATAAATATTTGAGTTATCCTTTTGTTGTGTTCTGCAAAGAGAGAGGAGAAAGCTCCCAGCATGAAGGCTGGGGCTGCCTTTCTTGAGTGTGTGTGGGATGCACGCGTGCAAGGACTGCAGTAGGGAATACATTTCTGCAGAGGCTGAGGAAATAGTCTTGTAGCTTCCCACATTTCTCTTGTGTGTTGAACTAAACTGTCTTAAACCACACACATGATGAGGTTGTATGTTTTTTTTTTTATGTGGGCTCATTTGCTTCGGATGGATGCACAAAGATGTACAGGGCCTGGTGTAGGTTGGAGCACTTAGGAGAAAAAATCTGGAGAACTTACTGCTGGAACACGCAGGCCTAGGAATTCTTTCTAATGGGTAATGGTAATAACGTTTAAACCAACACTCCCTTGCAGATCCTGGCCTTCCTGAATCCTTCCACTGCACGGACGCAGGCCAGTGTCTGAAAGTGGAAGAAATCAGAGCTATAGAAAAGCTCCTTTGCAGCCCCATACCTATTCCGGAGTAGTGGGGGAAGCAATTGTGCTCCTCTTGCCCGTTGGCATGGGAAGGCAGGATGGGGTGCCAAGGCAGAGCTCTCTGCCTCCTTTAGTCCAGCTGGTAGATAACAAACCAGGGGCCATATGGCACTGCCAACACCCTGGTTTCTGTGGCTGCAGTGGAGCAGGGGTGGAATCACTGGCCGAAGCGTGGCTCTGCTCCAGGAGGCTGGGGAAGCAGATCCTGCGAAGGGCACGACAAGCCTGCCTCTGTTAAGGTCAGGCAGGCATTTGGTGAGCATCTTCCTATCAACTTTGCTCTGTGCTGCCTGGCTTCTCCCACTCCCTTCTGTGCCTCCCCGACAGCTGTATGATAATTAGCCCTTGCTCTAAGCTGATTGACTGTGAATAGGAGGCAGGAGGAGGGGGCAAGCAGGTGGTCCCCAGAGGCCAGCAGGCTTCCCGCGGCTAGTGCCCCTTGCCTTGACAGGAGCCAACGGCAGAGCTTAAAGCTTCCCAAAAAGGAGTAGGAGGGGTAAAAGAGAAGGGGCTGAAAAAGAAATCCCTCCTTCCCTGCCAGCCCACGGTGCTTAGCAGAGATGCTACTCTAGAGAGCGAGCAGAGAGAGAGAGGACACACAGAGCTGCTCTCTAGGCAAGAGCAGCCAAACCTCCCTTGCAGCTGGCATCATGAAGATTTTCAGCAGGCTTGAATACCTCCTGGTAAGGAGACTCCTGCAGGGTTGGTGTGACTGGGGGAGAAAGTTTAGAGGGCACTTTTCCCTGGGGGAGCAAGGACTGTGCCTCTTAGGACCTTGTTTGCTGATGTGACCCAAAAGCAAGTGCAGCTTTATCGCTGCAGGAGAGCAAAGGTCTTCGGTTCTGTTTCTGGGATGGAAAAGCTCTGGGGCAGGGCACTGCTCTCTGTGCATCACCTGCTGGCAAACTGCAGAGCGGGGAGATCATTTGGCATTAGGAAATTCAAGAAACAAAAGGTCTGCAAATGGGATTTGGCTGGGATGAACGAAATCTGTCTGCGCAGAACGGGAATGTAGGTGGGGGAGTCCTCCTCCAAATTCCATCTGCTTCTGAGCATCTTGGATTGTGCACAGTATACATGCAGAGGTAAAAATAGCCAGATAGAGAAAAGATTGAGATAATATTCAGGCATCAGAGAGAACAGAACGTGCATGCACCAGTGTTTGTGTGGAAGGGGGGTGTGTGCATCTTTAGGGAACGTGAATATTCCTCTGAATTATCTTCTCTTTAAAACTGAATAGCCCAACGAGTCACAGCTTTTCATTCACCTCCTGGAGGAGTTCTTTTCAATGCATGGATGTATTTATAATGTTGTTAGAGCGCACGTAATATTGGTGTTATATACTGGGCATCAGCGGTTACTTAAGAGGGCACTTTTGGATAAAGCCTTTGTCTTCTGTGAGGGGGAAGCATGTATTGCATGTGTTGTTGCTGACCCAGAATGGTACCGATTGAAAATAGAATAACACGGGAGGGTTGGTAGTAAGCTATATTTCTCCGAATATCTAAAACCGCTTGGACTGAAATGATTTACTGGTGATGATTGCCTAGTTTTGATGGTGTTTTCTCTCAGTGGAAATCAAACCAGCGTACAGAAAGGACATTATTTTCGCATTGAAATGATACACTGTCATCTGTGTAATGAGTAATAATGAGTAATGCTGTGGCTTTTCGGGGAGGGCTCGGAATTTTGGAGAAAGGTTCTATCTCTTCTCAGCCAGGTGTTGTGCTCTTTGGGATAGGAATGAACCTAGAAACAAGACTTGCCTGCTTCAGTGAGTCTGCTCTTAGGCAGGGCTCCTTACACCCCCTCCCACAAGTATTCCGGGCTGATGAGAGGCGTCTTCACTCTTCGGGTTAAGTCTGTGTACTGAAGCTGGGGGTTTATTTCATTTCATCAGGCATTTTCTCTGCACGAAAAGCTGGCTTCGCAGGAGCCATTCGGAGAGCTTGTCGGGCCTCTGCAGTGCAAGCAGCCTGTGTGCTGTGTGGAGATGGACAAGGGAGTTCTTAACTGGGTGGGCCACGGGGCAACCTTAAAATAGGGATTTTTCTTTTTTTTTCTTCTTTTTTTTTCCTTTCATAGGTTGGTCTGTGTCTGTGCTGGGTTTTTGCTTTCCATTTGATGGTTTGAAAGTGTCCTCATTAATGTCCTCTTTTTCTTTTTCTTTTTTTTTTTTATTTACATCCCTATGGATGTGTCTCACGGAATGTGTTACTTCATTGTTGCTTCAGCAGCATTCAGTGTGCTCCCATGGAAACCATTGTGATGTCATTTCTAAAAGAATATCAGTTCCCAGGCAGCCTAGTGTGTAAACTCGGAGTGACAGGACCGAGAAGGGGAGGGGACAGTCGGACAAGATCGGTGTGATTTACTGAAAGTCGGGGAAGGGAAGCAGATGATGGCAGAGATCTGGTTTCTTATTCTGGAAGACGTCCGATTTATTTTACCCCCGTGTGATCTGGCGTGTCCCTGCTGATCATGCCTGCATACACAGTTGGAGCCAAGGCCATTCGGGTCCAGGCCTGGGAAGTTTTTTCCATGTCAAACCCTTTTTCACAGACAATGAGGTGCTAAATGCCGACTTAATAAATCAGTCCAAACTCATCTAAAGCAGACTTGCCTACTCTGGGTATCTCGTAATGATGGGAAGAATTCCGTAAAAGGCGGTTTATTAAAATCACGCATGAAAATCTCATGTATAGCAGGAAATGGAAAAAGAGGGGACAAGAGAAAGCAGACGTGTGCACTCTCTAACCCTGCTTTGTCAAGGGTAAGATTTGAATCAAGACAGTTACTTTGAATGTTGTAGAACGGGCGACACATTCCTTTTCCACCAGCACCTCCCAGACATCGCAGCCTGGTTTGTGAGGCTGGAAGGTTTTTATTTCCTAATTCTGTGTGGAGACAGACAGTCCAGAGATGTGCTGCATCCCTTGTAAGAGTCACGGAGAGACTCGCTGGTGGCACAGCTGATGATGTGCTTGGCACGAGCCACATCCATCAGCCAAGACCCTTCGACTTATTTCGTAGAATTAACAGGATCAAAATTTTTTTATGTTGGTGACTAGAACAGATACAGGGACACATTAAGGGCAGAGCTGGCAGTTAAGGGGATTCGCTGTCACACATCTGTGTGTATCCAGCTGTGGTCACACACTACCGTGACCTTTCAACATCATTAGCAAGATGATCTCCTCAGACAGTTTCTAAGCAGCTTTGACCTGGAATCAGGTTTCAAAAGATGTTCTTGTAACTTTTTTTTTTCCAGAGACTTGTGCTTTCTTTTCAATGGCCGTGGTAAGAAAGATCCCTGTATGGGCTACAGCAAGATGTGCCCAGGAATTGTTTCAGCCCACAGTTTAAGCTTGCTCTAGTGTGTTGGAAGTTTCATAATTGCACTTGCCATGATTTTGCCGTTCAGCTGCCTGAGCCGTTTCTGTACGTTTCCCTTTTGCCTGGTAGTGAAAGGAGAAATTACTCTGATCAAGGGGATAATTTCAGAATTTTTTTTTTCACCCTTCCCTTTCTTTATTAATCTCTCAGCACTCAATAGCTTCATAGCAAAGACTTCAGATGCTTCCAAGCAGAGCTCAAAGGAAGGGAACAACGTGCCGCTGGGGATCAGCCTGCTGCGTGCCCTGGGGATAAGAGACTTGTCCTTATCCCTCGGATCTCTCCCTTGATTCGTACCTACTCTACAAATCTAGCTTACAGCTCTCGTCACTGGATTCTGCCCTCAGGTGCTCTGCGGTAGTTCTGTTGATAGCAGTGGAGTTGCTCAGGAATTACACCAGCAGAAACATGAGCAGAATTTGGCCTGGGGATGTTTCCTAACCAGTGAGAGAACAAGAAAGAGAAATATCTTCAAAGTAACGCAAACACAAGACACTTTTCCAGCAATGTGTTCCTACGTTTGGACATCATCCAGAGAGCTCTCTGGTTTAGCTCTATATGTGCTGGGTGGTTTTGTGTCTAATTTTCTTGTTCTAAAGCTGGGCTTAGTGCAGGTTAGAGTTCTTTCAAAGGCAGGGAAGTGCCTTCAGCTGTTCGTGCTTTAGCTGGTCAGTTCGTAGGGAGGTGTAACACAATACAGACTCCATGAGGTTAAATTCACACCTGGCTTGACTCCACTGTTTTTTAGTGGATTTACTGTAGTGACGCATATGGCCCATCTGTTCCTCCTGCACTCATCAGCAATATATCCTCCTTACCATCACGCTGCTTGGTTATATAAGGAGAGCTGAAGAAGTCAGGTGATCATGTTTAGACCCTCCCCCTTATTTTTACCTCTTCCACAAAGTGAGGCACAGCTCCGTGGTCATTTTTAAGACGGTGCTTGGGAGGGTTTTGCCCTACTCTTGCTGTGTGCGCTTTTCAACAAGGTCCGGATTTTCAGATGTTTGCACTATTTTTTTTTATAAAACAGTGCAGATTCCCATCACATATATAGAATTGTCACTTTGGAGCAGCTCTACGAAACTCACACCTTTGAATATCTACGAGTTAGAGGAAAATTGCCTCTAGCCTTTGTTTGCAATATGTACATGAAAGACATCTGCAGAAGAGGACCCCCATGGGATTCACCCTCTTACAGCAAGAAAATTTGGGGCTGAGCAGCCCTCTCTTAATTGGGTGCCTTGCAGCAGTTTCTAGTGTCTAATTGGGCATCATGCTGTCTTTCCAGGGAATGACTCAGTCCCGTCCCATTATATCTCCTCCTTCTGTATCAGTATTATTCTTATTATGACACCTCCCAGGCAAGCTTGCATCTCTGAACATGAAAATAACTCATCTTAATGAGACTGAAGTGCATGTTGCCTAGCAACACAGCATCACAAGGGTCTTCATATGCTGAGCTAGGAAAGGCACTTAACTTAATGGGGCTGTTTTCACTGCACTGTTGTGTCTTTGAACCAAGTTGTGCAGGGGGAAATATTTGTGCCGGAGAGAGAGGGAGGTGCGGGTAGAATGCATCATTAGAGTGGAATCTGTGCAAAGAGACAATGTGCCTTAGTTCCCCAGGTTAGAGGGGACAGTTGGGTTGCATGACCTAGTTTCTCTTGGGAAGGAGGCAGACCACTGCCCGGGGAGAAGGCTCCCATGTTCTGTGAGAGCAGCTGCTATTCTCTCTGCTCTGTGTCTTGCTCACCAGCTGTCAGAATCCATGAGATCTATCTGATGAATCAGTGCCAAACCTGACAAATCAGCTCTGACTGGTAGCGTAGCACAGAGAATTGAGCGAGCCCAGATTGGAGATGGCATATGATGATAGCCAATGAAAAATGGAATTGATAAATCTTCCCCTCTAGGAATCCTCCTACCTGTTTTCCTTGTATGAAAAGGTTGGGGTTTCTTCTGTTCCTGGCCCACTGCAGCATGGAGAGGTGGTGGCAGCATCACTAAATCACTTGTCCAGTGAAAAGCACCTCTATGACTTTATTTCCCATTGCAGACTGCCCCAAATATTGGGAGCTTTTAGCCCTCACGATGATAAACTACCTGCCTTTCTCTTTCCCGGCTACCAGAGGCAGGAAACACTGCACATGTATAGTACTTTCCTGCAAACAATAGGGAAGATAAGCTTACTGGAATGAGGATAATTCATGACTGCTAGTCGTGGCTGCAGCCCACTAAGGCACAGGGATATGCTGCAACAGCTCCGCCTGAACCTTAGGACTTTGACGTGGATGTTTTTCTCTTGATGTTTTGATTAGGTTCATCTCCATCTTGGTCCTAGAGAGCACACTCATGTTAGAGTCTCAGTCTCTCTCTATTTGCAGGACTTCTCCTATGATGACTCAAAGGTGGAGTTTAATGTTGATGCCCCGAATGGCGTGGTGATGGAAGGCTACCTCTTCAAGAGAGCTAGCAATGCTTTCAAAACATGGAATCGGTGAGTAATAACTCATATTCCACTTGATATTTGGGCTAAGACTCTGAACATGACAAATACTGCCTGCACAGCAATATATATCACTTTTAGTGATATTTTAGCGACAGTTAATGAGGTTGGTTTGACAGTTTCTGCATACAGAGCCTTTTCTCTTAGGAGCATTTTGCATGTGGGTTGAGGGAGGTGATCCTTACTCAGCAGTGGTGAGACCACATCTGGAGTACTGTGTCCAGTTCTGGGTTCCCCAGCACAAGAACAATATGGACTTACTGGAGGGGGTCCAGTGAAGGGCCACGAAGGTGATTAAGGGGCTGGAACAGCTCTCGTAAGGAAGGGCAGAGCGAGCTGGAACTCTTCAGCCTGGAGAAGAGAAGGCTTGGGGGGGATCTTATCAATGTGTACAAATTCCTCTTGGGAGGGGATGAAGAAGAGGGAGCCAGACTTCTCAACAGTGCCTAGTGACAGGACAAGAGGCAACGGGCACATCTTAAAAACATGAAATTTCATCTGAACGCAAGGAACCGCTTTTTTACTGTGAGGAGGGTGAGGCAGTAGAGCAGGTTGCCCTGAGAGGTTGTGAAGTCTCCATCTGTGGAGATACTCAAAAACCACCTGGGCACTGTCCTGGGCAGCCTGCTTTAGCGGGCCCTGCCTGGGCAGGAGGGTTGGACTGGGTGGTCTGAAGAGGTTCCTTTCAACCAAAGTGACTTTGTGATTCTGCTGAGAACCTGTCGCCTGCACATAAGATCAGAACTTGAAGCCATGTTAGTGTAACTGCACGTGAGTAAGTCCTCCTGAGAGAAACAGCATCTCGAGAGAGATTAATGTCATCTTCTCAACACCCTAACCTGGTTATGTGGCACCAAGTTAGCTCAGAGCAAGAGAGGAATAAGCATCTGCTTCATTGCAATGATGCTTTAAGACCACATAAATTTTCTACCAGCTCATTATAACTCATGTGCTGAGCTTGTAGAGCCACTTGCTTTGCAGGGCTTTGATACCGGTGTGTTGGAGACATGTACACTAATCAATAAGAGAGCTAGATGCTGTGTAGTTTATGTAAGTGATTATGATTTCCCTGTTCAGAACCAGGTATGCTTTCTGTGAAGCTGTCTATTCCTCTTTGGCTACATCCTGGAATGAGCCAGCTCGTGTTTTGCTGCATCTTAGTAAATGCCAGGAAAAAAAAAACAAACAGCAGAAGAATGACCAGATTCCATGCAGGGAAGACAGGGCACAATGCAGCTCCAGTCTTGCCATAGGAAAGCTATAAATTTATAATAATTAAGAGAAATACCCTAACATAGCAGGGCATGCCATGAGTATCAGACCTGTCTGTTTTGGGATGGGGAGATAAGTGAGAAATATCAATTGTGAGCGTGGAAATATCAATTGTGCTGCTGGGAGCTGAGAAATGGCTTTCTGTGCACTGACCCCGCTCTTAATAATTTATAAATATTTATCTGATAGGTCACTGGGAAGGCCAGGCTCCTGCACTAGTCAGGAGGCTCTGCAGCTGCCAGAGACCTTGGGAAGTGGAAGCAAAGGTTTCATGTTCTAGCCTTGCTCGATATTTGTGTGTTTAGTTTCCCTTGAGATAGTCAGTGGGTTTCATACATGGTTGTGCAAAAGGGTTCAGACCCTTCCAGTGAATTTCTAATGCGCGAGATCGATGCCTTTTGAGACACGTTTCCTCCTCTCACATAACACACTGAGAGATCTTTTACTCGGCTATGGGATACACTGTCATAGGATCCTAGAGTGGTTGGGTTGAAAGGGACCTTAAAACTTGTCTGGTTCTAACCCCCCTGCCCCTGGCAGGGCCACCTTCCACCAGCCCAGGTTGCCCAAAGCCCCGTCCAACCTGGCCTTGAACCCTTCCAGGGAGGGGGCAGCCACAGCTTCTCTGGGCAGCCTGTGCCAGGGCCTCACCCCCCTCACAGGGAAGAATTTCTTCCTTCTACATCATCTAAATCTCCCCTCTTTCAGTTTAAAACCTTTACCCCTTGTCCTATCACTACATACATTCAAAGTATACACCACAGCAAGGCTGAAACGTGCTGTTGTCAGACTTCGGAATAAATAAGCACTAAATGGTTCAGTGAACAGTTTGTGGTATGCGCAGAGACTGCCTGGTTTTGCTTGGAAAAAAGATTGAAATTGTTAGAGATCTCTGAACTGGTTAGATAAGTGTTTCTCTCTGAAGCTTCCCCTAGTACTAAGGAGACTGCAGTCAAATTCAGTACAATTCTGTTACCCCCTCAGGCTCTCTGGTCCCCTGACAGTTAAGTACTAAGTTTGCACTTGAAGGAACCAGAAACCAGAACAGCAGCTACAGCACAGCGCATCGTGGTGTTTGATTTCAGTGCTCGCGAGCTGCTGCACTCGGAAGGTGTCTTAGCTGAATTTTTATCCACCTTTTAGGATTCCCTGCTTGGTGTTTCCTAAGCAAAGTGCAGCCTCGGTCCATGGCACGGCTGCTTTCACTGACACCACGTGAGGTCGTTCCAAAGTGTGGCAGGTTAAGGTCAAGATTTGTGCTTGACTCTTGGGATGGGAATGATTTCAGGCAGCTCCCTCCCAGCAACTCCCCTGGCTGGGAATTCAAGGGCCATTCCAAAGGGCACTTCTCCTGGAGGAAATGTGACCCTCTGGGACTTTCTGGTTTTCCTGAGGTCTGAAGTAATGTTAGCGTCAAGGGCTTCATTTTTTTTTCCCTGTCCCCCAAATCCCAGCTCTCCTCCCTGTATCCTCCCACATCCCAGGCATACACAGTCTGTATCCTCCCCACAGCCAGCTCTGTCTCCAGTCCCACCCACTCTCAGCCATATCTACTCACACCTTAGCTATTCACAGCTCCTGTAGCCTACTCATCACCTTCGCACTGTCACTCAGCTATTCACTGTTAGTGCCTCCCCCTCGTGTGAGCGGGAGGGAGCGGGCAGAACAGCAAAAACCCCCAGTTTGAGGATATCAGGCCAGGAGCCAGCACCAGGCAGAGATGGGTGCTCTGGGCTGGCGAGCAGGAGAGCACAGCTGCAAGGAGCAGAGACCAGAACCCGAGAGACCAACTTTCCGCTCGGCTTCATGTGCCAGCATAGCTCCCTGAGCAGAGATTGCTGCTGTCACAGCAGCTCAGAATGATGCAGAACCATATCAGCTCATCAAAACGAGCTCCCTCGTAGATGGGATGGCCTCCAGTTACCTGTATTTTTCCCATTTCTCCACAGGCATGTCAAGTCCTTTTGTTGTCTCTTATCTGTTTAATATTTCAGCTGTGACAAAAGAGAGAATCCTGTCTCGTCTCATTTTCCCAGGGAACCTAGTTCTTTTGCAAGCAGAGTATAAAACACATGCTCTAAATAACATCTTACTGCAAGCCTCTTTGACTCCACGCTCAGGTATTCCAGTACCTTCTTCCTGAAGCTTAGTGATGCTCGTGGCTTCCATTGCCCTCCATGAAGATGATCGGATTGCTAAATTTTAGGCTGTATCTTGGAATAAGGAAGTGACTTGGGGGTTTAGATTTAGCACTGAAGATTATGACACCTGGTGGGTAGTATAGCCTATATAAAGAGCAAAATGTGCAACTCATTCATATTATTTTCTCCAACGCTATTTGTAGAGCTGCCAGTTCGCAGGGTTTTCTGAGATGGATTTTATTTTTTTCCGCACCTGGAAGTTTCTTCGTGTTATCAAGAAATTTCTGTCTTGCCTTATGACAAGCCTGCTTGGAGAGGCAGCAGGCGCACGGCATCTGCAAATACTCCAGCTTCACCAGTCAAATATGTTCACTGCCAGTGCAAGTGTGCTCTAACCGGTGTAACATGTCCCACGGGCACTGGATTTACTGCCAGTGTGCACACACAGGCTTCTGCCTCAGAAATTGTAGGCAGTAATATGGGACTTCCCTACTCCTTTGTTTCTTGTCTTTCCTTCCTTCTTGTTATACGTTGACACATCTAGAACACTTGCCAGTCTAGCATCTCAATGCCGGGAGCATTCCCTGAGGCTGTAAATCCTTTGTTTATTCTTTGAGGGAGGGCACTGAGCGTTTCTTGTGACATTAGTTTCCAACTTCTTGGAATAAATGACACTCTCTTTAAATGGAGAGAGATCCTGCTCTGCCGCAGAACAGACTGCCTCTCTGTAGCTCTGCTGTTCACTTGTTCTGATGTCTGTCTGTCTGTCTGTCTTCCCTCAGGAGGTGGTTCTCCATACAGAACAGTCAGCTGGTGTACCAGAAAAAGCTAAAGGTCAGTGAGGCTACTCCAGATGACACTGGTAGATTAGCCAATTTGTCTGGTATCCTGCTTTGCTGGGGACTTCTGCACCATGGCGGGGGAGCGGGGTGGAACGAGTCAGGAGGGGAATTGGATCAGAGGGACAGCAAGCCTATTCAGGCATTATTGTGCTCCAGAGTTAGACTGTACTAAGAACTAAGTAGCAGCAGATGGTGTCTGTGGTGTTCGAAATATTCCTGTTGAGCAGAGGAAGCTGGCGAAGTCCCCAGTATACCTGCCCCTTCACGTGTGTGTTGCCCCACGCTTTGATTCCGTACGACCCCTTCCTATTGCCCTAGAGTTACCTGGTGGTGGGCTGGCTCTGCTCCTTCTGGACTCAGCATGTGCTGACCAGCAGGGTTGGGGAAGCGATTTTCTGAGAGAGGCCTGATTATGACACAGATTGGGGGAGCCACCAAAGCCACCTCTTCTCACCCTTGCAGGATGTCCTCACGGTAGTGGTGGAAGACCTGCGGCTCTGTACTGTCAAGCCGTGTGAAGACATAGAGAGGAGGTTTTGCTTTGAGGTCGTCTCACCTACCAAGTAAGTTTGGTGGCTTCCCTAGGCCATCCTCATGGTAGCTGGACTGTGCGTGGAACTGCAGGAGATTAGATTTGAGCAGATGCTGCCCTGGGCTATTAAATGTTGACTGGGAGATACCATTACCCGTGCTCCAGAGTGCCTGTGAGGTTCATCAGACATCAGCATAAGTCAGAGCTAGGCTACACATATCTAATACACAGATTGACAGTGAAAATGGCAGCGGTCAGCTTTTCAAAACAGTTAGCAGACCTGCCTGGAGTTTTTGAAGGGGGAACACCTCTGATGGTGCAAGCTTGTAGGATTAATTTTTGCCCCATTGCCTGTCAAATCAAGATGCTGCCCCCATTGGAATGTCCGTGCTGAGGATGAAATGCAACATTTCTCACCAAAACGTGCACTCCGTCCTTTTGCTCTTTCCAACTCGTTTCCTTCCTTCACAGGAGCTGTATGCTGCAGGCTGACTCGGAGAAGCTGCGCCAGGCCTGGATTCAGGCTGTCCAAGCTAGCATTGCTTCTGCCTACCGGGAGAGTCCCGACAGCTATTACATTGAAGTGAGTGAAGGGGTCGTGAAAGATCCGTATTTGTGTCTCGGAGCCCTGACAGGGGGCTTTTGGGCTGTGGCAGGTCCAGTGTGGGCGCGTGGGCCATTTGGAAATACTCTTCTGCCCTCAAGGAAGGGAGCTGATGTCAGTGCTAACTCAAAGGCAACAACTGTTCACCAACCAAAGTCACACTTGTAAAGCAGCACTGGGGGAAAGGCAAGGCTTTGATCAGTGTTGTCTTAACATCTTCATTTTCTTGCCATCACGCTGGATTGATATTCCCCTGGGAATTATGTTCCCTGGGGAGAGCTTGCTCCCTAGCTGGGACAAGTGCAAGCAAGGCACCGCGATAGCGGGTCTGCGTGCTGCCTGCTCTCCCAGAGCAGGGCCGGGGTGCAGCCCTGTCTTGTGGCTATAATAGAGATTAACGAGGCTTTACCTGTTCCCTTCTTGGACTGGCCCTAGGTTATCCTTCAAGGTAATGCTTCCTATCAGTGCCTCTGCTATGCAAAGCTCTGGATCGTTCCACAGTGCTTTACAGAATCCCAGAACCCTTTTATTTTCCTCGCAGAGACTGGACCGGACTGCTTCCCCATCAACTAGCAGCATTGATTCTGCTACCGACTCCCGGGAGCGTAGTGTGAAAGGTGAAACCATCCTGCAGAGGGTGCAGAGCATCCCTGGGAATGACCAGTGCTGTGACTGTGGTCAGCCCGATCCTCGCTGGGCCAGTATCAACCTGGGCATTCTGCTGTGCATCGAGTGCTCCGGTATCCACAGGTACTGTGTTGCCAGCCAGTGGTGGGTTGCAAGCTCCTAGAAAAAACAGCGGAGCCTGAATTACAACTGACTATAGCATTTATATGGATAGATTCAAAAATAATTGCCTGCTGTGTGTGGTACCTGTGCGTGCAGGTACATCTGCATATGCGTATACATGAAAATCTCTGCTATAGCTACAGATAAATACATAAGAACCGGGTTGACCTTGTTCATCTTATGATGCATGAGAAGTTCTGTTTTGAGGCACATAACCATTTCAGTTTTCTTCTTTTTGGGTAAATAGGAGTCTGGGTGTTCACTGCTCCAAGGTCCGATCTCTCACACTGGACTCCTGGGAGCCAGAGTTACTGAAAGTGAGTGTTGGCTTTTAACAGCAAGAACTAGGCAAGTGGTGGACGTGAGGGAAGTCTTACTTGGTGGCAGGCTAGACTAGAGAGAAGGTAGCTCCTCACCGGAGGATTTCACTCATTCCCTGTTGTATTGCAGCTGATGTGCGAGCTGGGGAACAGTACCATGAATCAGATTTATGAGGCACAATGTGAGGAGTTGGGACTTAAGAAGCCAACAGCCGGGAGCTCCAGGTGAGTCTGAGTGCACACACTGCTCCTCTCAGTCCCGTGGAAAGTTATCCATCCACAGAGCAAACCAGTACCTAAGCTCTCTGGAAAGCCAGATTAAAAGTGTGACTGGCCCTTTACTGAGAGCCAAAACTACCTCAGGTTACACCTATCTCAGCCTGTCCCTCTGTAGCTAGCCTGAGCTGGACTCTCAGAAAGGTCAGTGGGGCATTACCAGCCAGAAACCTGGTGAAAGATGCTTGGGAACCAGGGCTTGCTGCATTTACACCTGCTCTGATGCTTTTCAGATACGTGTAACTGGAGCACATAGTGTTGCCTAGGGCTGAACATCTCATTCCATTTTCAGCTACACCCTGCACTCCTTAGTTTTGCTTTGAAATTGGGAGATCTTTTTAGGTTTGAGAAACTCCACCTTCTTAATATAGGCCTCAATGATTTTTAGGACTCAAAAGCCAGGCTGACACCATGACCCGGAGCAGCTCCATCTCCTCCTGGCTCTTTGCTTTAGGCGAATGGGTCAGAGAGTGGAACAGGCTGCCCAGGGAGGGGGGAGTCCCCATCCCTGGGGGTGTTTAAGGGTCGTTGGGATGAGCTGTTGGGGGATGTGGGGTAGGGGAGAGCTCATAGAGTCGGGCTGAGGGTTGGACTCAATGATCCCGAGGGGCTTTTCCAACCGGAATGATTCTGTGATCCTGTGCACAGCTTTATGCTGCTCTTCTCTTAGGCAGGACAAGGAAGCCTGGATCAAGGTGAAATACGTAGAGAAGAAATTCCTGAAGAAGCTGCCAAATGGGGAGACTCTAACAGAGAACGAGCGGAAGCCTCGACGCTGGTGTGTGAAGAAGTGCCAGAGACACAACAGCACCACGAAAGCACCCACGGCTCGTAGAAAGTACCGCCACGAAGCTGGCAGCGCCTCGCCAGCCATGCTGTCCTCAGGTGGGCACCTCAGGGACCCCGCTCCCCTCCCAGAGCTGTCTTGGCCTGCCCACTGCTCTCCCTAGGTGTGTGCACGACTGCCCTAGGAACACGTGTGGCCCTGTCTGCCTGCCAGAGGTAGAGGCAAAAAAAATGCTGTCGCACAGACTGTGGTGACACAGGTCTTCAGAGCCATTTTCTAACCTTTTCCATCTGTTTAAGGAGGTTCTTGTGGCTAAAGGAGATCATTACCCTAGGGCGACCCAGCAGCTTCTAAGCTTGCTTTGTGCGTTTTCTTTTGTATTCCAGCTTCCTGCTTTTTACTGAGTTTCAAATCCTTTCCTTTTTACCTGATGTGTAAGAGAGGCCATGCTTGTGAGGGGTTCTGGCTGCTCAGAACGCTCTGGGAAGATCCAGTCTGCAGCGTATCACCTCCTGCGGTCAGGGCTTTTTTATATTTTGATGGTGTACGTGGGCCTGAGTACGGCCCTGGACACATCTGGGGCACGTTGGACATGCAAGCTCAGCCTGTGTAAATACAGCTGTAGAACCGTCCCTCGTTTGCATGTTATTAACTATGCATTTCAAAATCTCTGTATAAAATAGCAGCTACGCTGGAGAGGAAGTTCCGTCGAGATTCTCTCTTCTGCCCTGATGAGCTGGACTCTCTCTTCTCCTACTTCGACACTGGTGCTGGCTCTGGCCCACGCAGTAAGTACAAAGAAAGAGTCTCTGCTCCTGGCACGTTTTTACCTCCCAGCTCTTCTAGGGCATGCGCGTTGCACCAGACCTAAGGCAAGGTGTTGGCCTCACTGGAGAGAGGGTAAATGTTTCAGAAGAGTGATGAGGAGTTAGTTGCACAAACTCCAACTCATTGCTCTTTTATTGCACTTACTATTTGAATATCCTACCCAGTCAGTCGCTGGTGTTTGCATTCTGGTGGCTGGGGTTTTTTCCCCAATATCTTTTACTCCCAGGCTATGCATTCCATTGGCTTTTTTTTTTTTTTCTGGTTTTAGTTTTGGCTTATAGTTTTTTTTTTTCCTTTTTTAGCAAGTCTTACTGCGGACAATTTTTCTTTTTGTGTTTGTGACGATGAACTCCCCTCATGTTCCGTCCACCTTCCTCTAGGTGCCAGCCACATCTCTATGCAGCATCCGCTAACAGGTGGCCCATGGAGTGGCAGTGGCATTGGTCCCGGTGGGAGCGGTACGCCGTTCCTCCTGGACGGAGGTAAGGTGACGCTCTGGCAGCTAGCAGCAAAAGAGACATCCAAATTTTACTTGTTCCAAACCAAGCTTCAGAGGCAGTTTTGTATTTTCTTTCAGCCAAATGATTGGAACCCATACGTTACCAGTCCCTTGTGGGAAAGACAGGCTTGGCAGACTTGGCGAAAGGCTAAAAGGTTCCCAACAGTCAGGTTACTACATCTTAAAGGAACAACTGCCCCTCAGATGAGAGAAAGGATCCAATCCTCTACAGGTGGGATCTCATGGCAAATAGGAAATAAGCAGCATTTACTTCAAATGCTCCCCCATCCGTCACAGACTAGCCGTGTGGCCCGTTACCATACTTGGCCGAGGAGTGGTAGCTTTTTAAAACTTATTAGCTCAGCTGCTTGTAATTGTGTGAACTTATGAGAAATATTTAGAGTCTTCCAAACAGCAGAAAATCACAGGCTTTTCTAAAAGTACGTGTTCCTGCTTGAAATCGGTGAGGAAGGTGCTTTAGTGGTTGTCTGAATCGGTGCCTCCAGGGCTATTCCAGTTTCAAGGGCTTTAGTGTTATTGGTCAACAGAAACAATGCTTGGGAGATGTAGAACTTCAGGGTTGCTCAACAGCCTTATCTGGCTCCTGTAGAAGACAGGAATTTTGTCATGGATTCAGTGGGGACAGAACTGGGAATTTGACATATTAATATTCATGAGCTATGAGCCAGCTCCTCCTTTCTTGCTTTGATGCAGGTCTAAAGTAGTGCCATGTGGCCTCGCTGGACTCACTCTTCATTGTACTGACAAAATAGAAAGTAGTCTCACCAAGCAGTATGTTTGCTTTCTACAAAAAACAGCAAAGACTTTTTTTTTTTTTTTTTTTTTTGCACGATGTGTGCCACTTTAAACCTTTCCTGTTGTTGTAGCTTCGTTATCTCCTTTGGCTGTTGAACAGTGCTGAAGGATTGCTTGTGAGCTGTGACCTCAGGACCCCTGGTTGAGAGGCTGTTCTTTGTCCAGGACCTGGCTGTGGCTGCTCTGGAGATTTCAACGTTTCAACGGGCAGCCTTTAGGGTTAAGGTGTTTTGTTCTGCTCGGGTTTTCAAGACTCAGATCTTTAGTTCTTGCAGCTTTCCTGCTATTACTCTTTGCAAAGACTACTCGGCTCATGTTTTAGAAACATTTTGTCAGCTGCAACCTGGATTGTTTTTCTTCCTAATCACAGTTGTTTGAGGGTAGGTCTTGGGGTAGATCGTGGGGATTTAACCGTCTGAGTTCTGGGAGCACAGACACCCCCAGCCCTTACAGTTATTGGGAAGTTAAAAGCAGCAAGAAGCTGAATCCAGCCAGAGTTCCCAAAGGGGCCGGGCATCCCTCAGGGCAAAGGTGATGTGCCATCCCTGTTCCTGCGGCGGCAGTTTCTGCATGTGCTTCTTCCTTCCTTCTGTCATTTTCTTGACTGCTTTTGGGCGCAAACTGGAAAAGGTACAGAGTTTCTCTGCCCCGACACATTGTGTGTTCTTGGACAAGTTGCTTCATCTCTTCATGACTCCATTTCTTGTATGTAGTCAGCTGTCTTGTGACATTCACCAGCTAAGCAGGGAAGGTGGGAAGCACTGTGGGAGAAGGGAAGGGATGTCTGTGAAGGTGGAGGAGCCAACAGACAATGGTTTTTAAGAATTTGGCTTGAGATACGCACTTTGATATAATTTGGCCCAGTCACGGTCAGTGATCTCTCACGAGCAATGCATTGGCAAGTGCCCCAGTGAAAACTGAAAAGCTCTGGGGAGAGCACGGATAGAGTGGAAACTGAGATTATTAGTGGTAAAAGCAGAGCAGTGTCTTCATTTGCTTGTGACACTGCAAAACCTGCTGCAAAGCTGTCTCTGCTGCTGCTCTGCTCCAGTCTCCGTCACGGCGTCCCTCATGGATTGCAGCAAGGGCTGTCCTCAGCAGCCCAAAGTGCCATGGCAATGTTGGAACATCCCTGCATGAAGGGCAGCGTGGGGACACGGACACCATAAGGCTTTGCAATTTTTCCTTGGGCAGTTTTATTGAGTGGGGCTAAATGGGCTAGCAGTCCCCCTCTCCCTTGTCAGCAGTGCCCGGTGCAATGTGTGTGTGACATTTCTGCTCAGCCCTTTTTCCCCCCCGTGGTCTCAGCTGTGCCTGGTTCTGGAATGCCTGTGTATTAAAATGGGCTTGGTTTGTCTTCTGTTGGCCCTGCAGGTCTGAGCAGCGACAGCGGGCTTGGAGGAAGCACAGATGGCAGCACTGACATCCTGGTGTTTGGCTCTGTGGTGGACAGCGTGACGGAGGAAGGTGGGTGTCACAGGCTGTTGGTGGAGGCAGGATGGATGGGCTGGACTGCCTGGTGCCAAGAACAACAGGGAACATCAGAAATTGGAAATGCAAAGCTTTTTGGGTCACCTCTCTCCATCCTTTTCTGCCTCTTAGAGTGTGAGGTGTCGGAGGAGTCAAGCGGCGAAGCGGAGATTGAACAGGAGGCATCAGATTTGGAGGACCTGAGGGAGCTGCATCCTGGCTTGTTGATCTACAAGGCAGCACAAGCCCGAAACCTGCCTCTCATGGCAGAAGCACTTGCACATGGTGCTGAGATCAACTGGGTGAATGACGAAGACGAAAACAAAACTCCTCTGATTCAAGCTGTGATGGGGGTACGTCGTGCTGGTGGCCGGGAGGCCGCTGTGAGCCCCTGACTCTAGTTCAGAGCACGCTGCCAGCGGGCAGCTTACAGCCTGGCACGTGCTCGTGCCTCCTCTTGGTACTGCTGGCTGAATTTATTTAGAAATTCCCCTTTACCTTGCCAGGGCTCCTTGATAGCCTGCGAATTCCTGCTGCAGAATGGGGCAGATGTTAACCAAAGAGATAGCCGAGGCCGCGCTCCCTTGCATCACGCCACGTACCTCGGGCACACTGGGTGAGTTCTTGGCACGTTGCAGTGAGATGCTCCCTCACCCTTGGGTTGAGGATCAGCGTGAACACTGGGATTCACAGGGTGAGGCGGGCCACGGAGCTGGGTTTTGGTGAATTTTGCAAAACATGCCTTTTTTTTATATCACATCAACAATTTGTCTTAAGGGTATTTGCCCCCATGATGGATGATAGCTGGGGGGTAACTGGGCCCTTGTACCCCCATTCCTTTCCCCAGCCATGCCTGCCTGTGGAAGGACAGTGCCCTCTGCCCCCTTCAGTGCGGGCTGGGGGAGCTGGAATTTCTGCTCTGATGGGTTTTTTCTTTCTCTCCTGCAGTCAGGTCTGCTTGTTCCTCAAGCGAGGGGCAAACCAGCACGCGGTGGATGGCGATGGGCAGGACCCGCTCAGTATTGCTGTCCAGGCAGCCAATGCAGACATAGTTACCTTGTAAGTGCAGCCAGGACTTCGCAGTGTGTGTGTGTGTGTACAGGAACGCTGCCTGTAAATAGCCATCAGGGAAGGAATAACCAAACCTCTCTCCCTTGTGCTTTCTCCGTTTCGCTCTAGGCTGCGTCTGGCTCGGATGAACGAGGAGATGCGAGAAGCAGAGGGTCCCTTTGGACAACCAGGTCAATATCCCAGCAACAGCCCTACTGAGCTGCAGTACAGGAAGTGTATACAGGAGTTCATCAGCCTTAATATAGATGAGTGTTAGTGACAACTCCCCCACCTCCCCTTTGCTGTCTTGAAGTTGGGCTGAATTTCTAAAAGCCCCGAGAGCCCCATCCTTGGTATACTGGTGTTTCTTGCAGATTGGTCTGTTTTTGATGCCTGCACATATAGGTTGAGATGTGCACAGGAAGGAAAAGGGGTCTTTCCTGTTAGTGTTAAGTTCTCATGCTTGACTACTGGATGGTTGATTTTGTGTAGGAGACTCCTAGGGCATAACCACAGACCATGGCGTGTGGACTTGAGTGTGTGAAAAGTATGGGAGAAGAGTTTAGCATTTAAAAAAAAAAAAAAAGAACAAAATTAAAAAAAAAAAAAAAAAGAGAAACCCACCAACAGTATGATCAGATGAACCTGTCTCTGCGTCAGTGTAGTTACCAGGCACTGACTTCTCGTCTGAGCAGTTTGTTGGGAAGGGATTCTGACGTGGAGCCTCTGTCCCGGCAGCAGGACCAGCACCCTGCTCTCTCACGGGACTGCTGCAGCGCCTGGCAGCTGCCAGGGCCACTTTAGAAACCTAAAAGATGACCTCTAAGTCAGGAGCAGGCTGTTTCGTGGCGCAGAGAGATTTCTGCTCCAGAAGGCACGAGAGAAGGGGTGGGATTGAGGGCGATGGCTACTCACCCTAAATGCTCTCAGGACTGCACCAGCCACGCTCCCCTTTCCGTGCCTGTGGTGGTTAGCTGGTCAAAGCCATAGCTCGCCTGCTTCCTGGGCCAAGATGCAATCAGTCTGCAGGGTGTTACAGAAGCAGCAGTGCTAATTTTTTTTTTTTTTTATTTGGAGGCTGGGAGAAGCTTGTCGCTGGCGATGGGCTTTGTGTCAGGGAAGAAAAGCCACGTCCAACTCCCACTGCCCAAACGGCTGCCTGCACGATGCAGTTTGACTTGGGTTCAGTTTGTTTCCTGGTCGCTTCAGATTTCTGACTTGGCACCTGTGTGAAGGAAACGTCTACTCGCGTGTGTTACCCCTCTGTGCTCTCCTCCACGTGCTAAAGCATGTGAGTAGGGCACCTCAGCAGCTGGCCCGGGGCCTTTTGAGTTCCCCAGTTCCAATGACTGGCAGAATCTTCTTTTTGTTTCTTTCCTCGTATTATTCTTCGCTAGACTGGGGGAATGTTGTTTTTACTTAGAGCACTTTGTTGCCGTATTTATGGTCTGTGTTAGGGATCATGCTGCAGTAGCTCTGCTGAGATGCTGCAGCCGTGTAATCCTGCCTGGGGAGGGCTTACAGACTGCACTTGGATGCCAAGCTGAGCTGTGCTCCTGTAAGAGCCTCTTCAAAACGCCCTTAACTGCAAGTGACATCTGAATTTTTCAGGACTCGTGGGTGGTATTTATAGCCTGCCTGGGCACCTAGGCTGCTGGCTCTGGGGTTGGGCCGTAGTGCCTTACGGATAGTGCTGGGATCTTGAGGGGATCAGGATCTCACAAGGAATGCAAGAATACCAGGCAGAGTTCCCCATCCTCCTGCATTCCATCAGCAGTGATCCACAATCATACTCTTTTTCACCCAATACACGTTAGACTACTTTTTTTTTTTTTTGTATACTGGCTGCTGTCATGCTGCAGCCCTCAGTGGATGAAACCTTTGCAGGTTTGTTTCTATCGACAAAATTGTGTCCTCCGATACTGAAGCAACAGTGCTCCAGCTCTTCACTCAAGATACTGCCCTCGGAGACTAATCCGACAGCACTCGGTGTCCACACACACATCTAAAAGTGGAGCAATAAAGAAACTCCACTTAGTCTCTAGTAGGGTGACCTCTCGGTTCAAGGGAGAGTCGCTGCTTCCTTAGGAAAGTGCTGTCCCAAGTTTTGCTGCAGCCAGACCAGTTTTCTGGGTCTTGAAGTCCATCTTTTCTCATTCTTGTTCCCTTTGGAGCTTTGGGGTGCTGAGTTCTGCTCTCAGTCCCAGTTGTCTGTTGTTAATCTGAAGCGATCCTGGTGACGGCGCTGAAACTGCTGCGGAGCCACGGCGGTGCAAAGTCAGGCCTAAATCTATGAGCCTGGCCCTGTCAGCCTTTCTATCCTTGGCGATGCCTTTCATGGCATTTTCTCTTCCAGGTTGCATTTAATATGCCCTGGATTAAATTATCTTTCTTCCTGATACCTGTGTGAAGGTATAGCCAGCAAGGCTGCCCGCTCAGCATTTCTTGTGCGGGATTACGGAAGGGTACCACTTCACAGTCTCATGGAGCTTCATCTTTCGGTCCTTTGCATTGGGCTTTGTCTTATTTTTGGTCCAAGTCACCCTAAAATTAAATGGGCTCCCCCACTGAGCAGGGTGGTGCCTTCACTCGTGTGTCACTGCCCCACCTGACACCCCTTTCTTGTCAGCCGAGCTCGCTTACTCTGCAACTGGTGGTAGAGTTACTATCAGTCTGAGTAGGGTCAGGAGTAAATCTAGTTTTAATGCATCAGCACTTAAAGTGCTCAGTACAGGAACCAATATCCAGCCAAGAACTCGCTCTTCTTCCTGGGTTAGGAACCAAGAGATGCTCTGCAATGGATTCTCGTTGATAATCCCATCCCACTTTATACGGATCGGCATCAGCTGAGGCATTTGTCAGTGCTGGTGGCCCCTCAAGCTGTGCCCTTGCCTGGAAAAAGGCCCCACTGAAACAGATCCGGCATCTTTCAGGGTACTTCAGAGATCTTGAAGGTGAAAGAGATGTTCCACCCCTGCCATGGTCCTGCTCTAATGAATTTCAGCATGGTCGTTGTCCAGCGATGTTTTTTGACACGTACAGCAACTTAAAACACCCCAATTGGTTTCCCAGTTGTGTTTTGTTTTGTTTTGTTTTTTTAATGAGAACGTAGAAATATGACTGATCCTTTCTGTAAGCCAGTGAGAACTGGAGACGTGGCTTCCACTTTGGGTCACCTTATTTCACAGTCAGCGTTAGCGGCTCATGAGAACACCACAAAAATCCTGTACGGTTTAGGTCCGTTGAAGCTCAGACTCACTGCTGAAGTACATGAAGTTAAAACCTATGTAAATACTGATGCAAAAAGCAGTGTCTTGCAAGACAATTTATCTATTTAACATGTATTGGTACTTTATTTAGATTCAATGTATAAAGCAACTTTGTGCACTTTTCCTACATACAGTATTGGGGGGCTGTCTCTTATA
>NW_020799127.1:5984376-6023444 GCF_003259725.1 Athene cunicularia | reverse complement strand
CCTTTATTCCCCTGCCTCTCCCCACCCCCCTACCCCACCTTTTCTATTTTCATGATACAGATCATGAGGCATTAAATGCCTCTAGTTTGAAATGTAATCAAACTGTTTAGTACATCCTGCAGTTTCTAAAACAAAAAAGGTTCTCCAGGAAAAAAAAAAATGCTAAGGAGGCACTTCTCAATGTTTTCTGTGTTTATTTGATTTTTTTTTCTTTTTTTTTTTTTTGATTGGGGTGTATGTGTGTGTGTGCGTGCTTAGAAGTTTGGAGGGGAGAGTGGGGAAGTTGTACAGAAAATTTGTTTTCAGCAAAGTAAATGGCCAGCCAGGCTACAGGGAAGACTCAATATTGAACAATTTATTTTTTTTTTCCTTCTTCAAACACAGCTATATTTGTGTTGTACAATCTTGTTTGAAATATCTAATGCCAAAACTACTCTCTTTTCATTCTTCCTTTCTTTTAAAAGAGTGCGTGTGTTATCTATGTGACAGTAACTTGCTTGCAACCACAGTTGACATGAGGAGATTTGCCTTTGTCTAGAAAGCAACATGCCAGGCATTGTCAAAACACAAACGGACACGAACCGTTGCCTCAGCCACGCAGATTCTGCCATCTTTTGAGTTGTTGAGATCTGGGTAAATATTTATATACCTGTCCTAGCTTTTTTGTTTGATTCAACCCAAACCCTGTAACCAAGTGCCTGGACGGGTAGTCTAGGTTTTGAATCTTTGGGGTCTGCCACGTGTTTCTGATTCCAAATGGGATGAGTTCAGGTTGCTGGCAAGTTGAAATGATATCCTCGGTGTTCCCTCTACACGTGTCATCCAGGGAGGCCTCAGGTTATTTTAATATTGTCTCCGAGATGGTCTCTGCAACGTGAAATTTCTTTGGGCAGTCTAGAGGAAAGACACGGGGTCGGAAGAATTTATGTCTAAAGAAAAAGATTTGACAAGCTGAGAGCGGGACCAGCATAAAATAGATCAGTAACATCTCAGACCAGAAAAATGGCCATTATTTATGCAAGAAAAAAAAAACCAAACAGGACCTCCTAAAGAAATGCACTGATTAACTCACTGTCCAGTGGCTGCAACACAGCTGCCTAGTGCTGAACTACTGCGGTGTGCCGGGCTGCTCCGCTGCCCCTGAGCCCGCGTCTCTCTCCTCACTGCCCGAGCATTATTGCTTTCAACCAAAGACAAACCAGGATGAACAGATTAAACGTGATATTAAACCGCTGATGACAAACGCCTGCGTGAGCGTGCGTGTGTGTGTGTGAGAGTGGGTGCTGCTGTTTTATGGAGAAGGGGGCGTGGGGAAGAAGTGACCCAGCAGGAGAAGGGAGAGTGGGAGTTTGGAAGAAACAAGATTTTTTTTTTTTTTTTTTTTTTTTTTTTTTTTTTTTTTTAGATTCTGAAATATAGAGTGCTGTTTCCATAGGAATGTGATTCATATCAGTCTGCCTGCTGGTTCCTCAGCCTTGTAGGGGATTTGGGGTGTCCATCCCTTCTGAGCTGTGTTAGTGGCACCGCAGGGCAGCTGAATAGTTACGGGGGGAATCGGGGACAGAGGTGGGGGTAGGAGCAGAGAGAGTTCCCAAGGCACGACGAGGACGGTGTGTGTTTCTGGTGCAGCAGTTGGGATGGTTAGAGAGGCTCGCTGAAGCTGGAGCATTTGCTCCGCGAAGGCATCTCAGCACCTCGCCCCTTCCCGGCAGCCAGGGCCCTGACGGAGCCCGTCGTACGTCCCGGTGCTCCCACGGGTGCGCGGCCGGGTGCTTGCTGTCAGGTTGCCCGTGGCTTTGTAGCCCTGTCTCAGGTGGCTTCCATCCCCGTCCCTCTCGCAACACGCCGATGGCAGCGTGGATCCCCCAGCCTGGGAGCCCCCTACGTCAGGCCTGCGACTGCTGAACCCCAGAATTAAAGCAAATCCTCTCGTGCTGTAGGGTTACCCGGGCTGGCAGCCTGGAGTGAAAGCCTTGGGGTGAGACAGCCCAGCTCTTCGTGGCTCAGGCTCCTGCACCTTCCTATCCAAACAGCACAGAGAGAAAGAAGTTCTTTAGCCAAATCCGAGCTGCTAAGCGTGGTTGGCGACCACGGCTCCGCTCCACACGGAAGGGCTGGGCTGCTGTGCCGGGGGCTGACGCTTGCTGTAAATACGCTATAACCTATTAACCTCCCTCACTTGCCTGCTTTCAGTACAACTTTGTAACACGTTTTTTAATTCCCCCTTTTCCCTGTACTGACTGTAACTATGGAACCAGATATTCTGTATGTTAATTATCTTTGTACAATTTTAAAACTGTTGCTGTGGTGTCTGCCTTTTTTTCCCCCCCCTCCCTTCTCTTCTATTGTCTCTTGAAACACTGTTAATAAAAATCTAGATAAACTCCTTCCTTCCTCCTTCTTTGGCTTGATTTATTCATGTACGGTTTCTTGCCTTGTTGCCTGTATTAACTGGATCTGGAAAACCCTCCCCTTTTAACCTGTTTTTCCTTCTCTGCAACCCACGGCTTGAATTTTAGGGCAGCGAATAGACTGGAATGCCACGTAAATACTCTGCATTTTCGTTTGGGTTTCTGTGACACTTGTGATAATGTGATTTCAGGGTGCTTTGGAAGAAGGCTGGGGTAAAGGTGACAGGCTCAGGTCGCACCCATTCATGTTTCTTCAGAGTACCTGAATCAGTTAATGCTTGGTATGTTACAGGCTCTGCTGATGGCTATCCTGTAAAAGGAGACCTTGCACTAGATTAAAATACCAGTCTTCTGCACATGGACTACCCTTTCCCACACATCACAGTGCAATCCTTCCCCCCCCCCCATCCTTGGTTTCTCTCATACTGTGTGTCTGTGGCAGAAAAATAAAAGAAGAAAAGAAAGACCGGCCTGGCCTCATGATTTCTATCACACTTTAGCATCGAAAGCAAATGCAGAAAAATTGTGGAATCACCTCTGGTTTGCCCTGGTGGGACAAACAGATCCAAATGAATCAATCTGGGTAGGGTTGTGAACGCAGTGAAGGAGCTCAATAGGAAGGTTGTGTTGAAATCAGGAGTGTTACAGGCGTTGACAGCATTTACAGAAGGAGAGCTGCATGGGCTCACGGTAAATTTAGAAGCACAGAGCTTGGGAGACACATGGCTTGGTCCCAACCCTGAGTCCTGCTGCCGCCCCTTTATTTAACTACGTTTCTATTTGCAGTCTAAAATGGAGACCGTGGTCTCGCCCAACCTCACAAGGATAAATGCACTGAAGACCGATATGCAATTATAGAAAACCAGATTTCCAAAAGACTTGTCGTCTTCTTCAGTTGATGAGGATTAAAGGCTTAAATATCTGCAAAAATGTGGGACTAATGCTTTACTACAACAGGATTCTTGTAATTGTGGTTATATCTGAGTGTTGCCAGAAGAGATTTCACCAGGATGCAGGAGGATTAGTCATCTTGCTGAACAAAATTCCTGATTTTACCAACGTGGTCGGGCTACTGGCAGGGGGGGGTAAGAGCAATTCTCTGTCCCACTGTCTAAAAGTGCCACTTTGACACCATCCCGCCGGTGTCAACGCCAAGTCAGGATCAAAGAGGCGAAGCAGTGGCTGTTACCTGGTCTCTGCACCGGGACTCAGCTAGGTCAGCACGCACTTACCTGTTGCTGCCAGGTAAGCTTAACAATTCAACAGCAGACTCATTCTAGAAACACCCCGAGATGAGTCTTTATTGTGCTCATAGAACAGCTGCCTGTTTTCTAGCTAGTGTGTGAGGATTAATTTTTTTTTTTTTTTTTTTTTTTTTTTTTTTTTTTTTTTTTTTTTTTTTTTTTGCTTCTCCCTGAAAGGGACTATATTGCATGGAGGGAAGGTGGAGAGGAATACATGGTGGGGGAGCAGGTGGAAATGCTAGGAGGGTGGGAGGGGACAGTGGTCTCACAGGGATATGTTTGTGTGCACAGGGCAGCACTGGTGGGGGCAGTGGAAACAGGCCGAGTCCCACCCGTGAAGGAAGGGCTCAAGTGTCTGTAACCAGAAACTAGCAGGTGGGTCGAGTTGGTTTTGTGCCAGGCACAGAACATCCATCTCCTGAGCATTGCTGTGCCTGAAAATCAACAGATCCTGGTCAAAGCCTGCCTGACGATAAGGCTCACGTTATAACCCTTTGCCACCTGCATGTGGATAATGCAGAAGACTATTTAAATATTCTCAAGACCTTTTGGGCTGGACGCTCTTGGTCTACTGAAAAGAGACAATTCTGACATCCCAGCGTACTCACCCGGGAGCTGGGCTGGAAGGGGGCACCACGCTCACAGAGGGACCTGTCCTGCCAGCTTGCCTCAAGAGGAGCAGCTGGAGGAATGTGTCTTGGAGGATGCCTGCAGGGTAGGGAGCACTGCCGCGAGGGTGAGGACAAGCTGCCAGTCCTCTCTGTCCACTCGCAGCCCGACAGACGCTCTCAGACCTTCTCTCCAGCCCAGTTTGTGAAGCAATGGGAAGTTACACTGGATCCTGCTATCGACTTGGCTTTGTGGAACTCATTTTTTTTTATTCCCTTTTCTCTCAGCACTGCACCAGTATTGACGGGTGATGTGCCTGGAGCCACGCAGCTCACAGCAGCTGTGGCTCTACCCTCTCAGTGACTCCCCAGGACACGTCTCCTGTCAAACGAAGGGCACAGGAGCTCTGTATGACAGAACTGTACTTGTGTAGGTGAATACCTGGGAATCTTTCACTTATCTTTTTACCCTCTGGCTACATGGGTTCATCATCAGGTAAAAATGAGCTCAGTAGCCCAGTCCGTGGCAAAAAAAAAATTGCCCTAGAACATCAAGCAGCAAACATACAAGCAGAGATATCATTAATGGGATGCAGGTGCCTAATTATCTCTGGAATTGCAGCATAAATCTGAAACCATTCCTGCGTCTATCACAGAGCCACCGCTGGGGCACCTGAACTCTTTGCCTTCACCTGTGGTTTGAACGGGACCTTGAGTCAGTTGTCATGGAGAATTGTTGTGATCTGATAGTGCCCTTCAACAGGTTGTTGTTCTGTTCCAGTCATGTTCTACCTGCCGCAACAAGCTCTGAAAAGTCTGGCGGCCAGAAGAGAAGCCAGACAACTAGTAAACGACTTTATTTCTGTTCCTGGCTGAACGCAAACTAATCTCAAGCCCTGTGTTCCCGCCTGCATGAAGCTCTGCTCTTGCACAAGTGGCACAACGAAAGGCCTTTGCACTTCAGAGCACTCAGCTTCCAGAATAGTGCTCTACTTGAAGTCTTAAAATGTCTCTCTACTGTCTCTTGGGCTTTGGGAAAAAAAAAAAAAAAGTACCGATAATATTGAAAGGGAGGAATTATCCTAAATCTGATTGTGAAGCAAGAGTTCTGAGAGCACGTTTGCATATGCAAGCTCGTGAATAATCCTGTTCTTATTAACAAAAAGGATGGAAAGCCAAACCAGAACCCTCTGAGACAGTGCAAAGGCAAATGAGCTGGGCTCTGTCTCTGTATCTAGAGCTGTTTCTTACACCCAGATGAAAAGTCATGAGTTCCAAGTGAAAATGGCCTGATGGACCGTCATCTCCATGGGGGGGAAGTATCAAAGCAAAGCAAAGGCAAAATATGGGGACTAATGCCTCTTCCTGTGTATTTTTGCAGGAGATGCCACCTACCTGGACATCTTCCGGGAGTTCTCTCACATGGCTTCGAACAACCCTGAGAAACTCAAAAGGAGGAGCCTGCATTTCAGCCACTCCTGCAGATAGCCCCCTCCCTCCCTCCCTCTGCCAAGACCTTCTGCTGGAAGGTCGAGCTTAGAGCTGCCTGAGCTCCCCAGGAGGGCAGAAACGTCTGAGCAGGTGTAAGAGGCAAGCTGAGCTCAGCTACCGAGGAAAGACGTTCTCTGTTCACATTGCTTCTACTAGAAACCTGTGGGTTGGTTGTTTGGTTTTTTTTTCCCCTGGTGTCTGCTTTTGAGCCCGGACCAGGAAGGTGACAGACCTCCCGGGGGTAATTCTGGAATTGGTACGCACTCAGGCTGTAGGCTGAGGTAGCTGGATGGAGTTTAAAATGAGTTAAGCCGATCTTTTAGCTCTCAAAGCCATTTCTACATGGCTGTTTCTGGGGAAATCTCCCCTTTCTGGGTGTATGCAGACCCCAGGATTTGTGATACTGCAGCAGTGCCCGCCCCTAAAATGAAATACAGGTAAGTGGTGCCGACCACTGAGCGTGCCAGGAGGAGACCAAGTCTGAGGGGCTCCAAAAGCTGAGGAAAAGGGAAATGTTGCAGAATTGAGTTACGCTGCTTCGTGGCAGTGTCACTGGACCCAGACGGCTCAGCTGGGTGAGAGCCAGCACCGGCCACCAGCCGTGCCCGGAGGAATTCCCAGCTTCCCACAAGGGCGCCGGGATGCAATTCCCAGTGGCAGGAGGCCCTGCGCTCGCAGCCCTCCCCTCCTCCCCGAGCAGAAAGGCTGCCCAGGACACAGCACCCGACTAAAGACGTGGGGCGCCCAGGCCCAACCAGTCCACCACAGAGCCCTGGGCAAAATACTTTGTTTTGTGGTGTAACTCACCCCTTCGGATACCTCTACCACTGAGTGCTTTGGGATGTTGGGTTTGACACGGAGCAGGAGGTATAATTCCAATTCCACGGAGACTTTACACGCAGCACCAAACCCAGACTCTCGCTCTTTCCCTCAGGGGCTCTCCATCTCCTACTGGTTGTGCATCTCGCTGTCAGGAGAGTTGCACTCTTCCGTAAGGCACAGCTTTCAGTGTTGTTTTTGTAAGTTTTTAGGATTGTATTGTCGTAGTTAACAAAAAATAAGAAAAGGTTATGCGTGGACTATACAGGTATAGGCACCATGACATAATAAAGTGCATTGTCAGAACAATCTAGATAAAGTATGACATGCTGAAATGTAATATATCTGATGGCAGAAGAAGTGTTTGTTGTTTTTTTTTTTGAAAAGGTGGGAGTGAAAAAAAATATATCTCACGTGCAAACATTATCTACGAACTGAGAATAAAGACAGGAATATTTTTTTTTGTTTTTAAATTTCGCACACATTTACTCATTCTTTCCGATTCTAGATCTTTACAAGTCAGTGAAGCGCTTCACTATGAGAAGGTTTAAAATACGAAATTTATCTGGTTTATGGCTTGAAAAGAGGAAGCGAAATGAATTTTTCTCCAAAGAGACACAAGATTCTAACTCTCTTGGTAGCCCTTCTGGTTTATCTGATTAAGACGTGCTCTAATTTCATTGATGCTATTAATTAAATCACACTAGCAACGTGGCAGCTTAGTAGACATCTCAGCCCTTCTGACAAGCTGCTTCTCCTGTGAGACAAAGCCTCCAAACACGCCCCTGAGCGGGGACGCAGGGAGAGATGCCCGGCGTGGTGGTGGAGCTGCCCGGTGGGCCGTGCCCTCGGAGCGGGAGCTGGGCTCCCCTGCCTTGGCGGGGCAGTGGGTCAGGTGATGGGCTTGCAGGAAGGCGGCTGCCTCTTGGACCGCTGGAAGCCACTGGCCATGTTGGCAGGAGAGCTTGCCATGTGGCTTCCAGCAGGAAAGGCACCTGAAACAACCTGCTCCTGCCCATGGCAGGGGGTTGGGACTAGAGGATCTCTAAGGTCCCTTCCAACCCAAACCAGCCTGTGATTTATTTTTTTTTTTATGATTTCCTACTGCTTAGCTTTAATTTCTGTGAGAGTGACAGCTATCACAGAAGCTTTCCATCAGGGAAGAACATCAGCCTGGCAGCCAGAGCAGGGAGCTGGCACACCGGGTTTATACTCCTCTATGGCATTGCTGTGTGATTCGGAGGATCTCCCATTTTCGCCTCAATTTTTTTGCTCCACACTGGAAATGCACAGCTTAGGCCCTCCAAATAGGACAGGTATTTCCGTGATGCTATCACAAGTGCTAAGGTATAACCCTAATGAAGAATTTTAATGGCCGATTTCTCAACTAGAGCAGGCTACGGGAATGTTCTGTAATACAGACATAACTACGAAGCTAAAAATTAGTCCACACCCTCAGAGAAGCCTGCTCTGAGCTACCTTCAAGCTGGATAGCTATCACTTACGCTTCCACTAGCTTAGAAACCATTTTTTTTTTTTCTGCTAAAGGTGGCACAAGCAGGTGTGAAGCAAATTTTCCCCATGTCCCTCTCCCACAGTGAATCCCACACCCTTTTCCTCTTCCATTCTTACGTCTCCGCACTCCCAACAGACGCTCCCTGCCCACTCGCAGGCTGTGCTGCCAAGGCATCTCCCTCCTGCCTTGCAACACCCCTTGATCTTCTGGGTCTGCACGTGTGTAAACTGAAGCACACACCCCTGCTAACACATCCCTGTCCCGTATTGCCACATCCCTCCTGTTCCAAATGTGACCACGAGACAAGACATTCCCACTCGATGCTTGGTCCTGCACTCCTCCGTCCCAAAACTGCCTCCTCCTGAAGTTATGTTACATGATGTAGAATTCTGCAGCTTTTTTTTTTTTTTTTTGTTTTTTTTTTTTTTTTGGTCTATTGCGACCAGCGTAAAGTTTCTTTCAACAATTCCCTGCTAGCCAACATTTAGCCTTCCCAGTTAATCCCAGTGGTAACCAGTCCGGGCGTTCTGAGAGGGGCTTTCTTTTGAAGGGAAGTGTGTGGGTATGCACACACAGAGCTCTGTGTGTACCTGAGGCATTGTAATCTTTCAGGAAAGACTTAGTGTAGCATCCACTTGAGTTTTGCATTCCCAGGGCATGCCCAGGTGTTCTGCTTTGGAGTTGGATTCCTTTTCTCTCTTTCTCGTCCCTAGAGTTATTTTTTTCTTCATGGTATCCTTTCTCAACAGTCACTTGGATTACAGCATTGTGTAAAATCTCTCTTGTCAGAGCAAAGCAGCTGTATTTCCCAGGGCAGAAGATGCAGAGAAAAGGCTGAATCACCCACTGCAATGGAGCCCCCGTGGTCCTATTCGCCGTGACTTGGCTGGTGTATTACAGAACAATTCATTTGGGTTTAGTCTACATCTCTGTAGATTTTCCTTGTGAATTAAAATAAATAAATAAATAAATCAACTACATCAAGCAAAAAAATGAGGTTTTTCGAATGCGCCTTGGTGCTTGGCTTCCAGTGGCGTCAGCAGCGAACTGAAGGCTATGAGGATCCCACCTCCACGTCTGGAACCAAAACTCTTTTTCTGGTTTGTCCCTATGCATTTGGGCTTCTGCAAGTAAGGTCTGGACATTGAAAAGGACCTTTCCAGAGCCAACACTTAGCAGTCACAATTAGGCGGTAACAAACCCAAGTATCAGTTGAAGGCAAAAACTAAACCCCCAGTCACGGTCTGTCTTCAGAGCATTTTATTATTTAAAAAAGTTACAAAACAAAGCTCACTGGTTTCTTGTTAACTCTTGTTTTCTACAGAGCCATAAACAAGATTATAACAGAGTAAAATGCTCCTGTGCAAACATCATCATCAAAAATAAAAGTGTTATTTTTATGTACACATAAGTTACTGTCAAATATTAACATTAAAAACCTCTCTATTTATAAACGGACTGCAACAAAAACGCAGCATTGGTTTAATCTTCTAAATAAATCAGATGCTTCGTCTGTGACATAAAAAAAAAAAAAAGATCCACCCCATTATCTTCTCTTTCCTCTAAGATGGTAAATCTCATTTGAAATCATCTGGGTTAAGTCTAAAAGCATCTCAGCAGCAGCATTCTGCGCGTTGTCCTCACAACGCATCAGTCCCAGGTGAAGGACAGAGGGGCCCGGGAAGCAAAGCTGTGACCAGGGCCACCGCCTGTCACCCCCAGCTCTGTCACCCTCAAGGCAGCAGTGCCCGGCAGGGCCACACGCTCAGCCCCACCACCGCCGGGCTGACTTTTCTCTCCGGTACGTCTGTGAAATGTAGACGGGCCCGTCTGAAGCCACAGGCTGATTTCCTCACAGGGGTTTAAAAGTTAAAAGCTACGAACAGGCTTTTATGAGGACTCGACCGCGGTCCCAGAGAGCAGGAGTACAGTTCTCCCCTCCCCAGATACTCATTCGGAACAAAAAGAACGTTGCATGATGCCCGAATCCAGGACACGTGGATGGTTTAACAATGAACTTGTAATAGCTGGAGGAGGATTGCTGAGCTCAGCAGTGTGGTGCTCGCAGATGGTGGATCCAGAACGTTTCTGTCTGCAACCTTTCTGAGCGTTCAGGGAGTTTCAAGAGCCCCGTTTCTCTGTGCACACGGACACGTCCTACCCTTTCAGTTCCCCTTCCACAGAGCTGTCCTTCGTGTATCGAAACCCATTAAGCACCACATCTGGGCAAAGCTCTGGCATTTCCACCTTGCTGGAGAGTGGGTGAAGATGCAGGTCACTGTTGTTGCCCATGGCAATAGTCACCCCAGAAGGGGGAGTATGAGCAGAATCATCACCTCTTCCAGCTTCTTCTTGCACAACTCGGTAGTTTTCTAGGGTCAAGCTCACGCTGGGGATGGTAGGAGTGTGAGCTACTTTCAACGTCTTCTTTGACCTGAACCTTTGGTAGCAGAAGAGGAGAGACAGGACCAGTGTATCTACGAGCAGCTCAAACATTTCAACCACAGACAGCACTGAGGATCCAAACCAGAGACTCCACTGGCTTCCCATGCTGGACAGAAGCAGATTCTCCTGCGGAAAGAATCAAAGGGTTGTGTTTATCAAACACAGCAGAGCTCTGGGAACACAAAGTTATTGCCTATGGCCCGCAGGTCAGTGAGCTCTTTGCCACTTGGGGATTAATTTCGTGTGACTGTGTAAAATGTGAAATTTTTCAGGTGTCTTCTTTAAGAGGAATAATCCCACCCCATCTTGGGGGCTGTAAATAACCCTCCCTCCCCCCGTACGCAGCACCCCTTAACTAATGACCTGCAGCAATGTTTTGAGCTGATGTAGTGCAACCTACTGAGAGTAAAGGAGACTCGTTCACAGACTGGTAGTTGAGTTGCTGGTAGAAGATAGTCACCTTGGCGATATCCTTCCTGCAGTGGAGAAAGGGAGCCGTTAGCAACGGTGGGATGCCCACATGGCATTCACCTGGCGGAAGGTACTGCTGGCATTCTGGTCGTGGTTTTACACGCTGATTGCTAGGCAATAGGTTTCACCACTCACTCAAGCTTTCTTCCTGAGGGGGTTTAACACGAGCTTGGGAAAAGGGTTCAGAAGTGACTGTTTCACAGTGTTGTGAAGGAAGAGGGGAAATTTATGGGGTGACGCTACGTTTTTCTCTTGTCCTCCCTTTCCAGCCTAACTTTTACAAACTCTGCAAGGGTGAAGAGTTAAGCCATAGTTTTAAGAGGGGTACCTCCTCGCAGTGACTGACCTGTTGCTGGTAGAGTTGTACCCGTTCTGATGCCTTAGAGCCTGGCGGATCCAGTCCTGCAGCAGAGTACATGTATGTTATCGGCAATCCTGTCTGCTGAGTTTTTGTATGTTTAATATTTTGCAAATGTAGATTTCATGAGCAATAAAATGGCTATGGCGAGTAATAAGGATGTAATTGATTGGTTTATAACATATAGTGAAAGCTATCGAGTAGTAGCTGTGTTTGCCAGAATAGAAAGGAAATCCACACTGGTATTTTAGGCGTGTATAGTATTCTGGTTCCTAAATTCTGCCTTTAATGGCAATCCCACCAAATAATTTCCTCTTTTAAAATGTACTGGTTGCATTTACATCTACATTATCACTTATTTCACACGAATTAACTCGCTGGGCATACAGCCTGAATGCCCATTTAACCTGAGAAGATGAGAAATGGCAAGAGGTCACCTACTGACTCACAGAGTTTCCATCGCAGCCCTGCAGCACCTCACAAACAGTAATAAGTGAGTCGTTACACCACAACACCCACTGGAAGCAGAAAGTCATTAACACCATTTTGTAGGTGGGAACTAAGGCAGTGAGGTGAATGGCTTAAGGTCACAAGGAAGTTTGGGTTACAACTGGAATCGGATGTACCTCTCTCCCATCTTAGTCTGGCATCTTAACTACAGGGTCATTCCCTTGGGCCCTGGTTTTGGACTAGTTTGCTTTATTTGCCATTTCCATTGCTGCTGCCTGAGTCAGTGTTTTCACCTTTAATGCTCCAACAGCTACAGTAAATAGAGTATCCTCTCTAAACAGAGCAGTTTCTGCATGGACTACCTGAGACTTTGCCGATGGCCATTTAGCTGTCCCAGCAGACACCTTGTACAGGGATTCCCTGGTAAGATAAAAACAGAGATTATGATCACGATGACTCTCGGTGTTTAAAAGTGAATACACAAAGGAGTTTAACAATGCCCGAAGCAGACGGTCTGGGGGCAGCTCTTGAAAACCTTGGGAAAAGGTTTGTAATTCAGCTTAGAAAATAAAAGCAGAGGTTGCCTGAAAACTGTTCAGGTCAGGAGGAAAACTAGAGTGGCTTAAAGATCCCGACAGGTTGTCTCTGACGCATCGCCAACCAAAATATTTGATATTTCGCTTTAAAATGATGTCTTTCCATTTAGAAATCGACCTATTATAAAAAAAAAGCAGAACTAAGAAAAGTAACACAGACTGAAAAAAATGACACAATTTTGATGACCTTAATAAAACATTTCAGTGGGATTAAAAGAATTTCCCCTCTCTGCTCTCATGCACACACAGAGTTCTTTTTTAATTTAATTTCATTTAATTTGCCCAGCGCTGTTATCTTTTTCCTTCCTCAGCGCTGGGGTTCAAACATCAAACTGAAACCTCTGGTTCAGAGAATGCCAAAATTCAGATGGCCAATTGGTCCATAAATTTCCCACTAGGTTGCCTGCAGTTCCACTGGTGTCATTTGGCATTTATTGTGCTCTGCTTTGGTGACCTACCGGCAAGGCTTAGGGCACTGGTCAAAACAATTCAGGTGATGATTTCTGAGCCTGTTGTACAGCTGGTAAAAGCAGTGACCTGGTGAAAGAAATGAGAGGAACACACTCAGATGCTTCCTCAGGAAATGGAAGGCTACCAAAACCTCTGCCCTCGCTTCCCAAGCATCCAGCACTCTCTCAGAGAGCCCCGGTCCTGTCTCACTCTCACTCCGGAACGGTTCCAGATGGCTGAGCTAATCCCCTGTGTGCAGTGCAGGTGCCTTCTCTGTAAGGATCTGCTGAGGATAGGCCAACCAGAAAACCAAGAGAAGATCTTCAAAGCTTTGTCTCACACCGGTACAGCCCCCAATATTGGTAACAAGAAAGAGCTTGACCCTATATTAACGTCCTTATAAAGGGATGCTTGATAGCATCAAGATTTTTTTTTTTTATGCACTAACTTGACATCCACGCAAATACACAGAAAGGTGTCTGCCACCTGCTTGGATTCAGACATGAGGTGAGGAAATAAAACAGGAAATAGGCACAAAGGACAAGGGAAGCAGCCTAAGGAGTCAGTAGGCAGTGACTATTGTAGGCAGGTGTTCCCTTCCAGCAAGGACAGAGCTGGTTTTCCCTCTTACCCCATGCGGGCTGCTTGTTGTAGTCACAGTATTCAGCACCGGGAGGCAGTGGGTAATAGTAATATCCACAGCCACATTTTCGAACCATTATGTGCTGAAAGCAGGAATGCAAACAAGCCTGGCAAGTAAAGGAGACATAAAAGAGTGGGTAAAACAGAAATTCTCAAGCGCTCAAATTTTCAGTCTGTATCATGCAGCTGCTAGGAGACAACGTGCAGATTTTTGTGGCGGCAAAGAGACACCAGCCATTACTAGAGCATGATGATGAAAAAGGTTTTTTGCTTTTCATTCCTTGTCTTCACATCTGAAAACAGTATTGAAGTCAGTGAGACAGAATTTCCCCCAGCTCCCTTTTTCATTATGCCCAGTAACATCTCAGTTAAACAGCCCAAATGTCTAGAGCCAGGAGCAGCTATTTACACAAATAAACATCTGATGGCTTGAGAATATCCTACTAGAACAGTCCAGCTGCCTCGACTGGTTCCCTGTCTCTTCCCTCTTGTGTTGGAGGGTGGGAAGAGCCCCAGGGTCTGGGACTGAGTAACTCTCACTCAGTATAACACCCTGTTTGTGAGCTGCTTTTCAGAGGGGCATGAATCTCTCTGTTATCTCCAGCAATGAACCTGCTGATCCGTAAAAGCTCTCTGGAGAGTAAGGTATGACTTGTTTGCTGTTCATCCACTCTGAATAAGCTGGGGCCTCAGCCAGCCACTCTGACAGTACCTGCAGGGTGTAGGAGTTGTTGTACAGGAGTTTAACATTCACATCATCGCCATTAGTTGTGCATTTCCCATAATTGCCACCCAGGCGATTCACCTCGTCCTGTGGACACAGAAAAGAGGCCTGAGTGATTAGGAGCTTTAATTGGACCTAGCCATCACCCTCTGAACTTAACTGGATGGAGCATCATATAAAGGACAGGAAGTGTAGTAATGTTAGCAGCCCAGCTCTACCTCGCTAAATAAAACATATAGAGTGACAGGGCAAAGGTAGGAGAGTGCACGTGGTCAGTCACCATGGCTCAGCTGACGAGCAGTAACTCATCCTTCAAAATAACTAAATCAATTCTGAATTGTTCTCATCCTAATATACACATGCAGCCCCCTGTGTAGGGCTGGAATGATACGTAGGAGGTGTAAGAGCCTCAGCGTAAAACAAGTCAGTGTATCGAGGACCAAAAGGCCACTTGTACAGTTGGAAGGACTTTGTTTAACCCACGGGAAGCTGAGCACAGTGAAGAGAGAAAAAGGGGCTGCGTAAATATACATGCACAGTCAAGGAACAAACACAAAGGTCCCACAGGCCCGTTGGAGGAGTCAGAGCGTTCAGCTCCTCACAACCTCCTGCAATCAGAAGGAAAAGAAACACCCTTCGAGCCAGGGGCTGACCTGCTGAATGCCTATGGTAGTTGCAATGCCTGGTCTGATGTCAAAGCCTTCGTGCTCAAGGAATGGTGTCTGGTTGTGGTTGTGTATCATCACTTTCACACCTGCTACTGTAGACAAGAGTGGGATGTGATCCTTCTGCTCTGCTCTCAGGATAAGGGAAAGTCCTGTAAACCAAGGAAAAGGGAAGCACATAACAACCTATTTGGGCCCAAATAGGACCACCACTACCTCTTGGATTCTCAGCACTGATCAAATTGCTGTCTTAGCTCACAGAAGAGCCGTTCTTTTTCCTTGGAGACTTGGTGAGTGCTCAGGTAGCAACTGCACCAGCCTATTCCAAAGCTGGAATAATATTCTGCTTGACAACTAAAATACGTTCTACTTGCTATAAGATATGGCTGATATGGCTATCATATACATGTGGCTAGCGAAGCAAGAAAATAATTTGTGCCACCACACTAGAAGAGAGGGATATAGAAGACATTTAACCCATAGCCAAATTATATTAACTTTAGCTCTTCTTCCCACCCTTTGCCAAATACTGTAACATACCGTAAGGAATTCCTGGTTTTGTAGCTGTCCAAAAAGAGTCTGTTCCCTTGCTGTTAAAAGTATAGCAGCTTCCAAAGACTGGGTGGTGAAAGTGAACATAGTCACTGAAATCAAGAGAGATTTTGATGGGATTTAATTACGAGCGTAGCAACACCTTTGCCTCTATGTAGGTTGTGTTTTGTGTGTGTGTGTGTGTGTCTGTGTATGCACAGGAGTGCCTGTGGGAAAGAGTTGTTAACTCACTGGAGACAAGGAAAAGAAGTCAGGTGCACAGGGATTCATTGCTCACCCAAGGTTACAGTCAGAGCAGCAACCACAGGAGTCAAACTTGCTTTTCCTCCCACCAAGGAGGCTAAATTTTCCCCTCCTTTTGTAAGAACCAGGCAGGTTGAAGTTCTGTGCTCTAATCAACAGGACAAATAGATTCTCTTTCCTTGCTTTCTTAAAAATTGTACCACTTCTGCTCACGCTGAATTTCCCTGGCCAAAGTCAGCCTCCACATTCCACCAGCTATTCTGGGAGTTACGGAGAGTCGGGTGAACACGCGCACCAAAGTGACAGTGCTCACCATCAGGTGCACAGAGGGAGATATATTACATGAAAGCATCAGAAACACTAAGTACAGAGGAGTGTGAGAGTCAGTTGTGTCCAGGAAAGATAAACCAGGACCTTGTCTTGCAAAATGATCTACAACAGGCTTTGTGGACCCCTCTCCTCTTTGCTGGAAGTGCTCAGAAAAATATTTAAATTTGCCTTCTGCTTGTTCCGTGTCATAGATGAGTGCATTGCTGTTAAATTTGTTCCGAGTCATCAGCTGAAACAAGTAGGCCAGCGAATGGCTCGTGTGCCTGAGGCACAGCATTGCTTTGGGTGGTGTATGTCAGTTGTATTTGGAAGAGATTCCAACAGGGAAGACCGCAGGCATGCAGGAAAAAGAAGGTACACCTTTGCCTTTGGTATGTGCAGCCTCTAGGGACAAAAGGATGCAAAAAGACCATCTGACCCTTTTGGTATTAACTGAGTTCTCATGGTGTAATAGTTGAGAACAGTGCTCAGGGGCCAAGTGCTACAGTAGGGTCGTGAGAGCTTTCTTCCACTTCTCTCCCTCCTTTTCATTGTTACAGCAAAAAGAGATCCCACTTTTACCCATCGGGTATCTGGGGATTGCTGCTCCTTTCCTCCCATGCAGGTGGACATTCACCATTTGCCATCCAATACAGTCAACGCATCTTTGTACCAATGAAGGTTTAATTTAGGCTTCCTTGAACACCCTAAGACACCAACTCGCCACCATAGAGGCCAGTCATAGCAGAATGCTGATTTCTGGGTTCCTAGCCTCATACTCTGATCATGAAAGACTGTTCTTACTTTCAGTCAACCAGGGCTAAGCCTGGCAGTATGCCATGAGGTGCAGTGCCTGCACTGCCTGCGAGTGTAGGCTCAGTTTCAATTTCCCAAGTCCTTGGGTTCTGCTGAAATCACAATTAATGCCTCGAAAATCATATTATAGAATAATGGAATGGTTTGGGTTGGAAGGCACCTTAACGACCATCTAGTTCCAACCCCCTGCCCCGGGCAGGGCCACCTTCCACCAGCCCAGGCTGCCCAAAGCCCCGTCCAACCTGGCCTTGAACCCTTCCAGGGAGGGGGCAGCCACAGCTTCTCTGGGAAACCTGTGCCAGGGCCTCACCCCCCTCACAGGGAAGAATTTCTTCCTCATAGCTAATCTAAATCTCCCCTCTGTCAGTTTAAAACTGTTATGCCTCATCCTCTCCCTACCACCCTGATGACGAGTCCCTCCCCCCTTTCCTGCAGCCCCTTTCAGCCCTGGGGGGCCGCTCTAAGGTCTCCCCGGAGCCTTCTCTTCTCCAGCTGAACCCCCCAGCTCTCTCAGCCTGTCCTCACAGGGGGTGCTCCAGCCCCCCGAGCATCTTCGTGGACTCCTCTGGCCCCACTCGAGCAGGTCCCTGTCCTGATGTTGGGGGCCCCAAAGGGAGAGAATCCCCCCCTGGCCCTGCTGCCCACCCTGCTCTGGGTGCAGCCCAGCACACGGGGGCCTTTCTGGGCTGCGAGGGCACGTTGCTGGCTCACTGTCAGTTTTCCACCCCCTGACACCCCCAAGTTCTTCTCCTCAGGGCTGCTCTCCAGCCACTCCTCGCCCAGCCGGGGTTTGTGCTGGGGATTGCCCCGACCCACGGGCAGGACCTTGCCCTTGGCCTTGTTGCACTCCCTGAGGTTTGCATGTCCCCCCTCTCCAGCCTGCCCAGGTCCCTCTGGATGCCATCCCTTCCCTCAGCATGTCCCCACCTCACACAGCTCCGTGTCATCAGAAGTAACACACCTGGGTCTGCAGGGCTCCCCATCATACTGACAGGAGTAGACCATATCTTCTATTTGCTCCTCATGATCAGAAATGTTGATTATAACTGGTAGCTGGGACATGATATTCATGTAGTGAAACCTGTACCATTCAAGAATTGCATCCATCCCAGATGAATAGGTCTTGTAGAAGCAATTCCCACCTGTGGCATTGCACTGGAAGAAGAGAGGGACCCATTCAGCACAGCCAGGACATGACAGCCTAAGGGTAACAGAGATCAGGGGGTAAAGGCAATAAGGGATACAGGGACAAGAGGAAACTATTTTTTTCAGAAAGTGAAGCCTCTGATCACTTTAGTTATCACAGAATTGCAGAATGGCTGAGGTTGGAAGGGACCTCTGGAGTTCATCTTGTTATGTTCTAAGCACTTTTCTCCTTGAAGCTGAATTAGGTGTTTTACCTCACGTCAGGGGAATGAGTGCAGGGGAAGAGAGGCAGGAGAAGTGAGCAGACAAGCAAACCTTGGGAGAAGGAAGGACAGGGCTGGTGGGAATTCTCTACAACCCATGAATCATGAACCAAGTCCTGAGACACTTTCTTTGTTCTTACTCAGGCCTTAGACAGGTGAACACCCACAGATTCTGGTGAAAGTGTGCCTGGTAAAGGACTCGAGGATAGGGCAGGATGATAACAATCAGGAAAAAATTGCTGGTCTTTCAAACCACAGCAACCTCTCTCTCTACTATTAGATCTCCGTTAACCCTGGTTTTGATATGAAGAATCTGAAGCATTTGCTTTCTTCTCCAAAGTCACAGACACACATTTATTGTATTCACCCTCCTGATTTGCTCTCGTCATCTTTTGCTTTATCTGCCACATTTCTAGTGACCCCTGTACCACAGCATTTAGACACTGAGGGAATCCTTGCATGTTGTTCCTCTGTTATTTCTAGGCTCACCTGCCAAGACCAGATGTTTTGTATGTTTTTAGAAAGGGGCACAATGATTCCCATAGCCTGCTGCTACCATTCTCTGCTGATTTGTCACTGTCAGAAGGACGTTACAAGTGGGTGGGCTGTGTGAGATCATTGACGTTGTTATTGTTTCACTTCACATAATTCCTAGCAATCAGCACAAACTGTTAGAGGCAGGGATGGACTGTCCTGAAACATCCTCCAAGCTATCATTGCACAGCACCCAAACTCTATTTTTTTCACTTATTTTTTTGAATGCACTTTGGGAGATCTTTGGACTCTTGGCTGGACCTGGCCACCTTCTGTGAGCTTTCCCTGCTCGTTTGCTCAGGTACTGTGGGATGGGTCCTCACCCTCCCCTGCTGATGCACTCCCCCTCTGCCCCCAGCCCTTTAGGGAGCAGCCAGTCCTTGCTGCTCGTGTCTGTAGCCAGGTTAAAATCTCCAAGAGGACACGCACTTACCAGCCTGAAGCCCACGCTGGAATGCTTCTTCCCTGACCGGTTATTGTGGTCAGACATTCTCAAGAGTGAGAAGTTTTGGCTGAGCTTGAAGCTAGATCTGCTGAGATTGCCTATGCTGGTCAAGTCTTTTATGTGGATGTTTTTCTCATTCACGTGGAATAAGCTGGCTGATGTGTTGATGCCATATAAAAAAGCGATCGATTCCTCCGCCATGTGATCCAACTGAACCAAATGTTCACTAACCAGTTCAAACCTGCAAGGAGCAGAAATATTAGCTATTTGTGAACATCCACATTTCTATTTCTAAAGCACTTTATTTCATGCACTCTTACAGTATCTATGGAAGGTTACTCTCCCGGTCTCTGCAGACCTTGATGCCTGTGTGAGAAAAGCCAGCAGTTATGGTGCCTATGTTTAGCAAACCTAACTTCAATAAATTAATTTATTAGGAGCTCAAGTAGCTGAATTTCCAGTTGTTGGATCCTTCACTGAAAACCTCAGAGCTGGTAGCTGTGCAGCATCATCTGTACAAACTGGCCTTCTACTCAGCCAATTAGATAATTATTCTGCGGAAGTGACATAATTCATCTACTATGCAATTTGAAACTTCTCAGTAACTCGCCCCTGCTGTGTGAGCCTTGTTGGACAAGCAGAGCCGCGCAGACCTCCACAGAAGTTATACTGTTTCCTTAAAACCATTCTGTGGTATGAAAAACCAAGCAGAATCAGCTGTAGCATGCCTCATTCTAGAGATCTGTAGCGTGGTTAGGAATGAGCACACACAGTAGCCACGTTTTTCAGGGAAAGACTCTTTTTATCGGAGCACAAAATCAGTTAGCAGCTTGAACCCAGTCACAAGGTAGAGTTCCCTCTATCCTGACTCAGTGCATGAAATAAACTGCTACATGCTGTTGCACAATTTCAACAAGATCTTATCTTAAAAGCAGTTTGGAAATAACAACAGTCCCTTTCCACTTCTGTGAGGCAGAGATACGTCTCTCTGCTGGCCTTCCCCTGCCTTCAGCCTCCTCCAGGCTGCAGTCCTCAGGCTGCTGACCCTTCCTGAACCCTTGTGACTCTAAAGACATGACTAGAGCCAAGGGGAAAGCACAGGTTACCTGTAGGGGTCCAGATTGCAGATGGTAATTGCTGGAAACATCTTGGGCTCTGAATGCATTGACATGGTCAGGACAACAGGGTAGGCCCAGTACTGGCTGAACATAAGTGCAAATTGCCAGTATAACATGCCAAAGCTGGCAAGTAAGAGCAGAGTCCAAAAAGCTGTTTTCATCCGATTGCTGTCTGAGCATACAAGGCGGATGGTGCCATGGATTGTCGTGTTCTTACAGAAGAACTCAAACATATCCTTGAAGGAATCATAAAACTCAATCAAACCTTCTTTCCGCTCTCCTTCTTCTCTTGCCACTTCCTGCTCCATTCTCTAAGTATGTTTCTGCTCAAGAAAAACGAAAAAAAAAAAAAATCTTATTAGCTTGTGCAAAAGACCATGGCCAGTCTATGGATTCTTTCCAACAGGGTGCCAGTGAGTTTGTTATTAGCAAAAGCTGGAAATGACTGTGAGCTGAGACTCTTTCCAGAGTTTGGACACCAGGAAGTAGCAGAGAGGTCAAATGTTCTGCACACTGCCGAATGAACTCGGGGCGTTCCACCCCACTTACACTACGACTTCTCTGTTTGTATGGATATGCAAAGTTAAAAGTGACTAATACACAAGCTGCAGAGAACTCTGCAGCCAAAGGGGTGTGTAGTTTTCTTCTTTCGAAGAACGCTAAGGGCCAGCATTGAATTCTGAAACACCGTCTCACTGGGCATTAATGCAGACCTGTAACTAATTTATTATTGTGAGCATATTGCTAGGGAAACATGCTGGCCTGTAGGTCTGGAACAGGGCTGTCTCAGAACTAACTATACGGCTTCATCCTTATGCCAAGGAATCGGGATAAATCCAACTTCCAAGTGAACAAAAGGGACAAGTCCGCTTCTAATTTTTGCTGTTATGATCTCTCATTCTGCAGAACGGAGGTAAACAGGATTAATTTCTGCCATCCCTGAAACAGAGCCACTTCCAAGATGAAATACAGGAGGTATTTCATAGTTCAGATAAGCAGAATTGGGTATTTAGGAAAGGAAGTGAAGAAAAACATCACCTCGGTTGAAACCACAGAGGGGATGAACCAAATTAGGATGTGGATAAAGCACTGTAGATGTTACCTAAAATAAAATGCTCTTGGGTGCCTTCTGAAGACCACAAATATTAATTACTGCTATTAACAGAAATTTTGCCACCGATTTCTTATGTAGATAGTTTCTTCCAGGAATCTAAAAATCTTCTCCTTCTATTTTACAGAAGTGAAAAGGCAGCACAGAGACTGGAAATCACCCCAAAAGAGTGGCATAACCAGAAATCAAAATCCCTATCTCCTTTGTCACAGTAAGTAAAACATCCACTCTGCTACTCTAGATAATTTCAGACTTTATGCTGATGGAAGTGTGAACATTATTTACGCTCATGTTTTAGCCAGCACGGACTGAGGACATCCTCCTAGGTTTTAGTACCAGTTTGGGACATTGGACTAATGTTGACATACCTCCACTTACTGAACATGACATCAAGTCCTGTAATATGTGAGTTCCCAACATTACAGCACTCTGTGAATCACCCTGCCTATTATGTTATTAAGAGAAGTTTACTGAGTACAAGACTTTGGTTCAACCTCAACTCCAAGTAAAAATCTTAGAAATACAGCAGCAGAGTTTGAAGACAAGAAGCGCACAAATAATGAAAGAATTGTTGCAAGCGAGCTACGTGATAATGAAACGAAAGCTCAGGCCCCTTGCTGAGTGGAAGTGTGTGGTGGTGGCTGAGCCTGAGGTGCCAGGGAGGGTTACCACACCTCAGCTGATAGACACTAGTCCCCTGACCTGCAGTGCCTTCGTCCCCAGCCAGACCTCTCCATTTTAAAACATGGCTTTATTTCAAAGGTCCTTGGAAGAGGCCACTTCATATGAAATGATATCTTAGAGTTACAAGCTGCTAAAGCAGTCTCATCAGTGTACCTATGCAGGTCAGAAAGATTAGGAATAATCCTTCAGGAGTGAAGAGCCTGCCAAAAGCCAGATTAGTTTTAAAATAGACCACAAAAGTGTATTCCCTGACAAGGAAACCCAGTTTATCACAAGTTCTTTTCCCCAAAGACCGTGACGCCATACTATGTATTTTCTGAGATATTGTTGAACAATAATACAAAAGTATCTCAAAGGCCTTTGCACATCCTTTATACTTTTATAATTAAATGTTTGGGGTTTTTTTTTTTCAAATTTCTTAGATATACTTGCCATTGAACACGTAAAGGAAGCCCAAGCAAAGTAAAATATTTTAAAAAGGCACGCATAATTAAAAGAAAACACGTGTGATAAAGGATTGAGGTGGGAAATGAGCAATTCCGTTTTTGCTACAAGGAAATGCTGTTTTTCTGCAGTGCACGCATAGGTAAACCGTTATTCCCGCACAGACCATGCAGAGCCACAGTACTGTGAACCCCTGGTGACAAATTTCATCAGCCAAGCTTACAGCTGAAGGCTTACATCTGAATGCTTCTTCAGTCAAAAAGGACTGTCTGTGGCAAATTCCAGAAACAAATCCATGGTAGTCTTGCTACCCCCAACTGTTACACACTGTACAGATTAAACTCTTACGCTAAATTGCATGTTCAACCTCTATCTTATTAAGTTCTTTCTTTCTCATTTTATTCAGATAAGAATAAATGAAAATAAGCCTGTAGTGTACCTTAATAAATCTATTGAATAAGTCCTTAAATATTTATGGTGGTTTAAGATAGAAATGAAAATTGCGTGAGACTAAAAGAGGAAAATTTAATTTATTACCGTTGTATTAGTCTCACTAGTCAGGCTTGCTCTAATGAGACAGAGCAGAATAAAAGGCAATAGTTACCAAAAGTGAATGCTAAATCAAATCTATCAACACGCACTTTTTCTATGTATAGTTTTGAATCTAAAAAAAAAAAACCAAACCACCTGTAAACATTCCAGCCACGGCTTTCAGAGACAATCTATAGAGTTTTCTGACTGGGCTTTTAACGCTGCGGCTAATTAGTTCATACCAGTTGAATCTGCATTCTTAAAATAACAAATGAAAAAGCATATGATAATGCAAAAAAACCCCAGAGGGAATCTTTCAAAACACACGTGTGTACAGGCAACAGAACATCCTCTCGCCACTGGTTTCCCAGATCAGCTTACCACTAAGTTATTTAACATAGCAATTGCAGTCAGGGACAACAAAACATTGACCGGGTGCCTGTTTTGTCTGTGGTAAGTGCCTGGAGAGAGGTTGCAGGTTATAAGAAAGTCAGTGGAAGTTACACAGCAGTGGCAAACAGGTATATGTTCAGGTATTATCACAGCAACTCAATGCTCAACACACACTAAACACTGACAGATGAATGTCATGTAGTCAGATATTTAACATGTGTACAGGTATCTACACATCAATCACACATATATACAGAAACACACAGTAATAACAACTAAGACCAAATTGCAAAACATCCCACAGTACCTTGGCAGAAACTCTATCTTTGAGTGTTTAGAGTAGCCACTAAACTCAGCCTTCGGCTTTATCCTGAGCAGAAGACAGGTCTTGGTCCAAAGGTTTCAGATTTCCTTTTCTAACTGGAGATACATTGGGAGCTGTCCAGCCTATATGGATCGAATCGATGACATCAAAAGGGGCAGGACTTAAGAAACAGATCATGGAAATTATTCAAAGCATGATCCAGGGAATAATAGGAAGTGAATGAACTGGACAAACAAGTTAACATTAAGGTTACGCTTGAGTTAAAGTCGGTTTGAATGGTGGTGTGTTAATTTTTTTTTTTTTTTTTCCCGACGGCTCGAATAGCGTTTTAGCCCTAATTTCTACAAACACCTAGGGAAGTAACCATGGATCCTTTGAGGTTCTTTCCGCTCTGAACTTTCCCATCAAGGAACTACCTTTCTGCCTTCTTCCCATGGCTTCCGGAGGCTTGCATGATCACTTGTAATTGAAGCCATTAAGGTTTCCACAGGTGTGCTTGAGGAATTACATACCTCAGTGTAATCTGAAATGATCAGCTACTCAGTCTAAGGCACACGTGGCAGTGGATTTCTTCCTGCTTCTCCAAGAATATTGCTCATCTGTAGTGGGCTATCCCATACCCAATTAACAATTTAAATCTTCAGATGTTGAGACCTGAATAGACTAAATCAGCCACAACGCTCAGTTTCAATCAGAACACCCTGGTTTTGTAAGACTGCTTAGTTAAGACTTGCAAAAGTCTGCATAAGTAATGCAGAAGGAGATTTGGAATCCTGGGACTGCTAAAACAAAGCACCTCAGATTGCTTGCATAATTAGTACTGACATGTGCCCAGTTGGAAAACAGCTCTGCAATGATTTTGCAAGATGCTTGCTATATGAAAATATCAATACTCTGGATATGGATAATGTTTAGAGTTCCAAATCAGAGCAGCAGAGCTCCTGCCTGCCTTCAAAAATTGGCTGGAATCCCATTTTCTATTACACTGGAAGCTCTGAAAAACTGTCATTTGTGAAAACAATTGAAATTTCTTATGAAATTGATTTCCAAAAGAAGAAAGGAAGGACAGAGATGAGGGGAAACATAGCCTTCTGAGTTCGACTGATTTCAATCCTGTTTACATCTTTAACAACTGCTTTGTGCTGGATTTAGTTTTAGAAAAAAAAACCTCAAACCTCATGTAGAACGTTCATCTCAAATTTTAAAACAATTAATCTAAAAGATGTGAATCCTATTAACCAGCTGCTATCAAGGTGTTTTACCCCTCTTTGGTATTAAAAGGAAATGCCACCAAAAAATATTTGGAAAATGTTTTAAATTTAAAAAAAAATAAAATCCTGTATTTGGGGGTGTAAAAATTAAACTTTTGATTAAAAAAAAATCCAGTTGGCTCTTGAATGAACAGCTGGAGCAGAGCCACTTGTCACTGACTGACAAAGATGTAAGTAGTTAAATTCTCATTAGAAAACTCAGAACACTGAAAACCTAATTCTGTCATGTACATTTATTTGTCCCCCACCCTTCTTTCTCTCTTCATTTTATATTGTGCAACAGAAAATGGCAACAATAAATCCTTGACAATGAAATTATTGCACAATGAACATACACAAGACAAATTCTGTTGCTTCATTATGGCTGCAGGCCTCAGTGTAGAGATTCTCTGGCAACACATCAGAACAATACCTTGTGAGCCTGCCATGAATTTTTCCTGCAGGAAATGGAGACGAACTGGATATGCAGACAATGCCGTCCCTCAAGCAAGATACCATTTCTGTCTGCACTTGCTCATTTGTCATCCTGTATCCTGAACTGGGAGGAGAGGGGAAGAGAACTCTTTTGCTGGTTAAGAAGTTGATGTTTCTTTCAAAATACAGAAACAGATTATGGAGATAACTTTCATGAGAAAGTCTTTTAGGGTTGTAAAAAGGCTGCAGTGGAATTATTTTCAGTTGGGTAGAAAATGTTTATTAGTTCTCATAGTAGTGTAACGGAGGGAAGGAGTAAGGGTCCTGCACGCCCCGTGTAGCAGCAGCAGCTGTTGGTGGTTGAATACACCCTCTGGACCTGTTATGCTTTACACAGAAGGATGCCTCCCACACTGGAAGTTTTCAAAGCCCTTTCCCTGAATTGCAGTTCCTTCCCCAGCTGAGAGGAATGGAATCATGCCCCATTTAGCTGACGAAGACAACACAGGTAAACAAAATAAAGGAATTTTGTCATTTTGCTTTCAAGCTTTCTCACTGCTGTCACATATTAAGGGAACTGTCCAACCTTCACTCTTGACCCTTGGCTCCACATCAGCCTTGATGGTTGTGCACGCTCAGCGTGGACGATAATACAATTCTCACCTATTTGTTAGATTGCTGAAACAGAAACGAAAATCGGACCGTACAAACACGCCTTTGAATGTGTGCCTGTCTTTGTATCAGCACCAGCTCAGAGTAACAGAAGAGAGGTACCAAGAGGATCTTGCAGGCAGAGAGAGGAGTCTTTAGCCACTTGAGATGGGCAAAAGAGTTACTCGATGAATTAATGTTCCTTGTGGAACGGACTCAGGCACTTGGGGAAACCTACTGCCACACAATCGTGGGGTTTATCCTTGAATATTTCCTTACAGCTGGTGCATGTGAAAAAAGTTTTGCTCTCTGTAAAGCAAATCTCTCCCGTAACACTGACTTTGGCTATTATTAGACACTAAGCAGATGACCAGCGTGTAGCACATTCAGTGTGCCTGCCCCTTATTACATTTGCTGTTGCTACAGGCTTGAGTGAAAGAGTCAGAGATTAAACTGGAGAAGCTTAGCGATCATTCCTAGCTCGTCCTTGCTGTGGCTGGCTAGTCCTCTAGAGCTCAGATATTAATATTTTGTCCAACATAATTTTAAATGTCCAAAACAAAAGGTGCCAGAGTGTCTGGACTTCTCATGAGAACACTGAATTGCAGTGAGGTGGTCTGACCAGACAGATAAAAATGCTTTTCCTAATCACATAAATCCCACTTTTTGGCTTACACAGGAACAAGAGAGGAGACTTCAGCTACACATTCATGAAGACTTTCCCAGCTGGTTGCAAATTGCTTGCACCGAGAGGCCTAAAACAAACCAGCAACCTGAAATGACACATCAAAATCCCCCCACTTGTAGCAGCTTTCCCTGGTGCCATACCACACTGGAAACTTCACCGTAATTTGCTGTCCACTAACCACACAAACTGTCTTTCTGTTATTAACTTTCTCCCTTGTCACATTTGTTTCATATTATCACTCTCTCTCACACTTAAGTGTTTCGTTACTTTCTGTTATTCCTCAACTCGCCCGTGTCTTTTGGAGAGTCCCCACTTTTTTTCTCTACATTGTTCTTCAGTCTGTGAGCAAAGAGAAAAGCAGCCTTTGGCATCCACTGCCTCTAGCAGCGGAAGGGGTATGGAGCCGACCCTGTACCCTCCTGCCTGCAGCAGGCTTCGCAGATCTACAGTTTAATCTTGATTTTTAGCAAATCTTGCTTTACTCACGTCACTTGTTCCTGCATGAATGGCGTTTATTCTCCTGGAATGCTCCAGGTTACTCTGTCAAACCATCTTCCCACATTTTCTCTCATTACACAGAACACAGCATGCCAACCCAGTTCTCCTCTCACTGAAATCAGTGTGACTTGTCTCCTCTGGTTTTGTGGAAACTCCCTCACAGTGCTTTCTTCATGGCCACTGGATGAGCCAGTCTATTCCTCCTCCCACTCCAAGGCAGACAAACTCCTGTGGGCAACCATAGAAAAAGGAAACTCCCAGTGTTTCCTTTTTGCATTTGTTGGTTGGTTGTGCTGTGTATGGACTTGAACTGGCATGCATCAGGCTCTGCCTCCTGTATTTTTGCCTAGTTTTTACTAGCCAGAAGAACCACTTTGTCATCTTTTCAAAGCAGAACACAAAATTGTTTCTCTGCTGTCCTACTGGAGAAAGGAGCAGTACTCCAAGGTATTATGGAAGTGCTGGCAGCTTGTTCAGTCCTATGCAAGAAGCAGAACAAAGGCAGTCCCTGGAGAGCTTCCAAACATTGCCTAATGTCTCCTTTAGATCCTGCCCCAAAATGTTCCTAAACTGACTGATTTTTTTTTCAGGTGTTTTCCTCATCTCCTGCAATCTCTGTGTTGAAGCTCTGCTCACCAAAATTTCTTCCGGGAATCCCAACATTCACTGCTTTGCTTGTGCGATGCTTTGGGTGAGGGGATCTATATCATGAAACCACAGCGAGTTATGCCTGCAGAAATAGGGTAGCACTGGCGTACCTTTGTGTCCCTTTTGCACTGGTGTGCATCTAGCCAAGGCAGCTTCAAATGCTGCAAAGGTTGCCAAACCTGCTCAAGGAATTAGGTAAACACTCCTTAACTTCTGCTGAGCTCCCTAGTGCTCTGGTTTTATCACAGCAGTGCTTGAGTTAGCAAGGCTAAAGCTAGCTGGCACATCCTTTCAAACCCCAGAAATCGCAGCAATGAGCACATGCATATTCTGCTAGTCACCAGCCATTTAAATATTCCTTAATTACACCCCTTGTTATGAAGAGGCCCCACGTAACCCCTGCTTTTCATTAAGCCTCCAGCAGAGGCGCAGAGGGTTAAAAATGCAGCCTCAGTAGCAAAATCCTGCTTGCTTTCAGTATGACCAAGCATTCATTGCCACTCACTCACCTTTCTGAGTAAGACGTCTGTAGCTGCTCCTGTCATCCCTTTGGGATAACACCTGCTTTTTTGTTTCTCTTCCTGTTCTCTGTTCTTGGTTCTTTAGTCACGGGCCTTCATAGATGTTGTTCCACCAGTTCAGACCTGTCAAGCCCTCAGCCAATTTTGAAGATTCGCAGGCTGGTAGGATCCTGCTTGCTAGGGGATTTTTTTTTTTTTTTTTTATCCTACTCCAGCTCAGACGCAGGATCTGTAGGAATTCTGATGCAATTACGACTGGCAGAGGTTGGAGAAGATCAGTAAAAGCTTCTTGTTCTGTGGACATGCAAGATGCAACCATCCTGGAATCACAGATACCATAACTCCAGCACAGATGAAGCTTAAATCTCCCCAAGCAGTTGTCCAAGCTCCTGGAGAAAGTGGTAGATAGCACTCGTGGCTCCTGTCTTCTGGCAGTAGGCAAGCAGATCTCCCCTGGCGATCCCTACTCCTCCTGGTAACCAGGACAGATATTGCAATGCAATGTTTGGTAGCGATTCACTGGGGTTAATCAATCCAGTAACTTCGGGCTTTCCTATTGGGAACTAGAACAGATGTCAACAAGAGGAAGAGGTACTACAGTATGGCAACTAGGAAGGAGGGGAATGAAGAAACCGGGAACAAACTGCGCAAGGGCAAAACAGTCATTAGCAAATCAGTAACTGAAACTAGCTATTACATAAGTGGCTGTGTCAGCTGTCATAACTCTTTAGATGGATGCTTTTTGGGTTAAATTCCGGTGCAATACTATATTTTCCATCAGCAGCCTCTGAAGGATTCCTTCACTTTCTCATTAAACAACTCTGCCCGTGCCCGAATCGGTAATTGCAAAGTCAAGCCCCAATGGCAAACACACAAACAGCTCTATACAGGCTACCAGTGCTGAAAACTTTAAAAAGCATGGTAATAATCCTCTAAGTGCAGGTAAACCCTCAGGGAAGCATTGTGGCTGAAGAGAAGACCTGGCTTTAAAAAAGGAGATCATTTTGTAACCTTTAAGTGATGCCAAAGGTGATCCAAAATGCTAGGCAGAGGTAAGGATGGCATAGATGACTTATTTTTGATTCATTCAAACTTGCAGAAGATTATCTGGAAGATCCGTGAACGTCCCTGTGCTCTGGGTCTGTTTGCTCTGATGTTTGGGGTGTGCTTATTCACAGGGAAAGCACCGTATGTAGCCAGTAAGCCCTAAGATTTGCTATTAATCACTTGTTTTTCATTTTTTTCATGCCCGGGAAAGCTTTACTAGCCAATCAAAGAGTAGAAATTCTGCCACGTGATTCTTATGACCTGCACCTCACCATGAGTAACGTGGAGTGAATAGTCCACCTGGACAGCACAAATATTCCTGGTCTGACCTGTCTGTTTGGCACTAACAGAAACCCTCCACAGAAGTCCCTGAGCAACCCCCCAAAAGTTAGACCAGGAATGGTTTGTAACCGAAAGGAGCTAAACTGGCCTAGTGGTGTTTTCGCACTGAATTTACCCTATCAGCACTATATAAAACCCAAAATAAAGGCAGACGTTACAAACTCTTCACAACCGTTTGTTCAAAGTCTGAGCCCTGTTTGTTGGAGGGTCCCTGCTTGCCGAGGAGATTTTTGTCCAGTCTCTAGCACATTTTAAAGAAACAACCAAACAAAAACCCCAACCAAAACGAAAAACAAATGCAACAAGAAGATATTCAATCTTCCCTATCCACCAGAACCACAAAAGCAATGGCAGTAAATACAGAACTCCACCCAGGCAAGGGTAGAGTCTGCCACAACATGGACAAAGAAACACCAACTTGAAAGCCTTAAACTCTTGAACTTTTCTCTTCTCTTGCTGTGCAATCTTGGGCAAATCTTTCTGCATCTCTGTTGCTTCATCTCTGAAACAGACATAATGACACTTTGCAGCATTGTTGAGAGGGTTAATTGGTGTTTGTATAAAGCTTTGGTGATGTAAGCTGCCATGTAAGCATGATGATGACTATTGCTTTGATACTGCTTGTAATTGCAACAGGATGGGTTGTAGTCATGCTACAGTATTTAAAAATATGTTTTTAAGAGATATTCCTAGATCTCATCTGATATTTTAAGATGATCAGTACTTACTCCTGTATTAGACATACAGGTGACAATTCTTTGTGCATTCAGCAATCCTGCAGATACTTTGCAACAATGTGCAAGGCGTGCTGCCTCCATCAGATCCCATATATTTTGGCCTTTAGCCTTCAGCCTCATCAAATGAGCTCCTTGCAATGTCCGTTGCTTAACATAATACTTTCTTCTCGCTTCATCAGCATGAGAGGATAAGATCTTGAGATTATTTTCACTTCTAGACCTATTTGTCACCGAGAGGTCTATAGATAAAGAACACTTGTAACTTGCATTTGCCACGTAGGCCATTTAATATGCCTTCAGAAGTCAATGTGCATCATGAGGGCTTATATCTTTTACCTGATACTTCTGAAATTCTCTCTGCTCTTTGAGGGAATGCATTCACTCTTCACACAAGGACTGACAGTTAGGCCTACAAGACAAGTAAATGCATTTTGTATTACTTAATTTTCAAAAGTGTCTTAGCATAAAACACCCTGGTTTTTCCTCATTATCCCTGGCACATTTGACTGAAATCTTCCAGCAGGTTTTGGCAACAAACATCAGCTTCTTATTCTATTCCATTAAAAACCTCAACATTGACTTTGACTCGATAGATCAGCCGCAATTATCCGTGAAACTCTATTTAAGACATTCCCTGCTCACCCATGCCCTGCTTTGCCACTGTAGCTAGGTTACTTGTTTGTCAGAGAATACTGTAAACTACACATACCTGTGTATTAAAGATTAAACACAACAGTGACGCTACAAAGAGGGTAAAATCAGGGAGTTTTTTGCTGTTGGGATGAACAAAAGCAGATTACCTTTGATCTGCCACAGACTGCAGAATATGCCCTGAGCACCCCTCTGGAGAAGACTCTCTAGGACACATCGTCATGAATATTCAATGTAAATTGTGAGATGGAAAATCATTCTGCTAGTCTGGGTGCCATAGGAAATCACGCTGCCTTGCTCTTATTTCTGATATTCTGTCTGGCATATATTTATTATTAAGTTGCCTAGAGACTATGCTGGCAAACATAAATTCTAAACATTATGTGTACCAATAGTTCCAAAATGTTCTTCTCCTGTTCTTCAAAGATGTGTCTTCCCGCAAGGCTGCAGCAAATCCAAAAGCTTGCAGCAACCAGTGAACTGTTTATCTACACCTGAACCAGTCACAATCTGGCTGTACAGGACTTCATGTGCTCCTACACTCTGCTCCAACTCTTCTGGTGGCATTCAGTGCGTGCCCACTCCTCCTCACAGACGTAAAGGAAAAAAGAGATCAGAAGGTGGAGTGGGAGAGCAAGGATTTACAGCTCAGGCTAAGTTTAGCAGGTACTCTGTTGCTCAGTAAAATCTATAAAGGATATGTGTTATCACTGAAAGTCTCAGTTCCTCCTGTCAGCACTGGAGACAGTTCCTCTAGGTCAAGGCAGAGGCATATTTGTCACAGAAATTTAGCCAAGCAGCCCATCGAATGAGGCTCGTTTTGTGACTAACCAGGGGAAAACAAGTCACTGGTCAACTCAGCCAGGATCTTCCTCTAGGACTAAATTACTGTTTTAAACAAGTAAGAAAAAAATATTTTGTCATAGAAACTTGCTATGAAATTGCAAATGACCTCTGTGAAGAGTGATTACCTACAGAGATCTTGTGTAGAGATTACCTGGCTTTAAAGGAAGTACAGCAGTAACGAAACCACAGCCATTATAATGGCTTTTGAAGGCGTGCGTCCATCTTGCAAGGTAATAGCTTAATAACGTTCTGATACTAGGCATGTTGTACTTTGGATATAAAGAGCAATGTAATCACAGAAATGTCAAATACCAAAGAAGAGCATGTGGAAGTAGTGCAAGGCTGCGAGTGAAAGTGATGAACAGTAAGGAGAAACTGGTATGTCATACTATTTGTCTTTGCATCTTACGGTGATGTCATTTGAAGGCCACTTATGGCCACTGATGGCTGTGTACCAATTATTGTTTGGGAAACACAGTATGGAGAGGTAAATGGGAACGGGATCCTGGTGATGGAGCTCCTTACCTAGTTCCCGTGGAATAAGTATGGAGGAGGACTGACCTTTCCTCTTTCTGATTCAGAAACATGCCAGAATTATTTTCTAAGTAATACTGTCTCCTTGTCAGTCCTCACAAAGGAGGTCACACCTGACTTGAGGCAGGCAGGAGAGGAACTCAAAGTGAAAAAGCTCTAGTTTCAGCAAGTTTATCAGGGTTTTATCCATGCTTAGGTTAAATTGCCTGTTGTTTTATTTGGGTCACCTAAGGCTATCTGATTGCCTGCTGCCCCTCCAATTCAGACAGTAGAGAGTCAAGTAAATCACAAAAATCGTGACGCCTGGAAATATTAATCTGGTCTATAAATGAACAACATTTATCATTATCACAACAGCAGTGATTACGGAAAACAAAGATTATGATTCATGTTTGGCACTTGCCAATGTGGAACCTTTAGTCTAGAGAGCTCAAAATATGTGCCACTCACCAAATGATTAAGCGTGCACGCTTCCAGTAAAGCTAGATGTATAACATTAGCCTTTCTTTATACAAGAAGAAAAATGGAGCTTCAAAAGGACTGAATGATCTCCTCATGATCAATGAACAATGAATCAGTGAGACTCAGGAAACACCATAGCCCTTCTTTGAAACTCAAGGTAATCATCCATGTTGAAGCTATTTATCAACAAGTTATCAGTTTCCATTTTAAAGAAATGATGACCATCAGTTTCCTATGAAATCAAAAGGGTTTGGGGAATTCTACAAAATATTATAGTTCCACTAGATGATAATATACTATACTTCTGTAATACTATGAACCAAACACACACTAGAGTGGCAAAACATTCACCAAAGGAAAGCTACTCAGTAAAAGCCAGTATGGCAGTTAAAGCAATAAAACCCCGCCGAAGGACAAAGAACTAAAATTAAGAAAAACAAATAAATACACAATTACCTCTAAATTTGTGGCCAAAGATTTAAAAGAGAGCCAACTTGGCAGCACTTTATGGGAAAGCTAAAACAAAACCCCCTTGTTTCATCCATCAATGAAATGGAATTACTTTTAGATGGGAAAGCAGCAAGATGTTTTAGTACAAATGACATTGCTCATGGTTTTGACCTGGAAGTGATGCATCTCATATGCACTTGAAATTGGAAGGGAATTCAGGTAGGCAGGATATAATTACTTGAACTAAATCTGGTCAAGACATTAGCATTAATGTCCTGTACTCTTATAAAAAAGATCTCTGAAGGATTATTGGTCAAGGACACCTCTTGATTTGAATGCAAGCTCACACAGTGGTAAACATGTGATCAGTGCGTGCTTTGTTACATGACCCTGGGACAGTGACTTAGGTTCTCAGTGTCACTGATGTCATCTGCACACAGGTAGTTACACCTGCAGAACATTCTGATATCAGTGATGGAGATTTACTATAGGTTGAACAGCAAATATCCTTCTGCCTTTAGTAAGGTTCAGAATTCCAAATGGGTTTTGTTGAAAGCCCCTCTCAAAAAAGAAAAAAAAAAAAAAAAAAAAGCCTAGAAGTTTTGCATTCCTCCAAAATGAAGAAACACACTTTAAAAAGTTAAGAGTAAATACAGTTCAGCAAAAATTATTAATGCTTAAATACAGCACAAAACCAAAAGCCTAAAACTTTTCAGGTAAGTGTCTGGAACACAGATTTTACCTAGCATAAAAAATGACTCCACCAGCATCCCTGATCTCCTTGTAACTGTGCCTCATCTTTGGCAGACTCTGCCAACAGGCACACTAACAAATGGTGCTCCTTTGCTCAACGAGAGAAGATGTCTCTGTGGCTTTCTGAGCTCAATCACCTGTTACTCACGGGATGAATTCTTCAAGGTGACTGTTCAGCTGCTACTTCTTCCTTAACAACATCCTAGATTCATTCTTTCCTCCTTCCAGCCCATTCAGATCAAGATTGCCACAGTCCCATTTGTTCTGAGGCCTTTGAGTATTTTCTCCCCATTTGTTTCTCTCCTTCTGCGTTCCATCCAAGCTTCTTGCCCCTCTGTCCAACTCCACCCTCACTTTTACTGTGCTTGGTAATCTCCACCCAGATCTCTCCTACTTGGGTGTAACACACCCAAGCCTCCTTCTTTACTAATCCCCGTGGCTTTTGCTTGCTCTGAATCTCGGTTGTATCTTTGGTAACGGAGCAAGCTGTCAGGCAGGATTTGTCCAGCACCTACAGTTCCCTTAATCCCCCTGTTCTAAGAGGGAGTCAGGCATGAGACATCACAAAACACTCCTGCATTTTATTCACTGGGCAATGACTTCTTCAATGCATCTTGGGCTTGTAGGTGGTAAACTCTTCACCGTTAGCAAATTCTGCCTTTGTACATCCCAAATATTTACACAGTGCCAGTTTAGCAGCGGCTTCAGACAGCAAACAAAATGAATAGATCAGTATTCCCGCTATTATATGGATGTGTAAAGTAAGAGAGCACATTATAACTGACTGGTTTTCCAATTCCACAGGCTATAGAGACTGAAAAAGTAATAAAGGGTCTAGGGGGTAGTTCTCTGTATTCAGGGCAGAAGTAAAGGTTCCATGGTCAACCCATGAGATAACCAAAGCAAAAACCTGCCCATTGAGTACATATGAGTTATGCAGTTAGGTGCTCTCTTGATCCCACTCTAACGTGGCTGTTAGTAATGGGACTCGCGGAAATTGCTTCCCCAAGGATATATCTGATGTCTTTCTGGGATACAAGAACTTTGCATTTCATCAGCATCCTCAGTTCTGAGCAGCCTTGAGGCAAGGCTGTCCTTCCAAGCGTTCTCTGTCTTTCCGGACAATCTAAACAGAGACGCTCAGCAGCCACAGCATTGCCACATTTACTGGACAAGATTACATTTGAGTACATGTGAACACTAATTAACCCTCACTGCATTCCTCGGGGTGCATTTTCTTTCTCAAATTATTTCTTCATCCACCAAGGTCAGCCTCAAAATACTCATATGACTGCATGCGTGCAGTAGTGCATGAAGTGGAGAAACTGAAGCAAAGGACTTACCCAAAGGCACCCACAAATAGAACAAATAAAACAAGTTCTGATTCCTGTTATTTGTACCTGCCCTAAAAACGTGCAATGCTTTTCTTAGAATTAAAGTTTTCTGCAGCGCAGAAGTCAGACAGCTACATATTTTTAAAGAATAATGCAAAAGGTCTGTGTTCACGAGGACATAGAGATGTTTTCATGTCCTGTAACCAGCCACGTGATCCTGCTGAGGGGCCCTTATCAAATTAAAAAAACAACTCGAACCTTTATGAGATAGTGAACTCCCTCACTTGCCTCTGTCCTGGAGTTAATCACCTTCCAAGTTAATTTAGCAGTATGTACTTATTTACTGCAACATGCACTTAATGATTTAAGACCATAAATTCGGAACTTCTAGTGACTTCCCAAGCTCAGGTTTAAAATACTCCTTCAAGACATGACAGCAGTACACCAAAATACTTTACAGAAAGAGGAAATTCTGTAGTATGATTCATTTGCATGTTGGAAAACAACTGGAAAGAAAGAAACTACTCTGAGAGAGAAGTCTCATTCTACGCTATCATTAGTGTTGAGAATAACATACCAGAGAGATGAATGGAATGTTAATGACAACACACTTATGCATGAAATACTTTGGGGTTGGGGAACATTAGAGAGAATGACAGAGGTGTAAATACGAGCTCTGCAATCCCTTCAGCATTCTGGGGCCTTTATTACAGTCTCCAGGTTCACATGTGCCTTACATTTCTAGACTTAGCAGGAATTCCAGTGTAAATGTAAAAGAAGACTAAAGGGTGTAGCAGAGGAAAAAAAGGTAATTGTTTTCAGGTCAAAGGGTATAAAACTAGGTATGTATTATGCTGCATGAGTTGCCATGGGGAATTTATTAGGTGAAATACATGTAGGCTAATTCAGCATTCTAATAACACCTTGTATTTATGCAGTGCTTTAAATCTTGAAGTATAATAATAATTTATAATAAAAAGTTCCTTCTGTTCTGCAAAACCTTCAAGCATTTCTAAGATGTGAGCTCAGATTAGGTAAAAGTATGAGTGAGTATAAGAGATTAAAACAAAACAGATCAATTATTGCTGCTTTTTTTTTTTTTTGAAGCAAGCCGTTTTTCCTTGAAGCATTTCATGGCATCAAAATCAAGATAATTCAAAGAAAAGGACACGGCTTGATAAACTTCACTAACTCAGAAAGTTCTGATGTGGTCACAGGTGGGACATGCGAACACTTTGTCTACGGAAGATCCCATTATTGTGATTGAAGCCTGAGGTAATCCTGGAAAATACTGGACATCTGAAATGAAACTACCATGAAATTAAAATTTTAACGCCCCTCAGCAAACTGAAAATATTTTTGTTTGGTAGTTTCTCCGTGATTTCAGACTGGCATTTTTTTTTTCTAAAATCTCTTATAATTTTCCTACTTCTAGAAAAAATACGACTTGTCCATATTTGAAGCTTAAGTAAAACAAATTGTTACATCTCTCAGTTCTTAAGTCCAAATCATTTCAGTTTGCTGTACAACTGGAGCTCTCCCTGAGGTCTAATACAGCAGCCTCTGCATCAACAACCCTGCCTTAGTGCTTAGGACATAATGAAAACTACACACTCCCACTAAAACCAGACATGCTCGAGTGAAATATTCTATGGACACACAATATTTTGCAATCCACGGTTTGTAGAAACAAAGTGAAATTTAAGGGTGGTTTCAAATTTGACTTTTGCCCGTAGGTACTGACATCACGACCAATTATTTTTTTTTTTTTCCCCCTTCTTGCTGTTGATTATCCTCCACAAACCCATGACAGGGAGTGCAAATCTGGAACAACAGCTTCTGGCAACAGCTCTGGCAACAGACTAAGAGTTTAAAAAGTATGTGGTCTACCACTGCCCTCTGTTGGGTACCGATGCAGAAGTGCTCAAGCACAGAGGAAAACCGTGGCCACTGCAGAGTGGAAGATGCCGGCATCTTTTGGAACAGGAAGAAAAATTCTGCCCTTTATTGCAGGCGTGCAGTCCCATCTATGAGTCTGTTGCAAACTCTTTGGGCAACTCAATCATTTTCTTTTCTGCCTTTTCGTTTCAGCTGAGACAATAAAGGAAGATTATTAGCCCGGCGACAGAGGTAAACTTTCCCTTAAACTAGTACATGTGCTAATAGTTAATGAATAGAATACAGTGGCTATGCTCTATGCCTAGAGCACTAAACACAGATGTATAAATCAGAAGCCAATGTCTCTAGGTTTTTTAAAAATTAAATCTTGGATAACTAAACTGCATGAATTCCCATTCACAAACATTAGCTGAGTTGCAAATTTCCTAAGCCCTAAAAGAAAAGCATTGGAAGGGAGTGAGCAGAAAATGCCTCTCGACTGGGATACAATTCAGTATATGAGTGACATCTGAAATGACACAACTAATTTAAACGTTAACCCCAAATAATTTATTTCTTAGTTTTTTGAAGAGGAATTTTTGATTGGCTGGTGATTTTTGCGTGTGAACAAACACAATAGGAAATACAAGTGTTCGAATTCAATATAGCTGAAACTCAGCGTCGAGCTGGCCTCAAATCCCCAGAGATTAGCACAACCCTGACAATAAAAGCTGGGTTGAAATCCTTAGAGAAGGACCATCGTGACCGATGTCTGCTAAACGCACAAAGTGGCATGTAAATATGATTTTAGCGTTTACTTACTCAACATGCTTTATGATGTTAAGGCCGGGTGGAATTTTGTATCTTACAAAACACTCCGCAACACCCATGTTGTTTAATCTTTCAAGCCTGGGCATCTCACATTATAATCCCTTAAGGGGAAGAGCTGTGAAGATCTGCCAGGCAGCAGCTAAGGATCTAAGTCAGAGAACTTCGTGTTCACTTCAACAGAGCAAGATTTTACACCATTTTCTCTTAAAATGGCCTGGTTACCTGATTTAAAATGAAGAGCGCATAGACAGTACACCTTCCCATCACATTTGTTCCTAAGTGTAACGGAGTAATTTGCTTTTCTTAAACAATTACCGAAGCAGCAAACGGACGAATGATAAACCGATTCGCTGTATTTTTATGGGCCTACCAGAGGAATCCTGGAACAACAACAAAAAACCCAAACCTGCCTGTGTACTGAATGACTAAAAATTAATTTAGATTGATCCATTTTAAGATCACTGGGAATCTGAAGAAAAGATTCAGGAGACTGATTGCAAAAAAAACCAAAAAACAAAACCCCACATGCAACCAATTCTTTTTCAGGAAAGAAAAAAAAAAAATCAGGTAATTCCGAGATCTCTCCCAAATCTAATCTAACGGAAAGCCGTAATAATTGAGCGGCGGTGTCCGCCGAGCGGCCCGGCACACAGGGCAGCTTCAGGCCCCGAGAGCTCCGCGGCCGCCCCGGGGAGCCGCCGGGGTTCG
>NW_020799127.1:5969842-5984326 GCF_003259725.1 Athene cunicularia | reverse complement strand
CGGGCCGCCATCTTGGCTTGGAGCCGCGGTCGCGCCGCAGCGGGGAGGCGTGTGGGGGTCGCGGCCCTGCCCTGCTCGCGGTCTATTGTGGCGCTCCCTTCCTTTCTCCTTTCCTCCTTCCGCTCCTCCTCCCTCCCCTCCCTCGCTCGGCCTCCGGCTGCAGGCAGGTGGGGCGTCCCGGCGGTGGAGGGGCCTGCTCGAGCAGGTAGAGGTGAGTGGGGCCTGGGCCGGCGGGGCGAGCCCCTGAGGGGGCTCAGGGAACAGCGCGGGACTGGACTGGCTGTCTCCCTCCCTCAGTCCCCCCCCTTCCCCAGCCTGGCGAGGCCCGTGCTGGGCAGCCGTCTCACTGTGGGCTGTGGTCGTTGTCCTCTCGCTTCTTCTTCGGTTCGTGCACTCGCTGCCCGTCTCCTGAGGCGCGGAGCGGCCAGCTGGGTCACGCTTACCCGCAGAAAGAGGCGCTGGCTCTCGTCCCACGGGGCAGCTGTGGGGGGCCGGGGACCTGTGGTGCCCTTTATTAATTCCCTGATCCTCCCCGCCGGTCTGGGAGCAGGGCTTGGGCGCACGATGCTGCTGATGCTGGGCTGTCTGGACCCTGGCGAGTTGCCTTCTTGTTTGCTTCTGGTAAAATTGTATCGTCGAGATGGGAAAATGAGCTTGCGGTCGCAGCTTCTGCAAATGTTGCCGTTTATTTTCTGCGTTAAAATACAAATGGTCATCCAGATAAGGCTTTGAAGGGTGTTAAAATCCCGATAACAATACTTCGTGCTGTAAAATATTTCAGTGTATTTTTGCAGTCCGTAGTGAGGGGCGCTATTAGAATAATTGGGTTAAAATAAAAAAGATAACGACTTAATCTGTAGTTTAAAGTCAAAGCTGACTTCTTTAGAGGGAAAAAAAAATCTTAATTTTATGATTTCGAGAAGTTACTTTTTTCAAGAAAAATTACTGTATGTGTCAACGATTCACAGTAATGCTGACAAAAGCTAGGTTAGATGCATATATTTTTGAATAAGGTTTGAATATTTGACCACATACAATCGTTGCTCATGGTTTAAACATTATTTCTTTAATAAATTATATTTGGCTATCTGTTTGAAATAAAGGGATAGAAAGGGTTGTAGGCATTTAACATACTTTTTGTGTCAAATGCTGCCATCATATTGTAAGCATTATTTCTTTTTTACAAGCTGTTTGTACAGTCTTTCCTTTTTGTTCTTACTTGAATTTCCACGTATAAAGCTAAGTAACTTGCTAAATATCTCAGGGGAAAGTGAGTTAAATAGCATTTGTTAATTGGTATGTGTTCTGTAGGTGCATTGTAAGTGCTAATGATTTCTTTGTCTTGTAAGCAGCATGGAATTTTCTTTCTTCACACTGACTTGTCTCGTTTTGGATGAGGTCTTTGTTTCTCTGGAGGAGAATAATCTGGCTCAGAAGTTCCCTTCTGTAAATTCAACTGACTCTTAAGCAGGCAGCAGATTTAATTTAAAACCCTTCACATCAAAATCAGTAATAAGGTTATTGTGGGGTTTTTTTTGTTTGTTATTTATTTCAGATAACTAGATGTGTAGAAACACCAAACGAATTTAAATCATGGGCAAATTTACATAATATTAAAGCTGAATGGGGGGGATGAATTACTCAGAAAGACTAAGCCCTTTAAAACAGGGTCGTAATGATGTGTGTTCAGCCTGAACTGAGGACTGGTAATTAAGAGTTTATGTGGGTTCTGTAGCACAGCAGCATACTCTCATGATAGCTATTCACTGTGGCATTTAAACACCAGTGTTCTGGAAGGAGTGTTTTCCCATTTTGGCAATATACAGAGTCACTTGGGAGTGTGTGTGTTAAGATTTTGTATGGTTCTTTCTGCTTAAAAGTTATGGTAATTTATATATTTTTAAAATGCTTTGTAAATTTTTTGCAAGTATCTGGAGCTGTGTTCAATGAAGCGTAGTAGCTCTGCACCTCTTAAGACTGTATTGAAATTGTATTTGTATGTATCTTTTAAAAACTAGATGAGCAACAACAGTAATAAGAGAGCACCAACAACAGCAACACAGAGACTTAAACAAGACTACCTTCGAATTAAGAAAGATCCAGTGCCTTATATCTGTGCAGAACCCCTCCCATCCAATATCCTTGAATGGTAAGAATTAGAATGGACTATTCACTCACTTGAGAGAACAAGATTTTCCAGGTCATCAAGTCTGACTCCCTCACTCCTACAGATTGTATGGGAATCTTGGTTTTGGGAGGTGGAGTATGAAAATTTTGCTGAAGTGATACCGATCTTCATTTTTCTAGAGGAATTAGTGGCTGATTGTGTGGTGGATTTCATACTGTTTCAATTTCCTTCTTTGTCTTAGGCACTATGTTGTACGAGGACCTGAAATGACTCCATATGAAGGTAAACGTTAGCATGTAGCAAAAGTGTGCATGTACTTTATGTTATGATTTGCATGCCTGAGTAATTACATGCCTCTTTGAAATGGGCAAAATGTAACTACTGTAAATAGCTCTAAGAACTGTTAGTGCAGTTTCAAAGCTGTCTGTGACTTGTCTGCTAGCTTGTTGAAAAGAGGTAGTGGTACTGTGCTTATTAGTAATTTTTCTGTTATCAAGGGTTCTAACAAAACCACATTTAGGTTAAACTGAAGATAGGTAACTTCCAATTAAGTAATTGCTAAAGGTCTTGGAGCAGATAACTCACTAAAAGATAATTTCTTAAAATCCCATTTTATTACCACATTAATGTTGTCAGTGAACTGAGACATATGTTGTCTTTACGTTCCTCCCTTTCTCCACAGGAATTCATAAAAGCCTTGTTAATTTGCTGTAGTCACGTATTTCACAATGTCTTCTGGAGCCCTCACAAAATGCGTTTTGAAATCGGATTCTTCATAGGATTATGTTTGCAGTTAGCTGTGTTTCTGGAAAACTAACCCATTTGTATTGTATTAAATGCACTTCGGCTGGTTTTCCTTAAGTGTATTATGGACTTGACAACAGAAAATACAATTTAAAATATACATGTGAGAGAATTGCCTCTAAATCTACTGCAGATGTGGATTATGATTCCTGTGTTTTAGAGGCATGAGATGATGAGCTTGATCTCTTTAGTGTGAGGGGGAGAAGGAGACAAGTAAAGGGTTTTATGTGGCCCATTTTGAGTAGCAGTTTAGGACTTCGTCTTCATGCAAAATAAGTAATTCATCTCTTTATGTAATGCAGGTGGCTATTATCATGGGAAACTAATATTCCCCAGAGAATTTCCTTTTAAACCTCCTAGTATTTATATGATTACACCTAATGGAAGGTTTAAGTGTAATACAAGGTAAGGATTTTCTTCTAACACTTAAGCAATTAACACCATTTTAGCAATATGTATACTGTGTAATAATTTTAATGGCAAAAATAAAACACACTGTCTTTATCCTTTTGGAGGTTGTGTCTTTCGATCACTGATTTCCACCCGGACACATGGAATCCAGCTTGGTCAGTCTCGACGATCTTGACGGGCCTTCTTAGTTTTATGGTGGAGAAGGGCCCCACACTGGGCAGCATAGAGACGTCAGAGTTCACAGTAAGCTTCAGACTCTGTGATGGCACCTTTTGTCAGCTCAGGGAATGTTGAATGTCCCCTCAAAGCGAAAACAACGGCAGCAGCAGCTGACATTGGGATATCTTGGAAATTAATAATGTTGTTGCTTACTACAGATGGGCAGGTCGAGTCAATTTTGGGTAGCGTGGGGATGGGGAGAGGATTTCTTAGAAAACCTAAAATCCCTTTTAGTAAACAGTATGATTAGGACTTTTTCCTCCCTTCCTCTTGAAGAGTCTGTCAAGCAGACACACTAGTACAGAACACTAATCCCATAAGACGAAGAACTGAGAATGTAATTTCTGTCCACAAATGTCTGTTGTAGTGAATAATGTTCACAAGTACGAAATTTTAAGTATTAGAAACCAGTTGTCTAGTGGTTTGCGCCATTCTTTTGGGAAATAATCAGATGTTGAATTAAAGTATATTATATACGACTGCTGATAATTTTTGTTTCCTCCACAGAAAAGACAGCTTGCTGCACAAAGCTTAGCATTTAATTTAAAAGATAAAGTCTTCTGCGAGCTCTTCCCTGAAGTGGTAGAGGTAAGGGAATTCATCTGTGCTATAATTTGGTTTTCTGTAGTTCTTCAACTTCTCTGTGTAGATCTGTAAACTAATTGTTTAGGACTTTTCCCAGGCGGTAGCTGCTTTTGTCAGTCTTGGAAGCCTTTTAAAAGGTGCTTTTGCTATGTGTAAGAATTAAAAACTTGAATCTTGAAAGGGAGTTGTTCTTCTGCCACACGAAGACCTGTTGTATAGAGAATCAAATGTGTGTATTTAGGATTGGAATCAAAGCCTTGACTGAGTTGCACATGCAGCTGACGTGGTTGTGGTCCCAATATTTTAGGATAGTGTACTGTCTTGAGTTTGGGTAGGACTAATCTTTATATATCTGGACTTGTTCCATCGATATCCCAATTTTATTTTTTCTTAATTCTGCTTTGACATCAGAGACTGTTATATTCTTTGTGCTTAAATTCTGAGAATGGGTGATATCTCCTTAGGGTATGTCTCTTCCTTGCACAATGCTAACCCTGTAGGGGTGTGGATACACAGTTTATATTGTCATGTTCGGGTAGCAGACAAAGGATAGAGAAATTTGCTTTGTGGAAGGTTCTGAAAGTGGCCACTCTTCAGCCAGACAACAGTTATATAGATGGTGTAGGTTAAGAAAGAAAAAAAAAAAAAAAGTATCTCGCTTCATTCAAACCTCTGGATTCTCTAGCCAGTTCCACTGATGATACTTGGTTCTGAAAGGTCTCACCTGTTAGGAATGAAGGATGCTCCTTTCTTCATTCCTGTCTCTAGATGGTTCCTTCCCTTTAATTTCTTAGTGAAGGAATTTGGTTCTTTCAGCCTGCTGTTGAGACTTTGAGAGGTAATTTCCTGCATACCATATGAAGGGAATAGTTTTCTGTTACAGACTCTGTTTTATGACTCTGGAGTTAGAATATTACAGTGCTGATGCTCATTCTAATTTGCAGTTCTAGGCATAAAATTAATTTTGTCAGGCAAACTGTTTTGGATTGCACAGATTTCACCAAATTGCAAGTCTCGGTTATTGCACAAAGACTATGTACTGTAGAAGAGTAGGGAAAAGAGAGAGAGCCTTTTTCCCAGCTGCTTTCTTAAGCCTGAGATCTGTGCTTCTGTTAGAGATAACCTGAGGTCATAAATATGTGAGCCCAGCTAGTGAAGCAAACATTGTCCACAGACAGAAATGGCCTTTCTAGGTAGAGTGGTGAGTGCTTATGGAACTTTAGGTTTGATCCATCTATTATTATTCTTAAAGGTATTCACAAAACACTAGTTTTAAAACCATTCTGCCTCTTTGTTTCGTTTTGAGACAGCCTTCTGGAAATAGAAAAGTTTTATTTCCATTTCCTTTCTTCCCCATGCAGATGAACTGAAGGTTTTAATTGCATTTTCTTATCAGTTACAAGAATGCCAGAGAATTGGAAATACTTTCTGCAGTGCTGTTTTGCCAGTACCTAAATCATTGGGGAAACTCTGAAGACAATAATAGACAACTGCTGTTGCGTTCCAAGCACAGGCAGATTTTTAACATGTAATACTTAGAGTCCTAATGCTTTGAAGATTCTGTGGTTGCTTTCATTCTTTTAATGTCTTGTGTTCAAAAGAAGTTGGACGTGCAAGAATTTCTCATTTCTGAAAAAAGGCTTCTCCAAAAATGTGCATGTGAACTTAAAAACACCTGGCCATATGATTGTTAGTGTCAACTACTGAAGTAGGTCGGTTTGGAAGAAGTTGGGAAGACTGTGCAAATGTCTGTAATGCAGTTAATTTAGTTTAAAAGATCTACAATATAACGAGTATACCATATCCGTTTCCTAAAGTTGTGTAAGAACTTGGGTTCTGAAATGTTTGCAGAACACCCAGTAGCTTCACCTCTATTCACTTGCAGCTATTTCAGTTTCCTTTTTTTTCTTCCTCCAGGAGATTAAACAAAAACAGAAAGCACAAGAAGAGCTCAGCAACAGACCTCCATCCCTCCCTTTACCAGATGTTGTCCCTGATGGGGAAGCACACTATGGTCAGAATGGAATCCCCCTTCTTAATGGGCATGTACCCTTGGCACCGGCCAATCATCCAGGTCTCCAACAGGCCAATCGTAACCATGGACTTTTAGGCGGAGCTTTGGCGAACTTGTTTGTTATAGTTGGTTTTGCAGCCTTTGCCTACACAGTCAAGTATGTACTGAGAAGCATAGCGCAAGAATGAGGATAATAAATCCAAGACCAAATTAGTGGTAGTTGCAGAATGAGTGGGACTCTTTGGGCATCTGACTCTGACACTGGGATAAATATTCGTTTTACCAAGTTGCAGGTAAAACATTGGTTGGCTCATGGGTTATGTTTGGGAAATGGAGTAGTTTTGATTAGTCAGAAAATTAAAAGAAGTTCTGCTCGCAGATCCTCTTGTCCTTGCTACTCTCTAGTAGTGGCTCACAAGTCAAAGCATTATTGATGAGACTTTAACATTTCTAGTGCTTTGATTTTTATAGCAGTTCTCCATCTGTTATTTGAAATTTGAAAATCTTAAGCAAATAAGGCTTTTTACTTCATTGAACAATTTTTAAAATTTCACAATTCATGTATATCATATTTTATTTTCATTAGGGAAGAGTGTACAGGTGTTGAAATGATTCAAATAGAGATTTCATGTGGACTTGGTAAGGGTTTGGTTAATCTGAACATTGATGCTACAGAAGATTGCTGGTTTCTTTTTTAAAATAGAATGAACATCATTGCCTATCTAGTCAGTAGTGATTAGATGAGTGGGAAAATAACACCGTGTGTGTTAAATGTGTTGTCAAAATTGTCACAACGTCATTGAAGGTTTTATTTGGGCTACAAGAAGTGCAGTTGTTGGCCCTTAGGGATGATTAGCAAGAAAAAACATTTGAATCAACCTTTAGTGGGGTACCCATATCCAGTATTGGTTTGGATTTGTTCACTTACAGATTTCCATTGTGGGAGATGTTATATTTGAAAGCTGTAATACTTAATTTTGATCACAAGGTGCCACTGTTGAAAAAAAAAAATAAAACTGCACACACCAATGGAGAGTTGATTGTGTATTCAGAAAATCTCTGGATTATTTGGGCTTTGGTAAATGAAGTAACTCTAGCCCTTGTGAAGATAAAAAGACAAATGAGTGAAAAACAAACCAGCTTCTTCAGTCAACTGAATTAATCTGAAGTGTCACTAGCTGAAGTAAACCCTTAAAATTAGTTCTGCTTGCATACTTGAAGATTTGCATAAACTCTTAAAAAAAACCCCAAAAAAACCCACACGACCAAAAGCCAAAACCCAAACCCTTCTAATTCATCTGAGGTTCTGGAAGCTTTTTACTTTTAGGTATATCACCGTTCCCCTTCACAAGGTTGATGACCGAATACCGATGTTTGTTCATGGGATTACAGGACTGTGGATAAACACTAAAGCTCCTAGGTTAGTTCAAAAGTCTGTCTGAAATTACTTCTTGAACTCAGTTTGCTTGGTTTTCCCCCTCTTGCTTAATTTTATCAAAATGCTTTGTTTCTTCAGAGGCAAACTTACTGTGCCTTTCGTAATTGACAGTGATGCCTAATCATCTGGGGAAGAATGCACTCACTGTCAGTGGTACCACAAACTGTCGAAGGTGTTAGCAGGGTAAAAAGCTCTGCATCTCACTGCATAGTCTTATTGTGAAGAGCCCAAATAAATATTACCTCATGTCTCTAAGAATGTTTTTGAAACTGTTTTATTTTCCCTTTCAGACTTGTTCTGTGTCTCTGCTTCTCCTTGGTATCTTGAATTCTAAGGAAAAATGTATTGTTAACCCATGAGCCATGCAGCTTAGAGCATCAGTAAATGTGACCAATTCTCTGCAATAGGTAGGAATTATCAAAACTAGCAGAACAGCTGTATACTAAAGAAATCTTAAAGCAGTTCTTTACTGAGGTAAGGAAAGGAAGGAGAAGATGGGGTGTGTGGTGATAGAATTTGGAAAAGGCTGGATTTTAAAATGTATTTATAATTTTTTTTTTAATTTTGTGGTTTTACCAAATCTTATTTATAACTTTTTTTTTAAATTTACCTCTTGTATGTGCTTAATCAACTCTTGTAAAAAGAGAAGCACCGTTTGTATCTATCAAGAAGCAATTACGTTCTATCGGTCTGAGGATGTGCTGGAAAGGAAGGGAGGGTGTCATGTCTTTCCTGCAGTGATAGGATTTTTCAAAATGGCTTGTCAGACTGATATTTTTTTCCTCAAAGCATATGGACCTGTAGCTGAGGCTGTTCTGCCTCATAGATCTTAGTATTCAAACATGTTTGTGTTCTCACAATGCCTTCTATTACCATTGACGTCGCCTACAGACAGAAGCTTATAATTGGTTGTCTGTGTTTATCTTCTTACGGAAGTCTTTTTATCTGCATAAATTAAGACAAAGGCAAGGAGACTTTGGGCATGGTGTGATTGCATCTTTTGTGAAATGTACCTTACCAAGATAAAAGAACTAGTAAAATCTGGAGATGTTGAATAAAAGGCATTTTTATCGTGTGACAAGAAGTTGGCCTTAAACTACACCCAAGCATTTGAAGGTGGGTCTCTTGTTTTTAGTAAGTGCCACAATTGGAAACAAAAAAAACCCCCAACTTTGGTTAAACCCTGGACATGCTGCATTTTTTCTGAGGATTGGTTGTATTTAAAAAACTGAAGCTTCCAATTGCGGTTTCTTTTCAGTACCCTGGATTCAGAGAAAGACTTGACAGTCATTTCAGGTGCCATTTGTTGAAAGCTAGGAGCAATAGCTGACTGAACCCTCGCACCTATGGCTTACAAGATTTTGATACATCTCCTTGCTCCTTGCCTTTGGTAACGGAAGATTTATTCTCTTTTGTGTAGGTTTTACTGTTATGTGTTTTTTTTTAAAAATAATTTATAATAGTATGCAGTATCTGATCTTTTTGTTACCAAAGTCATTAGATGGAGTAAACCATTCTTTGCCATGCAAAAATACTATTGTGCCCTGAAGCAGTGCGTTACTTAATGTAATAAAACTAAAAGTTGTCCCTCAGTATATGATACTGGAACAAATGTCTGGCCCTTCACTCTCATGCTGCAATTTCATGGATTTCTGTAAGATTGTTATACACAGGTGTTGGGGAGTTTTTGCAGCTTGAATCAGAAGACATCCCAGTGGTTGCCTTTAAAGATCTCTTGATTTTTTTTATTTTTTTTTTTTTTTAAATCCTGAATTTGTGTGTAGTCATAACTTTTCTCCCCCTAAGATTTCATGGTCACAGAAGTTACCTTACTTCAAGCATGTACTGAGGAGTAGAAATGACTGCATTGTAAAGTTGTTCGTTCATAATAAACATTCATGATAAAATTTCTACTTTCTGTGGGACTGTTTTTGGGAAAGGATTCAGTGGGAAGAAATCTAACTGGATATATATGGACTAGAAAACCAAAACTGCATCTCTCCCACCTCTGGATCTTGGGTTTTTTTCCTCAAGTTAGTTTGGTATCCCTTACATCTGTGGTAAAACACCTCCAGGAAGACCTACAGGTTTTAGATCTTTTAGATTTTTTACTTTTTACTTTTTTACTTTTTTACTTTTAGATCTTGTGTTTGATAATGCAGTTCCTCTACAGAGAGGTACTTGTTCTATAATGTCATAAATGTCACAGCTCATTGCAGCGCAGTGCCCGTTTTCAGTACCTGCCCTGAGACACGAAGGAGCCACTCTGAGATGCTGTTTCACTCTTTTTGCCAACAGTGATGATGTCTGAAGAAAAAGGTAGATTGGAACCTTGCTACTAACTCAGCAGTGGCTGTTTGAGTACAGTTTGACTTTGTTCTGCTGCTAGTCCTTTAAGATCTGAACAGATCTAGACAGCTTCAGTTACCTACATACCTAGATGGCTTCAGTTCTGTTAAAGCAGGAAATGTTACTCAGAGGCTGTTTTCACTTTTGACTTAGGGTTTGATTGGCAAGCCAGCTGTGTGTGGGGGTCCAAACCGTAGTTGTTTGTAATAGCAATTTCTTTATAACAATGGAAGTGAGGTTTTTTTTTGCTTGACTGACATCTGCCAGGGCTGAGTCGTGTCCTAATTGGTTTTATGAAATGATGCATTTTCCTTAACAATGCTGGTATTCTGCCTTTGTTTCATATTCAGAACAGCTGTTGTGCTTGGAGTTCTTTGAACTCCACTGTTCAGGCTTGGTACTTTTGATTTTGTCTGTTGCCCTGCGTCAGGTTTTTTTAGTGCTTGTGTTAGTAAGGAATTAGTCAGGTGAGGATAGTCAGGTTGCTGATCCACAGAGTCATACAGGATTCTTTCTGTGGGGATGTTGTGCTGCCCCTACCTTAGATTCTGCAGGGAGGAAAAAACCCAACCAACTGCTCTTGCATTTGCACAGGTACTTGGGTTTGAGACTCATGATGTGTATCTAGCCAAGTATTAAAATGGGAAACTCCCATATTCAGAAGGCCAAAGAAATGAGATGTTTCTTGTCTATCTGATGGATTCTCCAACTTGCTTTAAATGTGTAAGCAATCACCAAGTGACAAGCTGTCTTTTCTTCAGAGCCAGCTTGTAATTTGTAATTACAATTATTACCTTAAGCCCCGTGCTTTAAAAGGTGTGTTTGTTTTTTTTTTTAATGTCCCTGAATAATTTCTGCTAATAACTTGTTGCTGTGAACGGCTTATATTGCAACCTGCTCTCAGGAAGACAGTGTACAAGGTGATGCTTTTTTCGCTGCCCAGCAAGGGCCAAATCTTTAAGCATAAAAATCATGTTTTCGATGGAAAAATTGCCTGCACACAGAAGGGAGGCTTGAAAATCTATCCAAAGCTTTCGCACCTCGTGTTCTTGAAAAGACTTTTCTGGGCAACGAATGCGGGTGGTTAGTAGGCTTTACTAGGAGCTGTTTATCAGTGGTAAAAGCTTTACCCCAGCAAGGCTATATCTCACACCTCGGTCACCCCGAAGGGTTCACTGCAAGACAAACCAACCTTCAGGAGGCGCAGGCGGTGTTTTCGCGTTTCGGGTGTTTGCCAGGAGATGGCGCAGCGACCCCGCGTGGGGCCGGGGCCACCGCTGCCCGGGGCTGGCGAACAGCCCCCGGGGGTCCCCGAAACGGGGGCACTTTGCAGAAAGCGACTGAAGTGGCCATAAGCGCTTGGTCTGGTTTCCCAAACCTGTTTTGTTGGGGGGTTTTATGTGTTGTTTGTGTGGGTGGGTTGTTTTTGTTTTTTGTTTTTGTTTTTTTGGGTTTTTTTGTCTGCTGGTGTGTTTAGGTTTGTTCTAACAGCTTTGGTATATTAACCTGTTCAACGGCTTGAGTTTATATGGGATGAGCACTGGGAAACTTCACTTTTAAACCTAAGGGATCTGTCAGAGGAGCACTCCAGCCCTTTGCCTGCCATGAAGTAGGGTTTGGGGGGGGTGTCAGTGAATGGTAACGTGCCTTCTACTGCATTGGCTTAGAAAATCACCGCCTCTGCACCCAGGTTTAGGAATTACTGGATGTATCTACAAGGGGCAACTCTGGGAAAACCCTAGCTTTTGCCCTTTGGATACTATTCTTAGTGTAGTTAGGTAAGTTCTGTCTTGAGTAAAAAGTGAATTGTGTAAGTAGAGACTGAAAGATCAAATCACAAGTCTTGCCTGACTTTTCAGTTTCCTCTCTAGCTTTACACACACTTCTTACAGTGTTTGCAAACACTGTATGTGGCTTCTCACACTTAGTTTTGAGATGTAAACGTGGCTTATAATATCTTCCCTACTTCAAAACTTTCCTCATGCAGAATTGATATCGTTACGTTCTTAACTATTCCCATTATTGCTGCAATGGTGCTGAGCTCCGAGAAGAAATTGTTTGTCTTTCCAATCATTTTGAGATCCTTTCAGAGAAGAAATTGTTTGTCTTTCCAATCATTTTGAGATCCTTGGTTTGCTGTGCTATGAAGTGCAATGTCAGCCTGTCCCTATTTTTTTTTTTTTTTTTTTTTTACAAATGGGAGTTGAATATTGTTTGTGCGTTGGCAAGACTTGGATGCTTTGGAACTGTTGTGACTTGGATGCGAGAACAGCAGCAGCAAGGTGTACAATTTTCTACAGATAATAAAAATGCTGAATTGAAGGTTGGAGGAGAGGTAACAACTGTGCTGACACTTGTTTCAGCCCAATGTAGAGAGAAGTACAGAGTCAGGAGTTAGCTACAGTCACTGTCCTACAGGACCGTTGGGTAACTTTGTGCTTGCAAAAGTAGTTAGAATTCATTTCCCCCAAATCTGAGGATACAGTCCTGGGATTTGGCTCTTGGGATGGGAGAGGGGATGTTGCAGGCAGACAGATGCAGCCTCCCCCAGCAGACCAAAAAAAAATAAAAAAAAAAATGATTGCCCCATTCCAGCCTTGAATGTCATTTCTTGCCGTGGTGTGTGGATCTGTCAAGCTGTTTAGCTGCAATATGACAGATTGTCCTATTAATGTGTCATCAAGTGCACTTTTACAAATTCATGGCTTGTCTACAACTAACCTGAAAAAAGAGGCTTAAGTATGAGAAGGCGCCAAAGAAAGTTAAATATTATTAACAAATAAAGTCTGCCACGTAGTTTTGATGGAATGTGAGCTAGTTGGGGGAGGGGTGATATGCTGTTAACTATTTAGCTTCTGTGTAACTTCCCTTCTTACTCTCCCTCTCTTCCCTTTCCCAAACTCCATTTCTCTCAACAGATGCTGTAAAAAAGCAAATCTGTATTCTGCTGCTTGATTTTCTGCTCAGATTGTTCATGCCTCAGTTTCCCTGAGCCACAGCTAATAGAGCTGTTGCTCCTGACCCACCCTGGCCACCTTTAACGTCCACAGAAGAACTGTGCTGGCATTATTAGATTACAGAAGGTATGGTAAAGGGGTTGTTAAAGCAAATCTGTTACTTGCTGACTGCATAAGGGACTTCAGATTATGTGATTGTCAACCTTCTGTCATTCTTGGGCTTTCTCCATGGTACAATCTCCGAGAAATTTTTGCATCACCCTCTGTATTTGTACAAAGAATGGAAATATTTGTTCTAGGCAGTGGGGTACTGATAAAAAATTTGCAGACTGTCCAAGTACTTCAAGATCTCCATTATGAAATGCTTTTAGGAGATGTAGAACCTTTGGTTTTCTGTTAGTTTGAATAAACAGCCCACCCTCCTGTAAAGAAATCAGCCCCCACTGAGCCAGCCTCTAATGAGAGCTAAGGGAAAATGTTGTGTGGAGCACAGCTAACTGGAGTGTAAAGCAGGAGCCCTGATGTATCAGTGTGTGGTGCGATGCTGAGTGCATATTCCAAGCCACATATTTTTAGCTCTACCACACACTTGTGTACAGTTTTACAAACTTCCCAGAAAAATGGTGATTTCTCTGAGATAATGAAGGGGAGGTACAGAATAGGGCTGAGGGGAGGGAGCAGGGAATGGGCATTGATTTAAATCTGCCTGGCACATGGGCCAGCTCCACTTATCAGTGAGTCTAATAGGAATGTGAAGAGAATAGGCTTGACAGCTCATTAGAATGTGATCCCTCCTCCTTTTTTTTTTTTTTTTTTTCCCCTTTCTTGAAGTTGATGGAAACTCATTCAGGAAAGAAGTACTTATTTGCTGAGGTAAAGCAAAAGCTGAGGAGGGTTTTGCCAGTGTGCAGCAGGGGGAAGGAGCAGCGACAAAAATCAGACGTGATCTCCACTTAGAGGTACCTGAAATCTTGCCTAGTGTGAGGGGAGATGAGGATGAAAAAGCCATGAGATTCTACATCCTGACAGCTGCTTGCAGCATCGGGACCTCCTGCTCATCGTCTCATTAAAGAAAAGCGAAGATAAACTCAGCTAAAGTGAGAGAGAAACTAGATTTGAGAAAACTGTCTGTTCCTTATGGACCTAGGTACATCTTCAGATTCTTTCTTTCTCCCTGTTTTAACTTCTATAATATGAGAAATTTATTTTCTCCTTAGAAGGCTGAGTACTTGGCTGAGCTGTGATGCTTCCAGCCTCTTCAGAAGAGCAGTGGCTGTAGCAACCTTGGATTACAGTTCTCCAGCATCTTGAAAGGAAAGGATGAGGACTTGTCACTGAGGAAAGGGAAGTATCATTCAAGAGAGAATGGATGGAACGTATTGAAGCCTGCTTTGAACTGAACACAATGCCTCAAATGACAGAAAGTGAAATCTGTTGAAGAGGAACAACCAAACAACCCCCCTAATGAGTTTGTGTTGTCAGCCCTGGCCTGAGCAACTGTTGCCCTGAGCAATTTGACTTCTCTAGATTTCATAGTTGAGTGCATTTTAAACGAGTCTGAAGACTTATTGGGGGGGGG
>NW_020799127.1:5944586-5969792 GCF_003259725.1 Athene cunicularia | reverse complement strand
AGCGACACTTCAAGGTGGGTGGCAGGACTTTCCAGGGCCTCTTGTATTTATGTAAGCTTCAAGAGGCTGAATGAACTTACCTCTTTCTTCGAGTGAATCCAGATTTTCAAACAAGTTTATCTCTACCATTTCCATGTGTCCTGCTTGAACAGAGATCTCTCCAGCAACCAGCGCATCTATGCATGCTGCTCATTTGACATTGCATAGCCCAGAGGACCACCTTTAATAGTTCTAACTTTTTTATTTTTTATTTTTTTAGAGAGAAGTCTGTGTCTATTCCTATTATTCGTGGTGAAGGTTTTTGTGCTTGGAGAGTGCGCTTCGTGACTTGGCCCCTCCCTTTTCAAAATGAAGGGGTGCACCTGGGTATTTGTGGCAACTTTACTTTGTCAGCAGTTTTGCCTCTTCAGAGTTATGGCAGCAAAGAGAGAGAGAAAGATGAAGAAAGAACCTAATCAGTATACAGAGCCTTTCAATGCTACCCTCTCAAACAGTGAAGAACTGCATGGGCATCCCAAGGTAGGTGCTTATGTGTTGTCAGTGCCTGACAGAACTTATATCTGGCAGTAAGGGTGATGCTGGTTCCTTTTTCCAGTGATTGAGGCAGTCCTGACAAATTCTATTTGATTTTTAAAGAGAAATGTTCTTTCTTTTGCCTTTGCACGATTTATTTTCTAGCTTACTGAAGCAAACACTGGAATACTACTATTTATAATTTATTTTAGAATATGCATGACTGAAATGCCAGTCCCATAGTAGGTGATTAAGTGTAAAGATGTTTTGGAGTTGTAGTGTGTGAAAACTATCCTGTTCAGAAACAACCAATTCAAAAAAGGCAAGTGGGCTATCACAGTGCAGTAATGATACTGGACTATTAATGTATCTCTTGCAGGCAAACCCTTTGCTCTCTGAAATGTTATTTCAAAACTTTCTCAGGCAAATACCACAGTAGAAGCATCTGAGTATGCCTGAGCTTTCTCTGCACTGCACCTTCCACCAGAGAGGCTGTGGTGACTGAAAATTACAGATGAGAAATTTTTGGTGTGGTCAGATGATCTTGTTTAAGGTGATTGTAGCTTTTGTAGGAAAGGCTTTGGGGTGATGCTAATCGTGTGTAAGTGTAAGACTGTGTGTATGACACCTCACCGGCTGTAGCTTGCTAGGCTTAGTGAGTGAGTTTTGCAGAGTAGGATCCTTCCAGTTACATGTCTGGGAGAAACACAGCAGGCTGAAAGGTGCAAAAAATTTCCAGACAATTTATCAGAGCCCCCAGAATCCTTGAAGATGAACATTTGCATAGAATGCTTGGGAGTAGGAGAGGGGGTTAAGGAATTAAAGGCAGGTCCTAGGATTAGGAGTAGGGTGAAATGGAAGGAGGAGTGCAACATTGAGAAAGAAGGGAGTCTCTCCTATCACACAGCCCCTTCTCTCTCTCTCTCTCTCTCTCCTCGCCTCTCCCCTGCTCACACAAAAATGTCCCTTGTTTCAAATGGAGGTGACCTCTAAAACATGACTTTGATCACAAGCATTAGGGATGGCAGTCACTATAGCAATAGAGGAACAAACCTGTCAAAAATTGGGGCATGGCAGAGGGGGCAAGTTAGAACAATTGGGCTGACATTCTAAATATCCTATTCAATGGTATTGTGAGAGTAATTGGTTAAGGTTGGGCAAGTCTGGGAAACAGTCCTCTATTTAAAAAAAGCTGGCTGCTGTACTTAAAGTTATCATTAGGGGACTGTAAGCAGTGTTTCTTCAGCTAAGATGTTGTTGTGTATTGCAGGGCTCTTGTCAGGACAGGTTGTGTACATGCTAAATTCTTGAGGTGCTTATAATCCATCACTTTGTTCCACTCTCTCTAGAACTGCTGCACTCTGCTTTTCCAAAAGGGGTCAGATACGTATCTGGTGCAACTAAATTTTGGTCTATTCTGGAATTAATTTGGCTTGATGTGAAATGTATTGGACCGCAATCAGAATATATTCTGATTGCAAAAGCAAGCAGAAGCTGGTCCAGGTTAATTCTGATACAGTCATACATATGTTACTGCTAGAAGAAACACAGTACTCATTGGGAGGCTAGTGGGCATTCATTAAAGCAGACGTTGTTTGGAAGCTGCAGTTTCTGTGTTGAAATACTTTGCTTTAAAATATCCATGGCAAAGGCTTGGCTCCAGTAAGAGCTGACGAGTTCCAGTGAAGGCAGGTTCTGTTTAATAAGGATTGGACAAGACCAAATCTTTGATGTAAATGCTTACAAGCTCTGCTTGATACTCACTCCCACATTTTGCAGTGTGAACTTCTCTCCTTGGAATCTGTTTGAGATTGAAGTCCAGACTCTAGTTAAGTATTGTTTCTGAATGTCATGGGTGACTCTATATTTTATATTCATAGAGCAGCTGCTAAACTAAGGGATTATTTTACACATACTGTAAATGCAGTGCTTAAGAATTGCCCCCATTTCTGGGGTAAATGACTGTTGCCATTTACAGCAAAGCATCACAATTTGTATTCACTAAGGGAAGAAATAATGTAATAGGGAAGTTATCCTTACTAAACCTGTCGAGCTAAAGGGAGTTGAAAGCAGGTCTCTGTGGAAGACTGATCTCTCTGAGCCTTGAGGGTACTTCTGTGAGCAGTTTTGTTTCATGAAAGGATGCCCTGCACAGGAAAGTGAAACAACAGCAGTGTCCTGTTTCATTTCTCTACAGCACATAACAGGAAAGATGGAATTTTTGTGGCCTTGTGCAGTAAAAATTAAGGCTCTGTTTATCTTGGACAACTCTCTGGCCAGCTGGTAGGTTTATCAAAGCAGAAGGAGCAGGGAACGAAATATTACCTGAGAGCAGTGATTTTTATTCATACTGTTGAAAAGGTAGATAATGTTTTCCTTCTAATTAAGCAAAACAATTTGGGAGTAATTTGTCTTGGGAATTCTTTTCAAATAGAAGTGGAGAAAGCTCCACTTAACATTCACAGTGCATGAGTCATGTGGTGAAAGCTCTACCTAAAACATGGAAGCAGAAGTCTCAAATCTCCTGATAAACTTGGTATTTCCAAGGAAATAGAAGTGTGTTGGGTGGTGTTTTGTGGTTTTTTTTTTTGTTTTGTTTTGCTTTGTTTTGTTTTTTGTTTTTGTTTTTTGTTTTGTTTTTAAAAAAAAGGGTTTTCCAGTCATGTCTTTGCTGAGTTTCTGTCAATGTGATGTGCTTGCCAAGCACATGAGGTTTTTCTCCTCTGACACAGATGGACTAAGAGAGCAGAACATGACTGATGGATGCAGAGATTTTCATCTACTGGACCTCTTACCTTGTGTGTGGCTGAGTACCTGCAGCTGCCACCTGCCAGACTTGCCTTCCCCTTTCCAGGCACAGACCTTGTCTTGCAAGATGTAGTATTATACTAGCAGGGGTTCAGCAGTAGTAGAGTGTCCAGAGGCTGTATAGGATTGACACTGATCAGGAGTTGCCATTTGATACCTGAGCAGAGGGAATAAAGATGGAGCCAGACTCCTAGTGCCCAGTGAAAGGACAAGAGACAGTGGGTACAAGTTGAAATACAGGAAAATCCACTTAATCCTTAAAAGAAAAATCTTTCCTGTGAGGATGGTCAAACACTGAACAGAGAGGCTGTGGAGTCCCCATCCTTGGGGAGAGTCAAAACTCCATGGAGAGACTGCGCATGAGGTCCGGAGGAACTCGCTCTAGTTCACCTGCTTTTGAGCAGGGAGTGTTGAACTAGACAAGCTGTGGATGTCCCGTCCAACTTCAGCTGTTTTGTGAGCTGCTTTTAGGCTTAGTTCAGCTTAGGCAGCATCCTAACCTGGGGAAAATTACTGACTCGGTCTCCAAGTGAAATTTCAGGGACGATTTGAGGTCAAGAGGATTTTACCTTCCCTGGAATTCCTGCAAGAAATAGTGCAATGTTTTTACTTTAGTAACCCACTCCATAGCCAAGGAGTCCTTGAAATTTTATTTCCTTGGTGATCCTGCTGTCTCTGTCAAATGCCTAGTGTTAGTTCTACCTGATTTGTTACTTAAATCTTTCTGAATCCTTTCTTTGGGGCCTTTTGCTTCCAATGGAAACCAGCAGCTGGTTCAATGACATTGTGCAGATTGCATTCCTCCTCTTTAAAGAGATTTCAGTCTTAGCCTGAAGTGTGTGATTGCATGTGTAATTGGTATCTGTTAAGGCCAGAGGAGAGACTGGGCTGGGACCTATCTGTAGTAGAAGATGTTATTTTTAATGGTTTTGTATCTGTCATCATTGTCAGTCTGGCTCAGGCATATTATGAACAAGAAGGGTTAGAACAAATAACATGGTCCTAGCAATTCCTTGTGGCTCATGTAAAATAATGTTGGATTCATACATCTGACTCTCAGCATATCAAGTAATTCAGTGCTTGGTCTCATTTCTCAGAGCTGTTCGTAAGATGTTTAAATGTCATTATTAAATGATGTAGTCCTGCATCAGCTGTGGTTTTGAGTGCTAAGTGCGTTGTGTTACACCTGTTCCATGAGTGCTGTTCAGTTCCTTACCTTTTTGTGGTGTCCCTAAAGCCAGACTTTCTTGGTGCATCCAGGGTGGCACTGGTTAACATTGCAGTGCAGCTAACACAGCAAGAAACATCATGTTCTCACCCAAGGTAGCTCTTGCTCGCAGGAACCGTTCCATTAGATTCATTAAATTCGTTATGGGTGTGACCACTGAAGGCGGTTTGTGTTTAAGTGGGAGGGAGAAGCTTTTTGAGATAGCCTTTTAGAGGAGCGAAGTATAATTTTTCAATCACAAAGCATAGTGGGAATTTAGGTAGGAATTCCATTTTGTATTTGGCCAAGATACCAAACTTAACACTTCTGCTCTAGGGAAAATTCTTGAGATCTCTAAAAACCACAAGTGGTCAGGACCTTGGTTTTACATCTCATTAATAACCAGGACTGTGTATAACCATGTTATTAGCAGCTGACATAGGATTTTTCATGCTAAAAAAAAAAAAAAAAAGGAAAAAAAAAAAAAAAAAAAGGCTGTCTGTCATTTTTAATCTGTTCCAAGTAAAATACACTACTGAAATAAATAATTTGTTCCTGATTTCATTATGAAGCTGACACTACTCTTGCTGGTGTAAATCAGGTGTAATAACATAGAAATTTCTGGATTAAGATAATTGAAATGCTTGGTCAGGTCCATTTTGTGTCTGGCAACTGCGTAACTATTAAGCAAATAATTCTTAAATATAATTCCATCACAGGTGGACAAATACATAGATAATTTTGTGCAAGAGTTGCAGGGGAGTAATTTCAGGCATAAAGACTTTGAACTGGAATGGTTAGGTGTATGTTCTTGGACACACGTCCCTGGCTAATTGCAGGTGGAAAGGATGCTGTCCTCTCACAAAATAGTAACCTTTGCATGCTTTATTTCCATCCTGTCCCACCCTGCAAAATGCTTAGGTGTGCCTGGGAACACTTTGAGATGCTTTTAGGTGTACAGACTTGCTCACAGGTCGTGTTGACTTTTTCTTTCTTTTATTCCTCCAGACTCTGAAACTACTTTTATCTGCCTTACTTTGGTTTTTAGCAGAGATGCAGACTGGATCCCAGTGTCCTTGAATTTCAGGAAAGTTCAGATACAGTTCAGAAATTTCTCAGGATCCAAACTCTGCTACTTGACAGTGGATTTCTGCTAGTAGTTTCTTCCATGCTGGCTGAATCTTGGCCAGAGACTCTGTGTGTCTCTGGGCAGTGCGTGCTGTTCTGAGAATTAGAGCCAGAAAGAACCGCAGGTTCTGCTTGTGTACAGCATTCTAAATTACACCTCAACTTGTCTTTTATTTTGAGGGAAGTTAGGGAGAGAGTGGGCTCATTTCTCATTAGTGTTGTAAATCATTCTGAAGTGATAGGTGCCATTGTGTTCGGATTCCACAGTAACGTTATAAGACCTGATTGGAAGTTCATTGAAAATTGCTGGCAAGGCTGCTGTTGATTTTGGAGGTAGTGTTTCAAGTGTGAAGGAGGAAGCCTGATTTCACTGCAGTTAACATGAGGATTCCTCCTGACTCCTGTAGGTTAGCTTTGCTCTGCAAACAGCACCCCAGGAGAGACAAGTCCCCTTTGCTGGGATTCCAAGGCTGTTTTCAGTCCTGATACCTGAGTTGGCTGCAAGGTCTCTCTGGCTGCTGGAGGCTGCTGCTGCCAAGAAAAATAGAGGCTTGCATGCTTATTGCTGGGATTGCTCATGCATGCCATAGTAATTAAATAATAATACCACAAGGATGGAACATTCATTTTAACTGTCAATCATCCTTGTGCTGGAGAAATCGGGGAGTGCCATGACTGTCTTGTAGAGGGATTTGTAATTTAAGCAAGCCACTGGAGAGGTATGGGAATTTTTTTATTATTTTTTTAAACTTTAGGAGATTTTCATTTATTTTTCTGGGATGTGCCATCTGGATTTCTTTTTTTTTTTTTTTTTTTCTGTTTCTTCACAGCTGGAGCTCTAGAAAGGCTGAGGACATCTGTTTGTCTTCACAGTTAATGGTCAGAGTCTGTCCCTGATTGCTGGCTTCTGCTTCTAGCTGGCCTGGTTCCTCATTTTTGCAGTGGAGGGGAGTTTATGCCTGTCTTGCAGCCTGGTGGAAACCAGGAAGATTTGAATAGTCTCTTCCACATCTGCAGCAAATGCTGCATCCCAGTTCCTAAGACTCCAATCTTGTTTGCTGTATTCTGGAGACTTTCCTGCTACCACAGCCCTTTTTGAAGGATGAACTGATTTTGATTCTCTTTTCTCTGCAACCCAGCTGCTCTTTTGCTGGCTTCTGTTACAGCACTGAGGGAATACTCCATCCTGCCCGAGTTGGGTGCTTCTATGAATAAGTTCCTTCCTTCTGTTTTGTGAACTGCACTGTAGCTTTACCACAGACCTGCCTGTCCCAGACACTGGGACAAAAAGCCATCTGCTTCCTTTGGGCAAAGCATGGGTAGGTTTTCACCTGCTTTACCTTGATGAGCTTTGTAAAATTAAATGCTCGTAAGCGTGACCTCGGGGTGATGCTGCACCCACCTGTTTTCAGATGAAGTTGGGTAGGAAAGAACTAGCTTTTCCCATCAGAAACCATTAAATCTCCATGAAACTGATAAATATATTTCATGTTGACTGTAGAAATAAGCTACACCCCGTGTGCTCTTCTAAGGACTTTTGCAAACTTTATGAATGGTTGCCTCTGGGCTTGATGTTTGCGTGTTAGAATAGATGGAGAGGCTTGCCCCAAAGGATCTTCTTGGCCTGTCTTTGACTTCTTATGCTTTGCAAAAATCTGCAGTCAATCAGTCTGTGGGAAGATGTTGTTTTAGTGAGGTGACTAATCTCACAATACCCAGGACTTCCTATGGTGCTCCGTTGCCATTAATTTTCAATGGGATTTTAGAAAGCTGTGTAAATTCTGGGTGCAGTAAAAGTAAAAAAGATAAATAATAATTTGGGTAAAACAACCTAATAGAACCCCTTGACTAAAGATGCAATTTACAGCTGACTGTAAATGTGGCTATAAACAGGAAGAAGTCTGTTCAGGACTGATTTTGGTGCAGAAATAATGAACTAGATCGTTATGAATAGTTTGTCTTGTGATGCATGCTAAATTTGAGCACTGGGGGAGTGTGCATAACCATAACTCTGGCTCTGATCAGTTATAGTCAAATGCACAAATGATATGGTGAAATGTCTGGGGATATCCTTGCTTTGGCTCAGCGCACAGACTACTCTGCAGCCATCTATCTGGAGGGGAGGTGAAGTGGACTGCCTGGATGGAGCAATTCAAAAGGAGCAGATCGTTCTGTGGGTCGTGTCTGAGCAGTAAATCACCTCAGGTTATTTGCTGAATAGAGCAGACGGAGTTGGCTTCGCGGAGTTTGAGATGTATGTTTAACAAATACCTTTGCTCCACTCACAGCACAGCTGATTACTGGGGAGCTGCTCATATTCTGATGGTTTGTAAACCATTTGTTGACCTGAGCCGTTCGAAATAAATAGTTGTGATCGCATCAGCTCAGAAATCTGTGGACAAGTACCTTGTATTACACCCATGTGCCTGGAGCTTTCCACGCTCTGCATCAGCTTAGAAGCACCGACATTCCTTATAACCTCAAGCTGGAACTCCAGCAGACTTCGAAGATTTATTCTAAAACTATTTAAACTGCATGGATTTTTCATAGCGGATCACACAGGCTGTGGTCTCTTCTCCTCAAAATGGGCTAGCCCTGATGTTTCTAGCTAAAATTTGCAATCTCTGTGCAATTCCTGTTGCTCTCAGACACTGAGATATACTACAGTTATTGGGACCTCGGCTCCACCTGCATTCTTAAGGTTAATTGTTTTCTACGTGCTTCTGCAGACTGTTTGATAAAAGGGAATTATGCTTATAAGTGGTCCTAGAAATGTTATTAAAACTCAGTATGGTTCTCTGAGAAGTGGCAAGTGCTTTAGGGAGCCAAGTGAGACAGGTAATGAGCAAACATAGATGTGTTTGCTGACTTGGATGCCCTGGAAGCCCTTCCAAGGTCACTGTTACTGTCAAGGCTACGGAGTGTAGAGCTGTGGTGTGTGACACAACCGTCTAGTGCTGTCAGACTGGTAGGAGCTTAATACCCAGGGGCAAACGCTTTTAGATCTGAGAAGTGCACTGTTGACTGACTTTACTTCTGTGCTTTTTCCACACCCATCTTGTTTTCTTTCTCCTGAACAGTGATAGATCAATATTGATTTACCTAAACTTGTAATGGTCTAGGAATCATGTCAAATGTCATTCAACCCACTACTGCCTTGTGTTGCTTTCCTGCTGGAATTCTGATCCGTACATGTTCTGTCTCACCAGGAGGAAAAAAAAAAAAAGTTTCTTGAATGAATTCCAAAAGTTTACAATAAGTATAGGGTGGTTTGTTTGTTTGTTTTAAAGATTTTAAGTGTTCGTTGCAAGTTTTTCCTCTCTGCCTTTCTCATTAATGGCTCTGCATACTTAAGCATAGTTCATGAAACTCTGGGGGGATGTGTGCTTCTCTCCTCACTGTGATGGACATTTGGGAGGCTGATGTGCCAACAGATTGGAATCTCCATAGTCAACAGTTAATTGCTCTTGATAAGAGCATGGCGGGGTATTGGTAAGCAATGATTTCTGGTGCCTTTTTAAAATTTAAAGTTAGAAGTTCATTCCTAGCCGAGGACAAAACCAACCGGTATGGCTAGTTGATTGGTCACTTCTGGTTGTCTCTGGGAGGTGAGTAATGGCAACAAGGGAGTCCGATAGGAAGTGGATCCCAGTTCATAAAGACAGATCCTCTCTTCTATCCAGTCTGTGTTGAGAAGGGAACTAGGAACTGCAATGTCAAAGCTTCCCTAGATAATTCCTCTATGGCCTCAGTACACTTGCAGAACACAGGAATGGGTGAGGTAGTTAAATGGACATCTTTTCTGTGATCAGACATTGACTTCGGTTTTCACTGTGAATTGTGGGTTTGGTGGTTGTTTTGTTTTTTCTCTGTGTGCACATTTGTCACTCTTCAGCCTGTGATTTGAAAGTTACGGAGCATTTCAAGGTTTTCTGTACGTTTTAATCTCCCTGTATTGCTTGATTGATCCAACTGATAAGTGTCAGATGCCAGTGGTAAACAATCTCTGGCATCTGGGCAGGTTTTCTGTGGCATGTAATGGGACTGTCAGAGGGCTGAGAGTCTCAGCAGCTTGAGAAAGGTCTCGGAGGTACCCTGGCTCCCAGATCATGGCTCTTACTGATCTCTTAAGCAAAGGGAGCTGGGAGGCCCAGTAGGTGATAGTAGATTAAGTTATGAGAAGGCATTTTGTTCTTTTAAGGGCAGCATCTTCTGGCTTGTGGGACATCTCTGCTGGTAAGATTAATCTGTAATTTATAAAGAAAAAAATCCTACTTTAATGGGACTCTGAAAGACTGGTGTCTTTCCTGCACTATGTCAGAACTCAGACTGAAGTACTATCCTGCATTTGCAATGCTCCTATAAATGAAGACAAAAAGTGGCATGTTACTGGATAATCCAAACTGAAACGCTTGTTATGGAACTGTAAAATCCCATTTTATCCCACCTTCAATGCCCTCCCAAATGCAGCATGTTTGGATCAAGGATGTGGTTTAGGCAGCAGGCAACAGTCTGGTCTGGAAACTACGTTCTCTGAATCCATGTAGTGGCCAGAGAGACTCAGCAATATCCGTCTTTGTTCTTGTTTCTCTTTAGATCCTAGAATCTCCAGATCCTCGAATCACAGATCCACGGCGGACCTGGATCTCCTTTGTTCACCGCCCAGACGATGGCAATACCTCTAAAAGGAGATGCAAAGGGAAAGACAAGAAATTAGTAGGTTATTGCTAGATTGCCATCAGCTAATAAATGTGCCCTGTGGCTTCCCTTCTTACTGCTGCTGTGCAAGGTGGCTTGTATGCTTCAGCTTTTGCCTTCCTACCCCAAAGCGTGCTACGTATTAATTTGTTTATTTTTAATTTCTCAAATTATTTTGGAGAAGCTTGAGACAATAAGTGCTATGTGCTTTGTAAGATAAGGTATGTCAATTCCACTGTTGACATTCATTTTGTTTAAACCAGCTGTTCCTTGGACAGAGCCTTTCTTTGGTTTGTTTTTTTTTTTTTATTCTGCTCAGTAGAAATAAAATTAACATATTTTTTTTCTTCCACTAGATAAAGTCCAGGTATCTCAAAGGATATATTAATCAAGGTGTGGACAAGTCGTTTATTTCAAATTAATGAGTTACTTTTAATCTGCTACTTAGACAATCTTGAATGCTTTTAATGATTTCCTTTTATTTCTCAGTGAGCCTGTAGGCAGAAGTGCATCCATGCAGGTTTGCTGCAGTTTAGTTGAGGAAACAGGCACTCCCTGGGAACAATATACATCAAAATAGCATTGATAACACTGTTGCATGTTCATACCACTAGTTTAAGGCTCTAATGTGTGTGTGCCTAACCTTTACAGGCTTTGAATGAACCATTTCATTTTTTTACACACCCCCACCGAGAGCTCTCCTGTCACACCAAATATTCATGTATGTGATCATTATGTCTGAGCAAGATATGTTAATAACGTAAAGTGTGGCTAGATGTCTATTCTAGTTAGCAAACAGGCAGAATAAGAAGCTCAAAGGCCAGTGTGATGCTTTGGTGATACAAGAAGGTACAGAGGCAGCAGACTTAGTCTTGTGCCTGTTGTGCTTCACACCATATATATGTACTTGAAGAACCAGTCAGTGTTTACCTGAGTAAAGTTTATCTTCCCACATAAAGATGTGAGTAAATTCCAAGTGCTGGCTGGAGAGTTGGTTTAAGATTTACTGCATCAGCCCTGTAGTTGAACTGATAGTGGAGGGGGCTGCTCACATGGCTGACAGCCCTGTAGAACTGGCTCATGGCTGAGAGAACTTTTGGTCTGGCAGTGCAATTGCCTGGTTCCAATTCACATGGTGGTTTGTTTTTTTTTTTTGGTTACTTCCTTAGCGTGGCCTTGTTGGGCCCCCAGGACCTCCTGGTCCCCAGGGACCTCCAGGAGCACCTGGTGCTGAAGTCACCCGGGAAGTCCTTCTGCAGGAGTTTAAGGAGATATTAAAAGGTAAAGACTGTAAGAGCTTTGTGCTTTTGTAATCTGCATCTTTTGGTGAGCACCATGGCAAATAAAGAATTGGCTTTGCAAACGTTTACCTTAAAGCGTTCCCTTACCTGGCAATCAAAAAATTTGAAAAAATAGATTCCCCGGTGCTGCTTAGTTCAAATTGAAGGGTTAAGTGCAGAAGTCTAATCACACAACTGATGGCTTCATAGGCCAGGTTCTTAAACTAAGTGTTTATTTTCCTCTACTTCTTCCTTTCTTCTCAGAAGCCATTGAGCGTCGAGCATCCCTGGCTATTTCAGCCCATCCTAGCCAGCTGCCTCCACTCCTGCTCTCCTTGGAGGAAGTTTCGCCCCACAGACGTGTAGAGGAGGCGTTCCATTGCAAGCTAAAAGGACAAGTCATTGTAGATAAGAAGACCCTGGTAGAACTTCAGAACTTCCAGTCGGTGAGAAGGGATTACAGACTGAACCTGTGCAGCTCCACAAGAGCCATTGCACATAGATCAGCTGTAGTTCCCCTAATCTGCAAAGCTGCTAGGTGGCTCTGTAGATACAAGTGTTTCCTAAAAGGGCAGAATAATTCCAGAAGTTCTTCTCAGGCTTGGATGCTATGAGTATAGCACTACCTCTTTTGTGATGGAGAGAAGTAGGATCTCACAGGGTGATTTCAGCACTGAAACTCAACTGCAGTAAGATGGACATTCACCTTTGGGTCCTCTCCTTCCTGACAAACCCAAGAAGCAGACTTTCTCCCTCTCTTGCAGCCCAGCTGAATCTCATTACAGTTCTTACTGAAGTTCTGACAGGTCTGTGCAAGAGAGGGCTGTCTCACAGGTCCAAACAACAGTCAGTATTTTTATTTCAGTTAATGATGAAGAAAGACTTGTCCGTGTTTGGCATTAGTCTGAAGGATCTGTTCTTTTTTTTTTTTTCAGTGCACACCCTGTTTAATTCCAGAGTAACCTTCAGATGTAGAAAAAGTCAGTAAGCAGCCATTGGTTGTAGACTTGTGAGCCCACATAAGAGCCATCATTTTGTTAGATGGGCCAGTCCTGATGCTCAAATTCTTTACATAATTTTTAGAGAAGACTGTTGAAAATTACCTATATGATTTTGTTACAGTCATGTTATAATGACAGGCACACCATCCTGGGATGCTGTAGGGCACTATAAGCATGGTTACGAGCAAGCTGTTGAATTTGATATTAAAACTTCTACTGACCATTTCTGAACCAGTTGCAAATAAGATCTGAATTTGAAATGTAATTGTTAGGCAAACTAATAGCTAAAACCAAATAGTTACTTGGTAATTGAGGAGACTTACTTCAGACTTTGGAATCACAAAGATTGTCTAAGAGCACAAGTCCTTCAGATACACGGTTGCTTTTGTGATGTGTCCAGAAGAGTTTGAAGGGTATGAACAGGGAGTATGGCTTTTCATCAGGAGGGTTTGCTGACACTGTCCATGTAGTAAGGTGCTGAGCTTTCTGCCCAGCTGTACTGAGTCCCATTTCTGAAGAATCCTGTCCAGCAGATCCTTTCCTAAGGAGCAGTTTTCCTGCTAGGACTTCTCACAGCTGCAGGACTAGAGGCAGTGGTTATGTTCTAAACGGGGTGCTTTCCTGGATCTTTCCCAAATACACTTGTGGAAGCCTGGTGTGACAGCTCTGTAGGTACTGGCACAGAGGCAAGATTGTACTTGAAGTGTGGGCAGGGCTAGAGAGATCTGCTGCCTCATTAATTAGGAGGGAAAATGTGTATAAAGACATCTCGGCAATGGGCGCGTAGGCTGATGCTTCCCATGCTTTGTTATCATATTCCTAGCTTCTTTCTAATTGCTTCTGACCCTGAAGCTGATGTGGGAGGGCTGGCAGGCCTCTGGATGCCAGCTTTTCATTTCAGCTTTGGGAAAAGTAGTGTCTGGTTTTAGCTTGTGCTCTGATATAGGGGAATTTAGCAGGGAGGGAGATAGTGGATGCTCTTGTAAAGATGAAAACATTGTCTTTAAACAGTCCCAGGGGGATGGGGAGAGAGAGAGAGAATTTCCCTTCCTCCATTCCATCAGTTTAATAGTGTGAAGAAGCCAACGGTTTGATACTTCTCAGTGAGATAATAGGGCTTGGCTCTAACTCCTGAATTTGGACCTTACCCAAAGCATTTTGAGATAGTGGAAAGAACCTGTGCTGAGAAATGGCCTATCGCTTCCATGCTCTGTCATTTGGGTATGGTGTCTCAGTTACTCTGACCTTGAGTACTGAGAGAGCGTGATGGTTTTCTCATCCTTCCATGCCAAATTTCCTCCAAGAACATTCCCTCCCACTCTTCCTCTTGGTCTCACAATTTCCTTAGTATCCGAAATGAAACACGTCATACTCCTTTCCCCACACTTCTTCCTCCTGTATCTTACGCTTTGAGGTTTCTAACGATTTCCTCTTGTAAAAGCTTTCAGAAAGGTACTTTACACAGCAGGAATTGAAGTAACTGCAGCCTCTGGCAGGCCATGGAAGTGGGATTTATCTTGAGCCCCAGAACATCACTGCAATCAGATCATTTAAGGCTGAGTTGGCCTATGTGCTTTTCATGGTGAAATATCCCAGAAGGTGTCCTGGTGTCTCTAGTACCTTGAGGTCAAGCTACGTGTCTACCTTTTGGCAGTTGAATTTTATTGCTGCATCCTCTGTGCATTGTGGTTGCCGTGCAGGCTGGGTTATCCTTTTCTTTAATAATGGATAAGTCAAGGCATTGCTTTCTGCAGCATTTATCACTGAAAAGCTAAACTGACAGTTCACATCTCAATTCTTCGTGTGTGGCTCCTATTTTCCACCTGGAAGTAAACTGTGGAGTGTATGAGGGAGATGAACTGAGGAAGAGAAGCTGACCTTGGTCTGTGCAGGATGGTTGGACACTAACTTTTTTGTTTGCTTTTGGTCCGGCTACTGAAATAGTTGTATGCAAGTAGTTAGATTCTCAGATATAAATCAGTGCAGCGTTTGAAGCAGATAGGTGAGTGTGCTGCTGTGAGGCAGCAAATGCAGCAGGGAGCTCTAATTGGCATGGGGTTTAATGGAATATTTTGCCCAGAGACCTCTCCCTGCATTGTCTATTTCTATCAGCAAAAGAATAACAAAGCCACAGAGGGCATGAAGAAACAGGAATGTTTTATCAGTGATAATTTACTGGTGCCTAAAATTGCCTTCCATGCTCAGCCAGTGGTTTTGGAATTATGTTGCTGATTCTGCTAATAGCTGTAACAGGAAAGGAATGAATTAACTATGCAGTATGGGTTTGCACATACAGGGCTTAGATCTGCTCTTTCAGTGAGGTAAATCAAAAATAGCCTTACCAAAAATGAGGGTGTAGTGATAGCATAAGGACAGGCTCAGTCTCCTTCTGGAGCCCTTGCTGTTAGGCTGGCTGTTACTGTCTGTGGGTGTACACATAAAGAAAATTGAGCTCCTCTTGTGTGTGTGTATGTGCACATAGGCACACATCAGTGCACACTGATAAATGTAGAGACTTAGAAATCACTGTATGCAACATAGTTGTTCTGCAGTTCATTATTAGTTTTCCCATTATACATAGATCATCTTCAGAGAAATGCCACTGCTGTTGCACATGGATATGTTTTCACCACCACATGCATACACAAAACGTTTTCTAGTAAAGTTCTATCAAATTTAAGACTACAGCTAGATCTTGGTAAATAAATAATTACTCTTTTGTGAGCCTTGCCTGGGATTTGCTGAATAAAGGCAGGTTAGTCATTTCACTCCTTCTACCCTGTAGTAACTCTCTAAACATACACCACCAGACCCAAATATTTGCAGCCTTACTTCCTTTCAACGAGAAAGCTAAATAAATTATTTCTACCCTGCACTGTGAAAGCTGGCAATATCTGGCTGTGATAAACCGGAATGGGGAGGCAATTAAATTCCTTCTGATACTTGAACAAAGGTGTTCTACTACTTTTTTTTTTTTTTTTTTTTTTTTTTTTTTAGTGTAATAGCACCAGTGGTAACACTGCTACAAATTTCTCCAGCATGTCTCGGGTCCCTTTTTCCATCTAGTATTGGAAAACACACTCAAATATTGGGTTGTTAGGATCGCTCAATTATGCATTTGTGCACGTTTTAGGGATATAGCAGTGTGTGTGCCTCTACAGAGCCAGTTTTGAACGGTTCTTCTGTCCCATAAGACGGACGTAGGGCAAATCTGTCAGGACAGCATTCATGGGAATGTGTTCACACTGCACAGAATGCCCTTGCGGTGGAAGCAGAGTCTGACTAATGTGCTTTCTTGGCCCATTGAAGCCACTCCTGCTTCTCCCCAGCTCTAGCCAAATTCATATGAGGCAGGCCAAAGCAAACAATAATCATTTCTTGCAGAGTTTATTTTAGTCTGAGTCAGATAATCTGCTGCAAGTTTGACTTAAGACTGCTTTCTTGCCATGAGGAGAAGCTGCATGCTATTTTACTAGGTTTTTGCCTATTCTGTACAATCCAAGCCTAGAACAAAATGAAACTAAATATGGAATCTGTAAGAATCCAAGCAGTTGCTCTTCAACAGTCAAATCCATCTGACTTAGGTCTAAAGAGGGTAGAAAACCTCTGGAGATCCATATGAGTGTCTTCTCTGTACTTGTACCACAAAACCAGTGTATAAGGTTCCAGGTTTTTAAGCCTGGAGACACTGTTTGGCCCCATCTAGGAAGTCTTTGAGAGACATAGGGACCTCCTGACTCAATTAGTGGGAGATCTTGTGTATCAGAACATCAGGGGAGGCTAGAGGCCACGAGGACCAGCAGAGCATAGGGATGCAGTAAGCACAGTCTGAATCAAGGTGGGTTAGAAGAGTTTGGTAGTGAGCAAAAAGGGCATTTTCACGTCTCATCATTTTGCCTCTTGTGGGCATGAAATGCTGAGAGCCTGCCCCTCTGGAAGGTGTGTTGTGGGGAGACAAGGCCTTGCAAATGTTTTCAGTTTTGCTCTGTAGTTGGTGAGGGTGCTGAGGACTTGCTCAGGATCTGCTTTTCTTATCTTACAGCCTCTGGCCAAAGGAGCTTTTCTCCGGGGGACAGGATTAAATCTGGCAACAGGACGTTTCACAGCACCTGTGTCTGGCATCTACCAGTTTTCAGCCAATGTCCATGTTGGTGAGTGTTGTCCCCAGAAACCTTTTCTGTACAGCTTGAGAGGTGCAGGAAGGAGAGAGCTCTGTGGGTCCTGTTTGATTTGAAGCATGTGCAATGGCAGCCCTTTGCAGTGAGCTCCCTCTCTGGTACCATGACCCAAACCCCTGTCCTTGGAGCTGGGTGCTTTCACAGCCACAGCAGGCTGCTCCATGAAAACCAAACAATCCTTACGGAGGATGAGTTTAGGGACCAGTTATATTCATGTGCAGAATTATGGCTTCCATCAAAAATTTAGAAGAAATGAACATGATGATGTAGAGCTACATCAGGGCAGTTTTGATTGTGTTTTATCACCAATTGTTTCGATTTTGTTCAATGGTTTTAGTCAGTCAGTGAGGAAGTATTTTATAATCCAACACCAGAAGGGTGCTTTCCTAAGAAGCTGTGGTGGGTTAACCCTGGCTGGATGCCAGGTGCCCACCAAAGCCAGTCTGTAACCCCCCTCCTCAGATGGACCAGAGAGAAAATATAACAAAAGGCTCAACAGGGAGAGATCACTCACCACTACCATCATGGGCAAAGCAGACTCAACTTGGGGAAGAATTAATTTATTGCAAATCAAATCAGAGTAGGATAATAAGAAATAAACCCAAAACCTTAAAACATCTTCCTCTAACCCATTCCTTCTTCCCAGGCTTAACTTTACTCCTGATTTTCTTTACCTCCTCCCCCACAGTGGTGAATAATATGTTATCCCAGAGGTGCTTCCACCGTTGCTGACAGGCTTGGCCTTGGCCACCATGGGTCTGTCTTGGAGCCAGCTGGGGTTGGCTCTGTCAGACGTGGGGGAAGCTTCTAGCAGGTTCTCACAGAAGCCACCCCTGTAGCCCCCTGCTACCAAAACCTTGCCACACAAACCCAATACAGAAGTCTCAAGGTTACTGGTGCCTCTGTTAAGCCAAACACCAGCAACTGCTGCTCTGTTATATTGCTTCCACTGCTTCTGTGCTTCCACTTCTCTGCTATATTTCTTCCTCTGCTTTCCCCAGACCACAGTGAGTTGAAGACTAAAGTCCAGCTGCGAGCCAGAGATAACGTCCGAGTGTTGATCTGCATTGAATCGCTGTGCCACCGATACACGTGAGTTACTGCCACGCTGTCTTGGCAATTATTTTTCTCAGATGGGCCAGTGTTTCAACCAACTGTGGAAATCAGGTTCACCAACAGGGAATTTTCTACGAAAATGCTTGTAGAACGTTTCTGAAGAGAGTGATGCCATCTGGCCCTTAGGTTTTATGTGGGTGTTTTATTCTGATTTTTTAACCTTTCCGTGCTAATTTCTCTAAATAGCTAAATATTGCATCTGTTGAGAGAATTGTGAATGTAGCCAGCTGAAACTGGAGGCAGCTAAAGATGCTGAGTGCTCAGCTAACACCATAAACATACGGAGTGAGAGAACGTATTGGGTTTGCAGAGAAACATTTTAGTTTTGTGCCAGAGTTTGTTAGTTAATTTTTATCATTTCAGCTGCATCCTGAATGGATCACAGCATCTCGCTCTTGTTGCCATGGAAGTGTTGGAGTGATGAGGAGAATGAATAGGTGGAAAATAGAGGCAAATAGGTCCTGAGACAGAAAGTGCAGGGCTTCTATACAGGTACATGATAGCTTCTCACAGCTGCCTTGTGGAGCTTCCTCAGAGAACCATGCTGAATTGTTCTCTGCCAGGATCCATTAGCAAAACTCTGCTAAAGAAACACTTTTGTTAGGCCGTGGCAACCTTGTGTGTTGCTGCTTATGCCATGGGCCATGGCATCACCATACTGTTGGCTGCTGTGCCTCTGTCATCCTCTCAGCTGCAGCATGTAGATGTCCTGTGTCTCGGAGAAGGCCAGCTGGCTCAGGAGAGGTTTGGCAAGATTTGCTTGTAGGAAGGGGCTGGGGGAGCCCCTGGGCTGGGCTGACTTGCACCCAGCAGAGGGCAATGCTGCTTGCACAGTGGCCACCGCCTCCACTTGCAGCTCAGCCCTTGTCCCAGGAGGAAAAATATCTGTACAACGCTGTGCAGATTTTCTCTGCCTGCCCACAGCTCTTCCAGTGCAGCTGTAGCAACACCCTTGCAATAGCACCACTGAAATATGTCCATAAAACCACTCCACAGGTGCAACTTAAAACCCACAAACCCATAAATTTGCTGCTGGACTGGCTGTTTCAGCCCTCACCTTTCCTGCTTCATGAGTCAGAGTGCTGCCAATAGGACTGGCTTCTCCACAGGAATTTCAGTTTAGAGGCTTTATTGGTGGGTGAATTTGCCATGAAACCTCGTGTAATAAATAAACCTCTCTTAGGTTTCATTGGCCTGTGGGAAAGACACGATTGGTATCTGAGAACTCATTAGTAACTAGGGTAAGAGGGAGCTGTGTGCCACTGACCTGATGGGAAATCAAGGAGCTTGCTGACTGGAGCAACTGGCACCTCCTTGGCCTTGTAGACTGTTTTATAACATTCTTTTATGATTGCAGCACTTAAACTGAGGCAGTGAAAGACTGTCTGCAGTCACAACGTCAGCAGAAGTGGGGTGTAACTTCTTGCCCCTTGAAAGAATGCTTTATATTCTGATAAAGCTGCAGAACTTGTGGGACATTTAATTTCTGGCACTGGTGAGAATTCCTTTAGATCATGCTAAGAATGGACCTCAGCCTGATCTTCAAATCTGGGATGCATGTGGACAACGAGTGATTTTGAGATAAGCCCAAGCCTTTAATCGGAGGGGTGGAACAGGTAGGGCAGAATGTTACTGTCCTTTTAACAAGTAGCTCTCCCAAACTGCCTTTGCACAGTGCAGATCCCTATTCCCTCTGCATAGCAAAGACCAGTTAGATTCAAGGAATCAAATTTTTATCTTTCTTCACTATTAGTGCTTTTTTCTTTTCACCTACAACGATCTCCACTTATCTTGGCAATTTCATCAAGAACAGGATTCATGTCCCTAGCCCTTGGATTCCTCACGAACAGGGACTGCAAATTCCACAGAATCTTTTTCTAGGTGCTTTTGGAATGTTGAAAGATATTCCCCGTTGGGATGTGAAAAAATATTGGAAGTTGGTGGTGTTGACCTGATGATATTTCAATAACGATGTGAGTGTATGAGTGGGTGAGACTTATGAAGCCCTGTAAGGATTTAAATTGATCCTGCAGATCTCCAGAGTGAAAAGCTGTTCTCCCATCCTGATCACCGCTCTACAGCGTCTTCAGTTACAGAATCATACAGAAAATATAAATCCCACTTAAACCATTTTTTGCGAAATAAATGAAAGTTACAGTGGTGAGTTTTTCTTCCTAAGGATTCCATGAGCTCCCAACTGATTTGATTAAGGCATCTGAGAGAGAACAAAGTGTTTTTCTTCTGGAAGGCTCGCTTCTGTCTCCAAGGACAGTGTCTGTCTGTGTCTGTCTCTTTGCTGTACATTCAGACAACCTTACAGTGATATTATTAAATAATGAATGTCAGTCTCTGATTGCTTTCAACATGACTTTAGTCTTGCTTCCCTGTCCTGGTAAATGCAAGCACAAGCATTACCTGAATAAGAAGCTTCCCTGTGGGCCACAGAAGCTACCATGCCTTCCTCATTGCAGGGCTTTTGAGCTGAAAGCTCCTAGAAAACTCTTCTGGTTCTAGCTGGGATGTATGAGCAGCCTCTGTCACATACAGTCCAGGCAGGTTCATTGGGATGTTTTGAGATTAACTCGCCATCTGAAGAATTTATAGCTACGTTATCCGAAGAACAGTAACAGTAGAAACATTTTTTTTTCTTAGAACTGACCCAGATGTTAATTGTTTAGATAAAGCGCTCTGATGTCTGACTCTGAGTTTTCATCAGTTGTCCAAGGTCACAATTTATGCTTGGTTGTGCTGCGAGGCTGCCCTGAGTTGAGCAGCAGTGGGAGCAGAGCAGAATCAGCACTGCCTCTGAGAGGCATCTCTCTCTCATATGGTGGGTGAGAGTGTGACTGGTCTGTGGCATGGAGGGAAAGTGGGTGGAGGGATGGGAACCTGTCTGGACAGACATTCTGCTGGCACAGGCTGAGCTGCTACCCCTGCTTGTGGAATTTCCTGGGGATGGCAGCGTACACAGTCATTCATTTGAGGGAGCTGAAAGAGCCCTGAGGGCTTTCGGCAGGGAGAGATGGAAACTCGGAGGCAAGGAGACAGTTGGAGTAGAAGAGATTAATGGTGGGAAGTTCCCACCCAAGTTAGGCTTTTGGCAGGGTATGACACACAGACTGAGCTCCTCAATCAAGGTGGTGCCAAGTGGCTTCCTCTCTCTGGGCCAAATTGCCCCTACTTTGTATTTCCTTGCAAGGGGGCTGGAAACAGCACGTTTGCACTTGTTGGGTTCCGTCACCACCACTTCATGGAAAAAAGGGAGGAAAGGGGTTGGTTTTCTCAGGAAAACAACCAGGTCTGCTACCACAGGCTAGGCAGATTCCAGAAGCAGCAGCCACTCATGGAGCTCTGTGCTTTCATGTTGCTTTGGAACCGAGTTTACGTGGGTTGTCCTGATTGTTGACATCTCAGGCACCTCCTTCCACCCTGAATCCTGTACAAAGGAGCCAAGCTAGAGCTCTGTAAACAGAGGATGCCACAGAGAGCAGCTCTCCTACAGCTGGCTACTGCAAGGAGTATGCTGGCTAATTACGACATAATATTAGAAAAGAACAGTGCTTGAGGGGTGATCTGGACCTCTCCCTTGAATTTTATCTGAAGGACAATGTTGGGATATGTTCTTTCTTGCGTTGTTAAGGTGAAACAGGCCTTTCGCACCTCGAAAATGTTGGCAGAACGCGTAGAGCCAGCTCTTTGTGGAGTAACAAGAGTGTAAATAGCGTGGTGGTCAACAAACTGGGACAACTGGTATGTAGATAAATCTAAAGAGCACATTTAGCACGTGTTCAAGGATGGGGAAGAGACTACGGGACCATGAGAAAGGCCTCCGTGAGAGAAGGTGGCTCCCCGTTCCTGCCTCTAGCTGAGTTTCGCGTTCACAATCCTGTGTGCTCTGTAGGTTTTCCCTCGGACTCTCTGGTGAGGCCAAGATTGTCCTGTTCTCTTTTCAAAGCAGCTGATTACTGCTAGAATGAAGTCAACAAGCCACCTGCTTAGTACCGACGGGCACTAGAATCACCCAGCCCTATTTCTGAGGATGTCATGAGACTCTCGTCGTTCCACGTAAAACTGTTGTGGCTGCCTCAGGTGTTTAACCTGTTTATTTTTCTTTTGCTACTGTTTAGGTCTTTGGAAGTCATCGCTGGTCTGGAAAGTAACAGCAAAATCTTCACTATCTATGTACACGGCCTACTGCAGCTGCAGGTGAGCCCGTGCAGACTGGAATCACTGCACCAGTTTGCTTGGCAGGCTGTGGAGTTATTGACTGGCAAGGCTGAAACCTTACCAGGAGGTGGGGAAGTTTTTATTAACCTTCTTTCTAAGGTTAATGAAGTTAAACTCCTTACCTGGGGTAACTAGAGAAGATATGTGGCAGGAACAGGAGTGAAAACCAGGCTTGTCTTGCACGTTCTGACCTTAAGAAAACACACAGAAATACACCTACAGAAACAATCTTCCCTCTAAGAAACGACAGTAAATATTATTTTTTTTATCATATCTCCCCTTGCATTGTCAAGATGGCAATTGTATTTCCCATTTCACAGAAGGGAATCTGAAGCACAGATGGCCACTTGACTAGTCACCCAAAAAGATGCTAGTGCAGTAAGGGCCTAGTTAAGCAACAATCTCACAGTTTCACTACAGAAAATTTCTTCCACCAAGTCAAAACTGGAGAGCGCTGCAGTAAAAGTGTTTGGTCAGATTCTGTTCCCAGGAGCCACAGAAAAGGAGAGGAAGCTTCTGTGCTTAGTTCATGGTAGAAATGTTTTTGTTGGGTTTTTTTTTCCTCCTTTTACACTGGGATGGAGCGTCAGATATTTTCCTTTCCTTCTTGTTCTCTCTGCAGGCTGGCCAGTACACCTCCATATTCGTGGACAACAGTGCTGGAGCTCCCATCACCATTCAGAATGGATCAGATTTCATGGGCATGTTAATGGGTGCGTAGCATCACCTGCAGCAGTGTAGCAGGGAAAGACATGAATTAGAGCCTTGCAGTGTATATTTGACAGAAGAAACCTTTTATTTTGACTCTTGAAGACTGCTTCCTCTCACTGTCGGCATCTTTCTAAAGAGCCTTTCCCTTTACAAGTAAATCAGCTTGCTTTCAGAGACTACTGCTTTTCAAGGTCCACACCAGTTCATTCATCGTAAAAAAAAAAATTGTACTTTTCTAATTCAGAAACAAACTGTACTATTTAATTTGTGCTTCACCAGATGCTAACCGAACAATACACTGAGATTTGGAATTTGTGACATTTATCTTGCAGTAGCACTTGTAATCAGCGTGTCTTTTGGGATTGATTGTGGGGTGTTTTGAGTTTGTAAATGAAGGATTGAGAAGGAAAGTAAAATAGTAACTAAATTCTCTGTGTTGTGGAGGAAGGAGACAAGGATTTGCTAGCAAAACTGCTTTTCTTTTTGTACAATTGTAAATGGTATAGGCCCTCTCTCATGTTCAGAATTGGATGTATTTGACAAGAACTATGTTGAATTCTCAGACAGTGCCTGCCTCACGGTTGGGATTCCAAGGTCTGAACTCTTTAATTGTGGTTCTTTATATATAAGTATTTCCTTGATCTTACTGATGAAGCTGAATACCTCACTGCCTGAGCAGTTTTGTTTTAACGAAAAGGTAAGGCCAGTGGCACCAGTTCTGGCGTGAGCTCCCTTACTTGTGTTCTTATGTTTTAGTAAGATTATACACGTGGTTTTGGACTGCATCACATCCTCTGAGGTGCCATATAATCCTTTGTAAATGTGTCAAATGCGTGACACTGGGTGTCAGAAGGCTGGCAAAGACAGCGAGAAGCCTCAGATTAGATGTGTCACCAGTTTGGTGCTTGTTGAACTGCGGTGAAATAATGGAAGAAAACAGGGGCCAAGGCTTACTGCTGTCAGGTGGCCAGGGTCCTGGGGAGTCTATTGGAGCTCTCCTCCGAGACTGAAAGTGCTGTCAAAGACCGTCCAGTGAATGTTTTCTGGTTTTCTACAAATCTCACTGCAAATTGAACCCCCAAAGCAGCTTTGCATATAGCTCCAGGCTATAAACTCATTTTTAACAAAATAAAAGGGTGTTGACGTATCATGGCGTTAAGGTGTTGCCCAAGAAGTGATAACACCCTTGTGATTAGAACCCCCCCCACTCATCTAATGTACCCCTGTAGCTTTCCCTTTCGACTGGCCCTTCTGTTGGTTCACCTTAGCTGAGGAACTAGTTGTATAACAGTATCATAAATAGATGATAGCAAGGCCCAAAATGGGGTCCAAGATACTTGTTCTTGAATGTTTGCAGTGTGTGGAAGATATCCCTTGTATAGTGTTGCAGGTTTTGATCAACTACACTATCTTCGTGCAGTGAAAGCAAAGACTGCTGAGGACAGCAGAAGGCATGGGGGAAAAAAAAAAATAAATTTGTTGCTGGGTCGGTTGTTCAGGTTGGTATGTGATGCTTCTGGTAATACTACTGTTGAGTTGGTGGTGTTCAAAGATGTCTTATTTCAAGAGAGGTGGAAAAATCTGCTGCAAAACAGGCACGGCTGAAACTTTTTCATCTCTTATAAATGCCTTGAGACAGATCTTTAAGGGTACTAGATGGTATTTTTTCCATATTAAAGTGATACCCATTGGAGGAGGAAGGCGAGGGTATGTTACACAAGTGAACACAGGTAAATTTGAATTTCTGGTCGATGGAATGCATTTTTTTAATGTGACTATCTAAAATATAGCAGCTATCAATGGTTATATATTCATTCTTACTCCACAGTACATGCCAGAATTCCTATGGATTTTTTTTTTTTTTTTTGTAGTATATTTTGGGGAGAATGTACTTATAAGCATAAACTAAGTTCTCCGCTGGCAGAGGGGAGCCCACAGCTATTGGCAGGTACAGCAGGGAGCAAGAGTGCTCATCCCTGGAGCTTCAGAAAGCAGGTGACACACGAGTAGCACTGAACCCTACCAATAAAGGTTGGCTGTTTACACAGGGCTTTGATGGAGTAAGTGTAATCGGGGCAAGTGACCTGTATCCTGGCATGTATTTCTATACTGTGCTTTGTGAATATTTGTAATAAATTGGGCTGTTTCATGCATGACTTCCAGCAACAGAATCGGAGTGTTGTGACATTCAGCATATGTTGTTATATCTGTAGGCTTTTTTTTTTTTTTGAACCAAGTCTCACTGTTCTTGGTAAGTCAGAGTTAAAATATTTATTTTGTTGTAGAACTAAAAATGTTTTTCAGACTTTGTTTTGGGATTTGTGACTCTTTCCCCCCCC